>NC_142087.1:36086924-36397049 GCF_054644295.1 Miniopterus natalensis | reverse complement strand
GAAACAAATAAAACATTCAAATTGTGGTTTTGGGTGCCAAAATAATTGTTTTAAATGAGGGCAGTTCAAATATACTGTTTTGAAATGATTGATTTTTCTACCTATATTTTTTTAAAGGTTTTTGTGTGGATGCAACTACCACGTTGCTTAACTGTGGAAATCTGACTTCTGATGTCACCTTTAAAATTACTTCATCTCAGAGGGGAAGGGGTGGGGGAGGGATGGGAAGAGATTAACCAAAGAACTATGCATATGTGCATAGCCCATGGACACAGACAATAGTGCCGTGAATACCTGGGGTGGGGTGGGGGCTGGGTGGAGGGGCGCAAAGAGGGAGGAAAATGGGGGATGTCTGTAATACTCTCGACAATAAAAAATAAAATAAATATAATGCACTGGCAAAAATATATTACTTCATACAGGGCTAAATTAAGCTCAAAGTGTATTATTTCTCCCCTGATTAATCTATAATAGAGCAATTATTTAGTGCTGCAGGGTTAGCTGGTCTGGAGTGAAAGCTGTGGGGGAGGGACTTAGAGCAGAGTGACTGAACCTCCCATGGCTGTGACTGTGGGTAGGCCACTGGACCCTTGGGTTTCATTTTCCTTCTCTGTGAAAAGAGAGGCGGGGGCCAGGTGCACTTTAAGGTCCCTAAATGTTGAAAACTCGGGATTTACGAAAAAATTACCTAATGCTCTCCTTCCTTCAGATGGGCTTTAATTTATTTTCCCTCCACTTTCACAGGTATAAAAATTCCATTTTTCAGGTCTCATACATACTTACTGCACCTGTAAACCCTGCTGAGGGAAATTAAGGTTGGCCTTAGGCATCAGGCCAAACTTCTCCATGCTGATGGCTACGAGAAGCCTGCTATAAAGCCCATTGCCCCAGAGCAACTCCAGGCTCCCTGTGCAGAGTGACAGGTCTTCAGAGCAGTGACTCACTAACGAGGGTATTGGAAACACCCCGGGTCAGGATGGAGGAAGGGCCTCAACACCTCTGGCTAAAACTTTCCCATTTATTAAGGATTTGTGTCTAGCTCCCACTTCCCACACCTGCCCCTTCCTCCCTGGAGCATTTGCACATGTGCTTTTTATGGCATTTTTCTAATTCTGCTGCATGGTACAGTCAGACTGTCTGGACTGTCAGCTACTTAAAGATAGGAACTAGGTTTTGCATTTAAACTTTCTTTTCATTCATTCACTCACTCACTCCGAGAGCCTGTGTTTGTGAACTGCATTTGAAGAATGGTCCTATGAGTCCTGACAATCCCAGTGCCTGATCTGTGATCTGAACCTCACTCAGATGTTCTTTAGAGACTGGTGCTTGGTTCCCAGGCAGGCGGTCCTAGGCTTGTTTCCCAAAGCAGCTTATGTTTGGGGATCTTCTAGGAATGGGGGATAGCCCTCAATAATGTGTACATGTAAGTTTTTGTAAAATGTTCAAACGTAAAGCATTTTAAATACAATTGGGTAAGACTGTCACTTTCCATTCTGACTTCCCCATCACAAACTCCCTTGTGGGAAATGAGGAGCCTGGGCAATAACGGGGTCCAGACGAGGGGACTGTTTCCTAGTCCTAGGGCTGCTATAACAAAGGACCAAAACTGGATGCTTGAAACAGTGGAAATTGACTCTCTCGAAGCTCTAGAGGCTAGAAGTCTGTGACTGAAGTGACAGCAGGGCCATGGGAGAAGCCCTCCATGCTGTTTCCTGGCTCCTGGTGGCTCCCTGAGCACAGAGCATCGGAGGGACTGAGAAATGGCAGTTGCCTGTGTTACTGGGGCCTTTGCAAGGGCGGCCCCCTCTCCCTGGCTTTTCTTCCTCTCACAGCTGAATGGTGACGATTGGATGTAATGACCTCTTGGTCTGAAAATCTAGGTTTCCTTTACACATGTGTAACTAAGCTAAAAGGAACAATGGCCATTTTCCCTTCAATTTGTAGGTATTAGGACCTTCAAAAATTCTTTTTTATCGAAACAATCTAGTATATCCAATTTGAATATTAGCACAACATTTTGTTCAAATATAACATGCTATTTTGAACGAGGAATTAGAGAAGTATCTTAATAAATAACAGCATTCATGTAGGGGTATTTCATCTTTCCCTAATCGAGTTAGACAATATCGTGACATCCAGGAAATCTTTCTGCTTTTATATCCTTTACTGAACAAATTATGGGACACTCAATGCAAAGGATAGATGCTCTGGTTATATATTGCTATGCCATTATCTGTTTCTGTATCAATTTGGCTTTCTGTCCATCTTGCATCTATATTATTTATTATCTATTTATCTCCATATAATAGTTCCATCACCATCATCACCACCAATTTTGTCTTTTTGGTTAGACTGCTCAGAAAGAGTCCAGACAGAGTTAACCTTGGTATTTCCCACAGTGCTTACCACAGTTAGTGTGAGATACAAAATAGCTACTAGGCAGTAAATATTTTTATGGTTTATGTTTTATGAAAATTACATAAATTTTGTTTGTATAAAAAACAAAGCATAGCAAACAACCCCAAACTTACAAAGAACCACCACCCCTCCCAAATTATTTCAGATCTCATCATTTAGAAATAAACATTTCTTGTGACTATCACTCCAGTCTTCTATATATATTCTGGTTAAAGGACCACTCCATATACATGGGATCGTTTACTATCTTATTTTACCTATTCTTTGGGATAAGTTCTTTAATTAAAAAATTTTGAAATATCTTTAAGACATTGGTGTTTTTTTTGGCAGTTTTGTTGAGATCTGACATCAGCACTGCATGAGTTTAAGGTGTACACACAATGATTAGCCTTCCGTATACTTTGAAATGAGCACCACAATAAGTTAACATATGTCATAGAGATATAGAAAAGGAAAAAATATCCTATGTTCCTGTGATGAGAACTCTTAGGATTTACTCTCACTTTTTTTTCCCCCTCAAACAATAATTTTTAATAGCTTTATTGAAAATCAATTCACATACCTTACAATTTAGGATTTACTCTCTTAATTTTCAAATATACCGTACAGCAGTGCTAACTATGGTCAGCATGGACATTATGCCGCCAGTTCTAATTTCTTATAGCAGGAAGTTTGGACCTTTTGACCACCTTCATCCTCTTTCCCCACTCCCTCCTCTTATTTTCTATTTAAAAATAAAGTTGTGGAGAAACAAGACGGAGGAGTAGGTAACCTCTGTCCCACTGCCTCCTGCAACCACATCAAAATTACAACTAAAATACAGAACCACCGTCACTCAGAGCCTCCTGAGATCTGGCTGCACAGAAGCCCCACAGCCAGGGAGCTGAAGCAGCACCGAGACCGGGAGGAGGGGCAGAGACGCCCGGGGGTCGGGGCTGAATCTCGGAGACACGGCCTCGGGCCCACACCCGGTGCCGCGGGGTAAACCCGGGAGGGAATCTCGGGGCAGAGGTTTCCCGGAGGAGGGAGGGGTCCCAGCCCCACAGCAGGCCCCAGCCCAGGGCTCCAGGCCAGGAAGAAACGTCCCCACAACTCCGGGCTGTGAACCCAGCGGGGACTGTCCCTGAGGGTCGCGGAGGCTGCAGGAGCCCCGGCAGCTCCTCTTAAGGGCCCGGCACAGACTCACTCGGACGCGCCCTCTGAGCCCAGCGCCGGGCAGCAGCTGAAAGGACCCGGGACACTCGGGAGGAACTAACCTGCCTGGAATCCGGGCGAGAGGTGGAGGGGCGGCTTCCTCCCATGGCTCCTGTGGCGAGTCCTCCCCGCACGCAGCCAGCAGGCAGGCGCCATATTTGAATCGCCAGCACCTGACTCCCACCTTTGGCCCCGCCCCGTGATTCCTGGAGGCCCCGCCCCTCCCCACCTGCAGCTCATCCAGGCCATTTCCAGGGGCTTTTCTGTGCAAGTGGCCTCTCGAGCCTCAAGCTTAGGACTTTCCTAAAATCTCTCAAACAAGCAGCAGCTGCCCCATACGGCTTGATAAGTGGCCCCAGGCCTGGCACTAGCGGCAGCCTGCATCGGCTCATAGCTTGGCCTCTCCTGGGCTCCTCCAAGCCCTGCACAAGTAGCAGCCAACTATGGTTTGCTGTGTAGCTCATGCTGGGTGGCCCTGGTTTGCTGTGTAGCTCATGCTGGGTGGCCCTGGGCAAGGCACTGACAGAGGCTGACTTTGCACCTCCCAGGAGGCCCCAGAGACAGTGCACCTGGTGGTCATACTCGACCACACTGGATTACAACCCTACCACATCCACAAGTGACACACTCAAGGGGCGCACTTAGTGAACACCAAAGCTCCACTGAAGTAAATCCTGCTCCATAGGGGTGTCTCCAGCACAGCAGCTCTTTGGCTGTACTTGCAGCTGCTCCTCACAGCCAATTGGCCTGGGGATCAGTTCCTTCCAGTGACACCAACAGCAACCAAGGCTCAACTACAACAGGACAGTACACACAGCCCACACAGGGGAGCACCTAGAAGGCCCAGCTCAGGTGACTGGGGAAGCTGAGCCACTGGACCCTACAGGACACCTACTACACAAAGCCACTCTACAAATTCCAGGAGACACAGCAGCTCTACCTAATACATAGAAACAAACACCTGGAAGCAGCCAAAATGTGGAGGCAAAGAAACATCTCACAAAGGAAAGAAGAGAAGAAATCTCTAGAAGAGGAACTAAATGAAGTAGATCCAAGCAAGCTAACAAATACAGAGTTCAGAATTTTGTTTATAAGGATGTTTAAGCTGACTATTAGGGAAATAACTGAGAAAATCGATAACATAATAAAGTACCAATTTGAAATGAAGGCTACACAAACTGAAATGAAGAATAATTTACAGGGAATCAACAGTAGAGTAGAGGATGCTAAAAATCAAATCAGCAATTTGGAACATGAGGAAACAAAAAACACCCAACCAGAAGAGCAAAACGAAAAAAGAATCCAGAAATATGAAAATACTATAAGGAGCCTCTGGGACAATTTCAAGAGGCCCAACATTCGTATTATTGGGGTGCCAGAAAGAGAAGAAAGAGACCAAGGAATTGAAAACCTATTTGAAAAAATAATTACAGAAAACTTCCCCTGCCTGGGGAAAGAAATAAACTTACAAGTCCAGGAAGCACAGAGGGTCCCATACAAGAGGAACCCAAAGAGGCTCACAGCAAGACACATCATAATTAAAATGCCAAAGGTTAAAGTCAATGAGAGAATCTTAAAAGCAGCAAGAGAAAAGCAATTAGTTACCTACAAGGGAGCACCCATATGACTGTCAGCTGATTTCTCAACAGAAACCTTGTAGGCCAGAAGGGAGTGGCAAGAAATATTCAAAGTGATGAAACACATGGAACTGCAACCAAGATTGCTCTACCCAGCAAAGCTATAATTTAGAATTGAAGGTCAGATACAGAGCTTCATAGATAAGAAAGAGCTAAAGGAGTTCATCACCACCAGATCAGCAGTATAGGAAATGTCGAAGGGTCTTCTTTAAGAAGAAGCTAATGAACAAAAGAATCTGATGAACTAAATAGATCCAGACACTGACACACGCAACAGACAGTCATATTTCAGAGGGAAGAGGGAAGGGGGTGGAGTGTGGGAAGAGGTTAACCAAAGAAGTTATATGTATATATTCATAACCCATGGACACAGACAATAACGGGGTGAAGGCCTGGGGAGGGGGTGGAAGTGAAGTGGAGGGAGTCAATTGGGGGGAAAAATGGGACACCTGTAATACTCTCAACAATAAAGATAAATTCAAATAAATAAATAAATAAATAAAAAATAAAAAATAAAAAAATAAAGTTGTAACACTTAATCTTTTTGGGATTTAGTGAAACAGAAAAAAAAACTAAAGGGCTGATTCACAAGTACATGAAGCCACCTTGGTGGGATCATAGGCCCACCTGGGCCTGACTCTGCAGGGGCCATGGAGTTCAGACTGGACTAGCAAGAGAAAAGAGACCTGCATTGCTGTCAAGGTGACCCCTTTTTTTTCTGTTTTAGTGTAGGAGTGAAGAAATTAAAATTATGTGTCATGACTGTTAACAAAGTCCCAGTACAGCATGTGTCAAATGGAGACGGAATCTCCCTCTTCCCAGGATCCCAGCCAAGGCGGCTCTGAGAAAGCTTGGCCCGTGTCCGCACACTCAGGCAGACCTCTGTCCTGGTGATGAGAACGTCAGTCTGTCCATGGCAGCTGGGAAATAGCCCCCGGGGGCTGCGTGGCTCAGTCTGTTCTTTACGGGAGAGAGGACACGAATCCAAAAGGCAACTGGCAGGGTGCGGATGAAGGAAAGAAACTAACATTAAAAATGCAGATTCCGCTGCGGGCTGGGATGCCCTGTGAATCACGAGGCGGCTGGGGTAATATTTCTCTTTTCCTGAGTTTAGACAGCACTGTCTCAGAGAATTAATGTTTATCTTTAGGAATCTGTGTGTGTTTTAATATTTTTCAAAAGTGGGTAGAGATAGAAATGGTGGTATTTGAAGAAAAAGATATTACTGAAGAGAAGGGGAAGTCTGGGGACAGGAGGACGGCAAGTTCCCCTTGGACTGTGTAACATAAGGACTCACATTTCCCCGGTCACAGTCAGGTTCCCCCAGCTGGTCAGCACGCGGAGAGGAGTGCGCGGGTGCGGGCGTGGGGCAGGGTTCAGGCGGAGCAGCAGGGCCTGGGCGCCAGTGAGGAATCCGAGTACACGACGGTGGGGCTGGCGGGGCTGGTGGGACCTTCGGGGACAGCCGGGAAGGGCAGCTGAAGCCTGGGCCCCACGCATGTCCACACGTGGAGTTTCCTTCTCTTCAGGGAAGCCCCGGCTCTTCTCTTAAGGTCCTCCAGCTGATGGATCAGGCCAGGCCAGGCCAGGTTACCCTCGCCTGAGGCCAATTTAGTATGGACTTCGGTCATATCTACAAAATACATCCACGGTGATATCTTAGATGACTCTGAATGAGCTCAGCTTACAGCCTAGCTGAGCGGACCCCTCCAAAGGCCATCTCAGGAGGGGGGTTCCATGTTTAAGACCCTCCCCATGCTGCTCCCACCCCCATCCCCCCGTCCCCCCCGCGGGCTGCAGGCCCCGTGGGGCAGCCTCTGTCAGGATGGTGTTGGTAGCGATACAGCCCAGCCTGGGGAGGGACTCATGGCCTGGAGAAGCAGTGGGCACCTGGGGAGATGTCCCCCCATAAACCGGGCTGTGTGAGCCACCATGGGGGTGGACGGGAAGGACTGGCACCGATTACCCTGGAGAGACTAAAGAATCTGGAGAGGTGCGTCTGCTTTATCAACAGAAGCCTGACCACAGGCAAACATGAGTTCGACTTTACACTTGGAGGGGAGCCACTGCAACCAGCTGCAGGCGTGGGCTCGGCAGAAAACCTCATTAAGCCACCTCGAGCTTTCCTCAGTTCTTGCCCGAGCCCTGACTCATCCCCACGGGAGTGTCTGGCCCACAGAATGTTCCTTTATCTCATGGTCCATACACCTTGCAAACTGTGTGAGAAGAGCATTTTTCAGGAATCAAGGAGATCCAACCTCATACGTGATGAGTTCTCTGTAAATGTCAAATTTACATTTGTCAACTGAGTTATAATAAGTCTCTCACACACCTGTGATGGCTGCAGGGCAGTCAACTTTCTAACATTTCATTTTGGAAGTTATGCTCTCTGGACTCACCCCCATGGAAATACTGAAAATAAACTCCTTTCCCTCTCTCCTCTGACTGCCAGGCTTTCACCTCCCTAATTGGTTATTTTTTCTCCTTTCTCCTGCAGGGGGAAAGTTCTAGTGGTTGTTTCTCTTTCCTCTTTTCTATCTCTCACCCCTGCCCACACTCTGGGTGTTTCACAGGCTCTCCCTTTGAGTAGCACGGAGTCCCCACAGCTGGGTGGGGACCAGTGACCACCACTTCATCAGCAATGAACCTCTGCAGGGCAGGGACAGCAGGGGGACTTATTAGGAGCCTAGATCAAGGTAAGTAGCTGAGACATGCAACTCACTACCCAAAGCAAAATCAAGCACAAAGCTTGCCATCAGCTTTCCTAGATGAACTGTAAACTTGCTTCAGTCAGATTTTATCTTCCCTGGAGAAAAGCGTGGAAAATGCTGGAAGAACCTACACTCCTCCCTTAGCCCCTCACACATCTGCTGGGGGCAGGGCATATATATCAACCAGTTTCACTTCTAGTGTTTCTATCCTGTGTCCCAGCATCCTGGCAGTCCTCCACGACCTCAGTCAGTATGTGTCCAGCACTGTGGCCCTCTGGGTATGAAAGAATAGCCCATCCTTTGTCTTCTAGACTAGGGGTCCACAACCCGACGGGCCAAACTGCGTCTACCATGTGTACTGATGTTTAATCATTTTCCTGTTATTGGACATTGACTTCCAATATTTGATTATTATTATTATTATTTGTTAATCCCCACCAGAGGACATTTTTTCCATTGATTTTTTAAAGAGAGTGGAAGGAAAAGAGGGAGGGAGGGGGGGAGAGAGAGAAACATCGATGTGACAGACACATCAATTGGTTGCCTCCCCCACACGCCCCAACCGGGCCAGGGGTGGAACCTGCAACCCAGGTACTGTACATGCCCTTGAGCAGGAATTGAATCCACAATCCTTCGGTGCCCAGCCAGGTGCTCTAACCACTGTGCCACACGGGCCAGGGCCCAACATTTTCGGAGTTTTGTTCAGTTCTTTCATTCCGGACATTTTTTTTGTGTATGTGTCTCTTCTTTTCTGCAGCATCCCTGTGTTTGTTTCTATGTATTAGGTAGAGCTGCTATGTCTCCCAGTCTTGGTAGAGTGGCCTTATGTAGTTGGTGTCCTGTAGGACACTGTGGCGCAGCCTCCCAAGTAACTTGAGCCAGGTACTTCAGGTGCGCTCCCTGTGTGGACCATGTGCACCCTCTTGCTGTAGTTGAGCCTTCATTGCTCTTGGCTGGTCAGTGGGAGGGATTTACCCTCAGTTGACTCATCTGTGAGGGCTGGCTGATAGTACAGTGCAGGAGCTACTGTGCAGGGTCGGACTCCACAGAGCAAAAATTGCTTTGGCAGGGCTCTGGTGCCTGAGGAGTCCATCCCTTAAGTGTGTTGCTTATGGAGGTGATTGGGTGTTGCTCTGGTGTGGTCTGAAACTGTCCACTGGGTGCACTGACTCTGGGACCTCCAGGGAGGTGCAGGCCAAGATCAGCTGCCTCCCACGCCCTGCCTATGGTCACTCAGCATAAGCTACAGAGCAATCGGCCGATGGCTACTACTTGTGCTGGGTTTGGAGGTTCCTGGGAGAGGCCATGCTGCAAACCAAGGTTGGCTGCTGCTACTGCTGGGCCTGGGGCCACTTAGCAAGAGGTAAGGGGCATATTGAGGCCAGATGCTGCTTGTTTGGGGTTGTGAACCTTTGAGAGATTTTAGGAAAGTCCATAGCATGAGCCAAGACAGGCCATTTGTATGGAAAAGCCACTAGAAACAGCTTAGGTGGGCCAGCAAGTTGGATGGAGCAGGGGTCTCAAGGAATCACCAGGGCAGAGCGAACAGAGTGAACCAGGTTGATGGAGACCCAACCTGTGGGGCGGGCTCAGGAGAGGAACAGTGGCCTCCGCCAACACTTCTGTCTGGGAGAAAGTTGCCCCTCCAACCCTCACCTCCGCCAGACAATCCAGTTTCCTCCCCATATATCCTTGGTGCCTTTCGAACTACTGCCCGAGTCCTGGGGCTCTGAGTGAGTCCCAGCTGGTCCCTGCTTGGGCCCTTTAAGAGAAATGCCTGGGACTCCGGCTGCCCGGGTCTCGCAGCCATAATCCCCACTGTCTTCACAGCCACAAGCTGTGGTGGCTTCTCTCCCCAGCGCCGGAACCTTGCGCTAGAAGGTCTGGGGCGGGGCTGGGACCACTTGCTCCTAAAGGGGACCTTTGCAGTCAGGAGGTCCCTTCCCATTTTTAACGTGGGTGTGGACCAGCTTGTTTTATGTCTCTGCCCATCTTACCATCATAGGACTTCTTCTGTTCAGCCAGACTCAGGCAATTCGGAATGGTGGTTGCTTCGTAGTTGTAGTTTCGATGTGGCTGCGGGAGGAGGCGACTGCTGTATTTACCTACTTTGCCACCTTAACCAGAAGCCGAATCATTTTTTTTTTATCGGTTTCTTAGGTAATTTTTTAAAAAAATTCAGCTCAAGAGGTTTTATTACAAGGTGCCCAACTGTGGTTTTCTTTATGTTTAACCTCTTTTGATTTTTCGATCTTCTTAAATGCATACGCTAATGCTTTTCATCAAATTTAGCAAGCTTTCAGCCACTATTTCTTCTACCCCTTTCTCTTTATTTTATTCTCCTTAGTATATGTATATTAACTGGTCTTATTTTTATTTAGCTTCATCTATGAGATTCTACAAGAGCTATATTGTAATCTCCCTTCCCTAGTGGGACATTGGCTGTGATTGGTGGTGTCAGTGTCTCCTCACAATAATGTTTGTACATTTTGAAGGCAATATGGTCGGGGCTGATTTATTACTATGTCCTTTTGCTCCGTATCCCTATCTCTACCCAAAATGATAAAGAATATTGATCAAGAGGGTACATAATTTTCCTATCCCTGGTCATCTTTCTCACTGATAGGACTTGGCACGAGTGGTTATTTGTGGCAGACACATGATTTATCCTCACAGTGTCATTGCAAGGCCATTGCAGTATTATTTCTGACTTATTCACATGTACACAGATCCCAGACCAGAACCTCACTCAGGGCTCTTTCCCTGACCCATGCTGCTTTCAGAAAAGGCAACATTGGAAAAATGGCCAATATTTGAGGCCAAAACAACCATTAAAAACCCATTCTTTCCAAAAGCTGTTTTGATGGATCTCAGGCACAAATACTTGTCCTGGAAATCAGCTCTGTGTTTTCCCACTCTACCAAGGTGAAGGGCAACTACCTGGTCTTTCATTTACCTGCACCCCGTAGTGCCTCAGTATAGTGGAGCTTAGCAATATCAGGGCGATGAGAGAGAAAGGAATATGAGCTGTTTAGTGGAGAGGTTTTCCAAGCTCATAACCTTTCTTCTAGTTCATTCCCTAAAATACGTAATCTCTTTTCTGGAGCTCATTTCTTAGGTCGTGCTCATGAGGGATCCCATATGGCCATCCTGAGCCTAATGATTCACTTTCATACTTCATACCTCTTTCTCATGAACCTTGTGGCCCATTTCCCCTTTGGTGTTTCTGTGGAGTCTGCCCGAGTCCAGTGTGCTCTCTCTGGCCAAACCCCACCTTGGGGAGGCAGCCTGATGGCATGGTTAGGCTCCCATGGGGACTGCTGTCTGCAAGAGTCCTCAGAAAAATTTTGTTTTCAGCATATCAACTGACACCAGAAGTTTTTTTCTGTATTTTCTAGCTTTATTATATTTTCTAGTTTCTGCTTTTCCTTTCTTTTTTTCCCGTTTTCTTTTCTTTTTTCTTCTTTTTAATTTTTTTAAATGTTTTCTGGGTTTCTTGTCCCAAGTGCAATGCTGGATAAAGCTGCTTGCTATTAGCTGCTGCAGGCTCAGGGCAGTGCTGAACAACGTGAGACAGCCATCTGCAAGGTTCATTAATATTTCACTGCCTTGCATCAGTCTGGGTGCCACAAAGCAGCCTAATTCATAATTTAATGCCTCTCAGACGCAGTTCCCTAATGCATCATTAGTGTTGTAGGACGGTCTGGCCTGTGGAGCGCTGTGCATATGCACTGGCAGCCTCAGAGGTCAAGCTCTGGGCAGCTCCTCTGGGCCTGGGAGGGGAGAGTGAGTTACATGGAGCAGCCTGGCCGAACCGTCAGCGAGCCAAAGTCACAGGGAGTCAAGGGAGGTTGCCCCAGAACTTTCCACAGCTCAGTCTGCTTCTGTTTTGCATGAAGCATTCCTTCACGGAGACAAAACAATATTCATGCAGGTAAAAACTTCCTAGAAAGAGATCGCTGTGATTGAGATTGTACCCAAAACATTAAAATATAAATGCATTATGAAAAATAGCTAATAGATGAAAAAAACAATTTTACTTAGTAAGATTTTAAGTGTCTGTATTTATATACTTCTAAGCATATGAACTTAGGATTTGGCTTTGTTTTAGGCTTGGTAAAAAACCGTCATGGTCTCTGACTTTTGCATATTTCGTTGAATATCGCTTCTTGTAGACAAGTTAGGGCAGGCCCACGGGACAGAGGCATTCTGTTGGTCCAGGCTCTCCGGGCAGCGCGCCCAGGGGAAGTGAATCCCTGGGTGACTCCAATCTCCTCAACTCTCAGCCTTTCGTATTTCTTGCTCACCGGCTGTCCATATATTGAAATACACTCTTGAAGATGATCCACTCCTAGCAACATTTCCAGCAGTGTGTTGCCTTTCCCGGTGGTGCTTGCACTTGAACGTTCTCTCTCGGTAAGTTTGCAAATTCATCCTTTCTTTCAAATTCACATCTGGTATCAACCAGTGGGAGGGCAATAATTTCACGTGAGGTATAAGGGCTTTTGTAGTGTTACTGAACCCATGTCAAGTGGGTGACTCACTGCCTTCTTTAGTTAGCTGAGAGGCTAGGCTTGGGGCTGCTGGGTGTGCCTCATTTATCATCATTGATTAATGAGGCTTACCAGACATTACCAATTATTGGCTACTTGGTTTTGAGCCTGGAGACTTCCCTTGTCAGCCATCATTTCTATAGGGCTACAGAAATTCTTCACTTTTCTCAATAAACTTCACCTAGTTTTCCCTCTAGGAATTTGAGCAACCCGTGAGAAAGTGTAAATGACTAGGAAGTGAACGCAGGGGAAGTGGAGAGATGCTTTCCCCCCGGAGCGCTAGCTTCCCGGTTGCTCTGGACACCCCTCTCGAGCTCGGGGGGGGGGGGGGGGCTGCGCACATCCGCACCAGCGGGGGAGGGCAGGGGTCGGGCATGGGCTGAAGGCGCTGGGAGGGCTGGGCCTGCAAACGCTCAAAATTAATTGACTGATGCTCCCTCCAAGGACCAGGCTTCATGGAGGAGATGCTTCTAGGAACAGCGATGGAGCAGAATGGCTGCTATTGGGAAGAGGGGCCCGAATAAAGGTGGTGGGGAAGCAGAGCAGGGGCTCGGAAAGGGAGGGCACATTGGTGATGCTTCAGAACCAGAGGAGGCGGCCCCAGAGGTGCGCAGCTAGGGGAGCCACCCTCCACCCCAACGGAAGTTAGGAACACTAATGTCACACAGAAGGAGCCACGGAAAGGAACTGTGGTTCAAGCCACACCAGATTCTCATCAGCAAACAGAACAAGAAGCAGGAGCAGGTCCTGACAGGGGATAAAATCTCACCAGAAAGATAGGCCTACAAATGGGTGAAAACCATACTCAATATTTCAAAGTGAACTGAAATAACTTAAGGAAATAATGGAAGACAGTAAAAAAACAATAGGAATCAGAATTTGAAAACTAGAGAAAAAAAACTATTTCAGAATTAATGACTAAACTAGGAGGGCAGTAAGACAGTTTGGGAAGGGGACAGGGTCACCTTACTGACGGGGTAGCTGACCCAGGCCACGGGAAGAAGAAAGGCTATTGTCCCTCGGGGGGGCTGGGAGGAGCGGCTGGTGCTCAGGGATCCCTGGGGCCTTGCTGGTGCTCCAGGCCAGCCCGCATGAGACAGGTGAGTGCAGCAGCTGTGGCCTGAGAAGGGCTGGGACCCAGGACACCAGAGGCCTAGGGCTGAGGGTGTGGCTCTGCCCGATGAGCAGAGGTGCTTGGTGAGGCGAGGGGGACCCAGAACCAGGGTGGTGGAAATGAACGATGAGTGTCTTACGTGGCCTTCGCACCAGCTGCAGCAGCGGGGGCTGGAGCTCCTTCAGCTTACTCCTTTCTGGGAGTGGAAATAAGGCCTTCTGCTCTTATTATAAGGAGCCAGTGGGTCTGCGTGGCCCAAATGCAGATGTTGATGGATATTGAGATCTCCCGATCCCTTCTGCACACCCACCTGCTCATAGGTCACAATGGTGCCCTCAGAAGCAGTGAGCTCCAGCCGCAGGGAATGCCTCCTCCACGGTGAAGCCCCACCCACGGGTGGCTGTGGCAATGGCTTGCTGATGCCTTTGCTTGAGACAAGGAAGGGCTATCCCAGCTCCTGAGTGCCCCGCAGGGATGGGCGAATCTCAACTGCAGCTGTATGGCTGGGCGATCTTGTCCCTCCGCTTAACCCTGCTTTCCTCACTGACCAGTGTAACTCCCGGGTCCATCTTCCTGATGACCTTGGGGCTATCTCTAGAGAATCGTCTAAGGCGACAGTCTGTGTTTGTAAGGGGCATCTACTGGGCCAGGGCAGGAGCTCATTTGAGGCTTAGAGTGTGGCTGGTGACAGCCTCATGATCATTTCATACTGTCAGATAAAAAAAGTTTGGAGAGGGGTAGTGACCTGCTGGCCTCGGTTCCCAGCCTGATGGTGGCCGAGCCAGGACTAGAAGCCAGGCCACCTCATGTTCCTGCTCCACTGAGCACATGCCTCCCTGGAAGGTGTGCTCTCCTACAATTTTTGTAAGTTAATCTTCTATATATCCTTTGTGAACAAAAAAAGGGGTTCTATGGAAAGTAATCTCACAGGGTGATCAGGTCCTAAATTCCTAAGTGGGCAGGTCACGGCGGGTAGTCATATCCCAGGCATATCGATTCTTTACTAAAAGAATTATTGTCTTGGTGCATCTAGGTTAACACACCTGTGAAACCGCCACACTCAAGCACATAATCTTGTTAACTATCCTAGAATCCAATCCCCACCTTGCCGTCCTCCCACCTCCCTGGCATCTTCCTGACGTTCCCTCCTTAATCTCAAATGCAGAAAAGCAGCTGCCAAACCGACATTCTCGGGAGCATGTGAGATCCAGCTGCCCGGCATATGTTTGGCTCAAATAAACTCTTATAGAAACTCTCTACGGGTTTGGATGTTTCTTATGCCGACATCTTCTGTATTTCCCGCCTTACACACTGGGCGGCTTTTTTCTTGAAACCTGGAAATTGTTTTCTTGAGGAATATTAAGATTCTGATATACTTTGACCTCTACACTTTTTTTCCAGAGCATTTTTCTACTTTCCTCTTTCCTAAATGTGTCATCACGTGCTCTCTGGAAACTCCCTGTTGACATTTTAAAAAGAAAGAATTCAGAACCAGAAATATGCACACGGCTTCTTCCTTCCTGCCGTGGGGACATCAGAGCGTGGGCCAGGAGTCCCCTAAGTGGCTTGAGCTTACTGTCTCAGTGACGGGAGGGTGGACTTCGGCAGGCTGGCAATACGCTGGCTTCCACAGGCACTAATTCTCTAGAACACACTGAACATCATTGGAGCTCTGCTGGGTTTTTTAAAGATCCATACTCATTGTATAGTTTCCTTTGGAAATTAATTTGTTATAATTATATTATTCATACAGAGCACCTATCTGAGGGAAAAAACACACACAATCAAACAAGAAGTGAATTCGCATCTCAGTTATTTTTAAAAACTCCTCGTACACAACATTTAAAACAATTACTTTTCCTATTTCATGCAAAAAGGCAGAATCAAGTGACTTTGCAAGATGTGCTTTATTTTAAGTCAGTCCTGAACCCAAACTACATAGGATCATTTTTTTTTTTTGGACATACTCTAGTCCATTCAATGATTCTTCTCAGAAACTGTATTTTAATATGGAATGAAAACTACATTTCGGTCATAAATTTCCATGCTACATTGTAATTTAATGAAGAGGTTGTATTACCAATAACAATAATTTAAGAAAAGGCCCTTTTTTTTTAATTTCCCCAAGCTCAATATACATATTTCTTTCATAATTATGAACTTAAAAAACCCGTCTCAGATGTAAAAATGTGAATTGGAATATGTAAACTCTTTGATATACCTGAAAAACAGGAAGGAAAATGTCACATACTGGAAAACCATTGCCTCAAATCATCGAAATGGGAACAAGCGTGTAGAGGGGGGAGGGTAGAGGCGCTCGGGTCTGGCTGACAGAGTCACAAAGTCAGAGCACTCCAGGTGGCCGCGCTCGGGGCTCCCTGCTCGGCCGGCGCCTCGCCGGGAGCAGCAGCTCTAAAGTGGAACCGCCGTCGCAGCCGAAGGGAACCACTAGCTGGGCCTCAACAAAGCCGGTGTCCACGTATTTGTTTTGCTGCTTTTTTTTTTTTTCCTGAGAAGTCACTGGTGTTTAATGGAAAAAAAAATGTGTCTGAGTCTTCAGTTAAGATAAGGCAGTAAGAGTGTCACTAGGTTATCTTTTTGCTTAGAATGAGGCTTCTCCACCCACTGGCATCTCCAGGGGTCACCAGCTCCCTCTCTCCTTTCCTCCCAGCAGTGTGTTGCGGGGTTTTCAGCCTCCTATTGCTGTTGCACAGTCGGGCTGTGCCGCGGCCCATCAGGCCCATCAGTGCCCTCCCGGCGGCTGGCGCCGGCGACAGAGCGCTGCGGGTGGCCCGACGGCTCCCCAGGAAGGGCCCGGCCCCGCAGGAAGACACGCGGCTTCCCAACTCGCCCCTGTTCTTGTTCCTCTGCGGGAGGACCCCGTCAGTGACTCCTCACGGTCCATCAGGACGCAAGACACTGTTGATTAAAACATACACCAAGTAGCCCTGATTTCAGAGAAATGGAATTACAAATAAAGTTTTCAACGGCGTCTTAACTCGCAAGGTAGCTCTGGCTACGAAAGGAAGTCGACTCCCTTTGGCCACCTGTCAGAAGAGAAACCATTTCCGACCAACGAGAAATGCTCAGCTCTTATGAGAATATTGTGCTTTTTGGTTTTGGAAAATTCAAATGTTAACTTGATTTGCAGTCTGTGTCCTAAGGTATCAATTTGTTTTCTCTCTAGTCCATTTGATCATAGTTTCTGGTGAACGGTACAGGAATATTAATTTGGCATAGAGATCTTCCTCTAGTTCCAGTTCCCCTGTCTCTCGAACTAAAAAAATATCCGTGCACAACTTCAAGATTCGGTCCACGTTTGGAAGCTCTTCAAACATGATGGAGTGAGAAATCCCACTGAAGAACTCGCGGACGAACTTCCCAATGACAAGGACAACTGAAGCGTATAATCCCATGATACTGAAAAACAAAAAATGAAGTAGAAATTGTATCTAGCAGTTAAATATGGTTAACAGAACATGTCTAAAAGAGAAAAATGTAACATTTCCTTCAAAATCCATAGAAGATATGATAAACTTAACAAAGCTTAAAGTTTTTCTTTTTTTCCTGATAAAAAAGGTAATTCGTGTTCTTTCTAAAACAAGTTACACATTACAGAACTGTAAGACTTGAAAAAGTCCTTTGAAAGTTCACATTTTGGAATTTATTGATGTTAAAGGTTTCATGTAAGAATTCAGGCACTTTTACCACATATAATACATGCATGAACCACATAGTGTATCTGGTAGAAATCCAATTGTACTATATATACTTTTTTGTTCCTAACACTTTTCACTTTTATAATACTACCTTTCTCAGAGATTCGTTTTTATAATAAAACTTTGAGTA
The DNA here is from genome assembly GCF_054644295.1 of Miniopterus natalensis. Lineage (NCBI taxonomy): Eukaryota > Metazoa > Chordata > Mammalia > Chiroptera > Miniopteridae > Miniopterus > Miniopterus natalensis. Next base: position 36,379,573 of record NC_142087.1, on the reverse strand, counting down.
GACAATGATTTCTTAAGAGGCTCATTCTGGAAAACGGAAAACTTTCTACTTGCACTTATAAGGGATGAGAGTGTCCTAGGATTTTAAACATTAGCATGTGGTTAAAGGGTAACATTGGACTTGTCCAAAATTGTGGTTTCTAATTGATCGTACATCTGCTAAGGTCACAAGGAAATCGAAGCAGAAAAAGATAATTTTATGCCAATTTCTAAGTTGAAACACTGAATTGCATCAAACTATGTCATAACAGGAAGAGGTAGTTAAAAAGCTGGAAACACAACTTTGTGTCCCGTCATTAACAGTGTGATTCACACAAGGCATTGTGACTTCTTTGGGATTCTGGTTCCTTGTTTTTGAAGATGAAGGACCAAAGATCTGTGAATTTTAATATTTTAGCTATAAAACTGGAGAATTTTAAGAAGATAAATGGCTCTCATCTTCAACCTTATATGATACAGAAGTAGACTTTGTTAAAGAACAAATATGTTTACTTTTTTTGTATTATTTTCAATTTTATTTTTCAATTACAGTTTACATTCAATATTATTTTGTATTAGTTTATGGTGTACAGCATAGTGGTTAGCACAAGTAGACTCTTGTAACTGTTAATTTTTAAATGGCTCCTTACCCATAGCCAGCCAGGAAGCCCAGACTGGGGGGGCTGACTTTGTCATTGAAGACCACCAGCTCTAAGGCCTGGGCATGCTGATTGTATAGTCTATTTCCAGTCAGATTGAGAACCCACCACTCACTGCTAGATTTAGTTGTATTATCTCTGGACAAAATGATGGTGATATTCATGAAATTATTTTCTGGAAGAGAAAAAAAATAAAATCAAGTTAGCATAAAAATTTTAGGATTTAATGCCCATCAACAACAGTCTTCAGATGGCAACACCTGGTTCCTGTCCATAGCATATGATTCCAGGATGTCCACATGGGCATGTTAACAATGTAAGTGGAAAGGAATGGGTGGGGCCTAGGTATGTATGGGGTTTCTCTTTTTTACTAAGGAGGTCAGTCACTGTTGCTACATGTGCAGGGCAGTCAAATCACAGGGGGAGAGGAAAAGACCCATCACCTCAGCATCTTTGCTGATAATTCCAAAGAACTAATTAGACATTTAAAAACCGAAGTCACTCGCTCTTGATTGAATTGACTGGTTCATTCATACTATCAGATTTATCGAGCGTCTTCTAAGACTTCTAAGGCACTCTGGTAGGTGCTAAGGAGTTGCAAAGTTGCATATAGCATGGTTCCTTATCTCAATGGGAAAAGACCATGTACACAAGCACAATATGACAACCACCATAAGGCCTGCAGTGACAAGGTCTGCTAGCTTGGAGAAATCCCTTTTGGTTGGTATGATCCATGAGGCCTTCCAGGGGAGGTGACTTCTGAGCTGTTTTGCCGAATGAGAACTTCAATAGGTGGAGATGTAATGGGGAGAGGAAGGATTGATGGCATAAAGTTCTGCAAAGTTCTGAAAACCCATAATGAATGGTCAGTGATTGCACAGGGTGAATGTAAAAGAATAGTAAAAGACAGAGTAAACAAAAAGCTTAGAGTTACACTGAATGCAGGTCCTCTGGAGGTCTTTTTAAGAAGAGGCATCCCTTGCCAGTGATAACAGAGCCTCCACTGAGAATCATGGTGGCGGACTGTAAACACTGAGGGTAGGGACCAAATCTGCATTATTTTGCACTAAATTCCTAGGTCATAGGAATCTAGGACAATGTCTGGCAATAAATGCTTATTTTTTGGATGGATGGATGGATGGATGGATGGATGGAAGGACGGAAGGAGAGTGAGAATGTCAGGAGAAGGGTAAAGATGAAGTCCCTACCCAGGAAGAATGTGAATCACTCAGGACACTCAGGAATAGGAGGAGCCTTGATTTTGAAGTACAGAGATAGTTCTGAGAGAGCAAATCTGGCCCTGGGCCCACATAGGCCCAGGTTTGGATCTAGTTCCTACATATACTGTTTGTATAACCTCACACCTGAGCCTCCATAACTGTCAACTTCTGCTAAATATACCTTGTGGTCAAGATTAGAGGCAGCTCAGTATAGCTCATCAGATAAACAGTTAGGCTGCTGTGGACAGGATCTGAGAACACCAAGGCCATGTGGTCTGGGGGGCAAGACCTCGTAGGCTGGACCTCAAATCACTCCCAGGCAGACAAGTCAGTGTGGGGAAAGGGGGAGACCCTGGAAAGGAGGCGGAACATAAATGATGCTGCAGGAATGAAGGCAGGGAAGGGGAGCGGGGAGCCTGCAGCACAGGGGGCGGCTGACCTTGGAAAGAGCGAGGATACATCTTTTTTTGAGGCTGAAGGGAAGAAGGAAGAAAGCTATGAAAATATAAGAAGTTTTGCCAAGAAGTAGAAGGAAGCTGAAGAACTTCCCTGGCCAGCTGGGACCTGCTCTGGAAGGCGGCAGCAGGACAGAGCCCACTGAGGGACAGAATCCTTGTGGGGAATGACTGACTACTGAACAAAATTTATGCTCTCAGACTAAACATTTCTAGAACTAGTCTGGATTGAAAGGGGAATACCAAAGTTCTCAATGCATCTTGCAATTACCTTGCAAGACATATTTATTTACTGTTGAAGAAGAAAAGCATGTAGGTGTGGGATCGGCCCCATCCTGCCTCTATTTTTGGCAATTTCCATGGGGGATTCTAACTGATCTCTATTTTTCCAGTTAAACATGAGCCACACAGAGCCTGCTGACAGTGACTGTGGCAAATGAATGAACATGAACTGAATACTGCATTGTCCTTCTACCTTGCCAGATGTATACAGCTACTCTGGTTCAGGTAATTAAGTCAAACAATGCTTGATTTTCAAAAGAATCCAAAAACATCAATTCACTCCCATCACGGTTGTACGGAGAAAACACAGTCCCTCGAGCACTACTATTGATGCTTAATCTACCGTGGGCTGAATCAAGTACATCTCCTGCTATCTTTTTTTGCTCTTACTGCGGGGCCTTCATATTTAACACTGTATGAGGCAGTTTCCTGCCTCAGATATGGTTGCTAATAGAAACAAGTGAACAGACTGACTAAGCAGTAACATAAGTCATTAGGAGTGACTTTGAGTTAATCAGGTTCAATAGCAATTAAAGAAAGAAAACGAAGAACTTGGGTCCCAGGTGAGCAAATGCTTCCTCTGGCTGGTGAGCGCAGCTGGGAGCCTTATGGTTCTTGCGAGGGAAAGAAAGCTGGAAAGTGGCTTGATAAAGGCTGAGAAATGCAAACTGTAGATGTTGAATAAAAGAAGGATTTAACAGAATTCTGAAGTGATTCCTTCTCATTCTTACCAGATAAAAGTTGCTTTATAGGTTTGGAGTTAGAATCACTAGGTGCTTTCACGTAATATGGGTAGATCCTTTCAATAGTCCTGTGCATTAAGGAAAAAAAAAAGAGATAATTGAGTTTTAGTTGTTTACCCACATAAAACTGAATTTTTGGTTGCTATTTTGACCTTATATCAAACAAGTAATGGTGAAAGTCTTTATATGTCTATACAATGTGTAGTCATCATAATATATGGGTTTCCGTTATAATCAGAATTCTCTGAAGCCAAAAAAGTTCACCAGGTTCTATCTAAATACTCATGTAAACGCCATACACGAGCTAGTTAATGCTTCAAAACCGCTGCAGAGTCCTTCCGTGTGTGTTACTGCTTCTGAAGCAAAAGGCTGTCTTTCTTGCTAGGAGCTTATCATTTGTATCAATAACATCGAGTGCTCTTCTAATTTTAATTTTTAGGATTTCAAAAATCTCTCTAATCAAGTGGACTGCATTTGATCTAGTGATAAGAGTGAGGTGTGAAGAGCAAACTGGTGGCCTGAACCTCATGCTACCTCTGCAGAGAGGAGCTGGGTCACCGGAGGAGGTTAGACACGTTTCTGCATCTGGGAAGTGACAGAGAGGATCTGACCATCTTAAAGGGCCCTTCAACTTCGCTGATTAACAAAGGATATTTTAGCCAGGAGTGTGTCTGAGGGCTGCATCACGGTGGTTCTTACATTCCATGCATAAAATGGGCAGGCAGGCTGAAGGGCAGACGGGGAGATGGCTGGTGGATCCGAGACACCTCCTCTAGCGCTTCTGGCCAACAGCACTTTTTTCTCTTGCTAGCTCCTATACCAGAATCCAAGCATCACAGCTTGGATGTGTTTGAAATGGAGTATTTATATGGCAGGATAATATGTTGAGATAATCTTCCCCTCAAATTTCTGTTTACCTTTTGTCTACTCTCCCCAACCCGCTCCCATTCACTAGCCAGGCATTCAGTGACCCGCAGCAGGAGTAACAGGAAAGGGGTCTTGCAGAGCGTTTCCCTGCTTTTGGTGATTATGGTAATGTAACAGCACGGCTTGCTGTTCAGGGTTGAGAGCAACGCTCCCTGGCTAGGTGGACAGAGAGTGAGAGGGAAGACAAAGAGCTGCCTTAATCTAGCACAATGAGGCCTCCAAACAGAAATTCACTTGAGTTACCAAACAATGACAAAGGTTGCATTTCTTGCACATGAGGGAAGCGTGGGTAGAGACTCTGCACTGGATGCATACACCTATTAATGCTGTATTAACAGGAACAATCAACTTACACTGGTGTTGTTGAACTTTCTGTGTCATTGCCGGCTATCATTTTAGCTATATTCTCTCGTGTAGCATTTTTAAGAAGAAAAGTAAGCTTATCTGTTGCTATTTCTGCTTTTGCACCCAGACTCATGTTTCTGTGAAGAAAAAACAAGACAAAAGCTCAATGTCAGTGATTATTCGGAAGTCTGGAAGAGAAATTAAAAACTCACTTGACTCTTAATTTCATTAATCTCATCAAGGTTTTATTGGGTCCACAATTGTCAACCCCAACCCTTTCTGCTCACCTCACCTTTATGTCCTGTTCTTAGACAACCAAGTTAGTAAACCCCAGGGAGGCCACCATCACCTTTAAAACCGACGGCCGGTGAGGAGGCACAGCCTGCTGACCACAAGAGAAACCGACCTGCTGCTCTGATGTGAATTTCCAAAACTCTCTGTATGTCAATCCAGTGAAGCTGGCCTTCATGGTGACTAATAGAATCCACATTTTTAAAAGAACGTTCAATCAGAAGTTGATCTTTAATGTTATTGGTATTTTTTGGTAGCTTTTCAAAGTAAGGCCAAGAAGTGAATGTTTAGCAGTACAGAATTCCATGTGAGGAATTTGGGACATTTAAAAGGAGAAAAATAAGATTGAAGGAATTTTTTAAAATTCTGAACTGTCCCCTTTAGATTCTAGCAGACTTTCTTCTGTACCGATCATAATTCTTTTTTTTTTTTTTAAACATATCTTTATTGATTTCAGAGAGAGGAAAGGAGAGGAGAGAGAGAGAGAGACAGAAACATCAATGATGAGAGAGTCATTGATAGGCTGCAGCCCCCAACCCGGGCATGTGCCCTGACCAGGAATCGAACCCTGATTGCCTAGGATCCTAGGTCGACGCTCAACTGCTGAGCCATGCCTGGCTGGGCTCATAATTCTTTCTTAATCCCATCCAAGAAGCTGGAATTGTGGACCCAAATGAACCTAAAACTTGACTGACAAATAAACTTGGATAGAGTCTTCAGTCACAACTGTGATGAAAGAAACTAAACTAATCAGCTGGTATAATGTGTCGAGGCTCCTGAACTGCTTCACTAACACTTCGGGCTTTGGGATGCAAGAACTTTTCCTAAGACATGCTCTGTGTAAACAAGTGAAGTAGCGGCCGCATGCTGGCCACGGGCTCAGGTTAGGCAAAGAGCAATTTCCCCCAGCTCTCCCCGCTGGGTCTGCCGAGCTGCTCTCACATCTCGAGCCTGGTGAAAAGACCTGCTAGGGCTCTCCCATGTTGATGTTGGGGAGATGCAGGTGGGGAGCTGGGGTTCCAGAGGCTGCACACTCTTTATTCTTCAGACCAAACTTTCGATGAAAGAAGGTAAAAGGATTAAGCAACACACACATATAAAACACACAAAACACATAGACACAGACAACAGTGTGGTGATAGCTGGAGAGAAAGGGGTGGGGGGAGGTGGAAGTGGGCGAAGGGGGGGATGGGGCCTGAAGTAGACTTTGTTTGGGGCGATGGTTGCCTGACGTAGTGTGCAGATGATGTTTTATTGAGCTATACACTTGAAACCTGTGTGGTTTTAAGAACCAATGTTACCCCAGTTAAGTTAAATGAAATAAAACAAGAAAAAAGAAAAAAATCATAAAGAAAAAGAGCAAACTTCAACCTTTCAGGGAGATCTTACAGTACACCAGGCTGTTTCATTTTATGAGTCGTCACCCTCTTTTCTCTCTGCTTCTCTCTCTTGCTCACAAAACTCACTGCCAGCCTCTCTTTGAAATGGAACTTAGTCCTGGCCGAGTGGCTCAGTTGGTTGGAGCATCATCCCATACACTGAAAGGTTGCAGGTTCGATTCCCGGTCAGGGCACATACCTAGGTTTTGGGTTCAATCCCCCATTGGAGCATGTATGGGAGGCAACTGATCAATGTTTCTCTGTCTCTCTCTCTCTAAAAATCAATAAAAACATATCCTTAGGTGGTAATTAGAAAGAAAGGAACTTAGTAGAAAAAAGGAAAAGAAGTCTTTAGCTTTGTTAATGATTCCCAGGCAAACCATTATTTAATAAACAAAAATGTTAGCTGTAGCATTGAATGAATGTTCTCAAGATGTAATGTAAACTAAGATTCACATTAATCTAATTTTCTATCCTTTTATGCCCCCCACCCCACCCAAGTTTAGACTGAGGAAAAGGGGAAATTATGCACGGAAATACAGTAACTACCTCTGAATACTCCATGAAAAAACAACAGAGAAGCAACTATTGAGGTCCATGAGTTCGTGTATCATTTTCTGCTTACTGGGAGGGCTGATGGTCCACAAAGAATTTGAGTTTCCTTCCAGTTCTGCTACTGTTATGTCTTCTTTTTCATAATTTTCCAGAAATTGCATAGCACCCTGTATGCACACAAATATACATGCATAAATAGATCATATACATGATGATGTATAAAGAAAGTTATTACTCTTCCTTTTAACTGACTGTATAGAGAGAATTTCTTCTTCGAAAGGAAAATTTCTATGCAGATTATCTTGGTGTTCCAGTGCACTGACTTCATTCCGCTCCCTATGACATCATCAAAGCCCCGTGGCGATGCTGCTCCACCAATCCAGCTGTGCAATCACTCCAATTACAGTAAAGGGAAATCAGATGATTTAGTGTCATTTTTCCTTCCTACTAAGGAGAAAACTCTTAAGTTCTTAAACTATTAAGAAATGTCCCTCTTATGAGAGAGTCAAATTTCATTGACCCAGGAATCCTGGCCCTGTCCTCACAGCTGCTGATCCCTCAAGATTGGTTTTGACAGTCTGCATTACAGACCAATAATTTTACAAAAGAGAAAAGCCTCTGTTTGCCTAATCACTTTTTAAAAATTAAATAAATAGTATTTGTAAAGCAAATTTTAATTGTAAAAAAATCATGTTATAATATTTATTAAAAGTTGGAATGTAGAGGAAAGGATGACATCAGCCACAACTCAGCCACCAGAACATTACCGCTGTTTTATGCAGTGGGGGATGGTATCTCATTTTTTATCATTAAAAAAAGTCTACATCTTTTTTCATTTATGTTTTATCTTGAGAAATTGTCATGCCATGTAGAGTCTTTGCAATGATTATTTTTATTACAAAAGAAGTTACAGACAACATAGTAGGTAAAGAAAATATACAGTGGAAGCCCCCTTCTCCTATTAAGACCACCCTAGGGAAGCCAGTGTTAATCAAATTCACTACACACATATGCCATGACTTACTCAACCAGTCCCTACTTGTCAAATCCTCAAGTTGCTTCCAGTTTTTACTAATACAGGGACCGACATAGTGCTTTTCCCATATTTTGAATTATTTCTTTAGGATAGATTCCCAGAGTAGACCTAACAGTGAAAAGAATCAATATCTACTAAAATATAAAAAATTAAAAAATTTTTAAAGGGATCAATCCCTGTTGAGCTTACATTAAAATGTTCTGAAATAAAATTATGTTTATTAACACATCCAATAATACAGACATAAAGTCTGAGCTTATCCAAGCGGCCAATGGCTAGGAATCTACTGTGTACAAATGATAACCTCTGAAAAGCGCCCCCTCCCCCAGGCCATAGCAAAGTAGCGAGTAACAGGACAACCACTTAGCTCACCTAGGTGATAGTCGTGACAGAGATCTAATATAAGCATTTACTTACAGTGTCCCTAGAGAAAGCTTTTATAAATTTCTTAAACTTTGGCTGGTCCATAACTTTCAGCTGGCTTTGCTGGGCACTCATTGTGAAAATAGGCTGGAAAACAAAGATACACAGTGTTGTTAATATCCCGAAGGTCTTCTCTGCACCCTGGGTTTGAAAGGGAGAAGATTTGCATAGTACATCACCCACTCAGCACCCAGGGACAACTCGCCTCGGAGGACTCTTTTTGAAGTACTGAGTCTTGCACTCAAAGCCAGAACAGAACTCTCCTTTGACTGCCTTCTGCACTTATTTCAAACATCACACATTTGCTGAGAAGTCAAAATTTAGGCAGGAAACATGGATCGGCAAATCCTAACCAAACGTCCCGTAGGTGGTTGCCAGGAAAGGGTCCCACGTGAGGAAAGGTGCTTGCGGGTGAGTGAGAGCCGGGGAAAGTGCACAGCGATTACCTGGTAGCCCCCCAGGGTGATTGTGACCGAGACATCCAGGGGCTGGTTGATCACCCCAGCGACGGACTTGATCAAAGACATGAAGAGCAGAGGGAACCAGACGATGCAGATGAGCAGGACTATGATCATCCCGCCCATGCCGTACTTCACCACCTTCTTTTTCTTCTGCCCCCGCGGCTGGGGGTATCTCTGCAACGGGAGAGTGTACACAAGGCTCAGGCCGCCGCCCCGAGAAGCAGGTGGGCGGGTGAGCGCTCCTCATGGGGCTGTGCCTCGATTTAGTCCTGATCTGCTCTGTTTGCTCTGAAGTGGGGGAGGAGCAACCTTGTCCCAACCTGGGAGCAAAGCTGGGTGGTGACGTGAAGATGTGATGAGCTCCCTCCCTGCACGTCCCCACCATGGTGCCACAAGGGACCAGCAGGACCTGAGCGACTTTCTCCCTAAAATTGCTGTGTGGGTCTTGTTGGTGCTGAACCTAAGGACAAACGGGTCCAATGCTGTGCTGAGTAAGGCCTCTGGTTTTCCGGGGTCATGCAGGAGAAAGACATTTAAATTCCTGAGTATTCAAAAGCCGTGCCTTCCAACTGAACCCTCCTCCCCACTTCGTGGGTTGAAAAACAATTTTCACTTCATTCATCACACTCGTTGTCAAAACAACATTGTTCAAGTCCTGCAATAAGATCTGTAGGATCAGCCCAGCCCCCTCACGGTGTTGTGACTCTGCAGGGACTCTTGCTTGGGCACTATGCTGAGAGGGGTGGGGTTGGGGGTGGTGGTGGTAGGTGTGTGTGTCACACAAGGGACTTGCTCCTATACAAGAGCAGTGCACTTGGTAGGCCTGGAACCACTAAGGACTCACTAAGCTCTGTCTTAGAGGCTATGGGCCAGGTGGAAGGAGCCGGCTTTGCTGTCTGGTATTAAAACTCCTCCAATTCTATATGCATATTCCTTGCTTAAAAGTTGCTTCTCAGTGACCTGTTTTCCTTCCAGGGTAAGCCTTGAAGTTAGGCTACATATATAATGTGGCAGTAGTCCTCCCTCCCCTACCTGGGGCTGATATTCCATTGGGATGTGTTCATTTCAGCAGGTTAAGGTAAGAATTCTCATTCTTACCTGTAGGCACTGAGCTCTGGGTTACAAACTAAGAGGAAGGTCTGGAAGCCAGCAGAGACCTCTCTAGGGACTTTAAAGGACACTGCTAAAGGGCTCTCCAAGCTCTGACACTGAGTAGTTCCTGAATATGGACTTGGAGCCATGAGGACAGGAGCTGGACCGGAGGACGGGCCAGAGCCAGTATGGAAGCACCATTGACTCCGTGCACGAAGACAATGCATCTAAATAACTTTGTGCTGTGAAGTTGCACGAGGCTCATACTAAGGACAGAATTTCAGTATCTATGCCCTGGAATTTGATATCATTTAAATTTTCTATTTTAAAAGAAAAGCTAGAATATTTGAAATCTGAAATACATATTCAAACACACTGATTTGATTTCCCATTATTTTCTCAGTGAGGCGAGTTTAGACAACGGGCCGCTCAGCCCACTCCAGCAGTACCCTAGTGTCCCATAATGGGGACTCTCCTGAGTTAGAAGAGGCTTATCTATTCTCTGCCGAGGATTGCTTCAGTCTCTTCTGCCTGTGGTGGGACACTGTTGGTTCCTCTCCTGAAGGCCAGTGTCTTTGAGGCTCACCTCAAAAGTTCCCAGACCTCCTTTCCACCCTCCCCCTTCTCCTGCTCACCCCTCCATGCATTTCCCAGGGCAGAGCAGGGCCAAGACCTTTGGCTTCTAATTATGAGGCTATCTTTCCCTTCACTTTCAAAGCAATTGTCACCTCCTCCTGCTATGCTGTTCCACTACCCCCTTCCTAGGTAAGATCTCGTTTCCCAGTTTGCAGTTCCTGTCATGCTGCATTTCCAAACAGCTTCTTAAAGTGTTTGGGGGGAAATGGCTGCATGGAAATCATTGGATTGTGTGTGCTCACACCAACACTGGCCTCTCAGGAAATTGTTGTTTCTTCATAAAGTGCATTCATAACACCCCAGGAACATATTACATTCAATATGGAATAATCCCCAAGACAGAAGAGTCCCCCCCAAAAGCTACTTTTCAAAGAAGATTACTGTTCTGCTTCATACTGAAAAAGTGATCGTCACTGGTAATGTTTCAGTCTCTTACAGGAGGAAGTACAAACTAGTGTCAGGTTTGTTTAGGCTCCCTAATACTTACCTCCCACACACCTAAGTTTCTCAGGATGTTTTACCATATGTGATTTAAATAGCCATAGACTTAGCATGAGATAGAAGCATATATTTAAGTAAAGGTGATACATTAAAATGAGGCTTTTATTTCTGTTTTAAAATTTAACTTACTGGGGTGACATTGGTTAGTAAAGCTATGCAGGTTTCAGGTGTGCAATTCTGTAACACATCATCTGTATATTGTATTGTGTACTCACCACCCCAAGTCAAGTCTCCTCCCATCACCATTTATCCCCCTGTACCCTGTTCTACCTTCACCCCCCAAACCCCTTCTCTCTGGTAATCACAGTAGTCATCATATTGTTGTCTGTGTCTCTGAGGTTTTTCTTTTCTTGCTTAATCCCTTCACCTTTGCTACCCAGCCCCGAACCCCACTCCCCTCTGACAGTTCTCAGTCTGATCTCTGGATCTATGAGTTTGTTTCTATGTTTTGTCTATTTTGTTCATTTCACATACGAGTGAAATCATATGGTACTTGTCTTTCTCTGACTGGCGTTTTTCACTTAGCATAATACTCTGCAGGCCCGTCCATGCTGTCGCAAAGGGGAAGATTTCCTTCCTTCTTACGGCCAACTGGTGTTCCATGGTGTAAATGTGCCACAGCTTTTTCATCCACTCACCTACTGATGGGCACTTGGACTGCTTCCAAATCTCGGCTACTGTAAATAACACTGCAATGAACAAAGGGGTGCATATATGCTTCTGAATTAGTGTTTTGGGTTTCTTTGGATATATTCCCAGAAGTGGAATTGCTGGGTGAAGCTTTTATTTCTTAAAGATAAAAGGATAAATGGATAATTGCAAGTCTTTTGTTGTGCAGAAATGTCTAGTGTTCTAGGTCAGAATGACACTGTCCTTTATAAGGAGGATGGCAATGAGTCTGTTTCACTATATCCTCAAGAAGGCTGTCACCTGTTGGCTCAAAGGCAGTAAAAAAACATATATAAGTTGATAAACAGAGCAACCACAACTGTTCACTTGAAAGGTGGCCCTGTATCTATGTAGGACAGTTATGTGAGTTCTGATTCAGAAAAACACCCCTCTTAAGAGCCTCCAATTCATCTGGAGAAAACAATATCTCACAGTTTCTGGGGCCCGTGGGGCAGGCTCTAGGGCTTAAAATAAACTCATCTACTTTCACAGAGAACACAGGGTATTGGGCATGAATTTGTTCATTTACCATCTCTCTCCCACTTTCTGTAGGATGGCCATTCCTCTTGGCCACTACCAACTGGTTCATCCATGTCTCTGAGGCCACTGTTTCTAGACCTCCATCTGGACCTTCCTCATTTGGCTCTGATGCTAGGAATCTGTACTTTTCTTTTTTCTACTGGTCGTTTCCTTACCATCTGAGAGAGGTTCAGATCCTCTCCATTCTTAAATGACCCTCTTAACTTGTCCCTCTCTTGAACTGACTCTCTCCCTTACTTTTCCCTTGCCTTTGCTCAGTCCTTCGAAATGGCAGTGACAGGAGCGATCCTAGGCCAGACTGGCCAGTAGACCCCACTCGAACTGTAGACACACAGAATTGTGAGCAGATAAAATAGCTGTTACTTTTAAATCATGAAGTTTTGAATAGTTTATTAGCAAAAGACAACTGATATAATGCCTATTAAATGAATAGCTCCAGGAGGTAGACCTAGCACTTCCTAGCACAGTGGTTTTGCAGTGTAAAGTCTCCTCTGCGTGACTGTGTGTATGTGGGCACCTTTCAGTGATCCCCTTGTGAGGCAGCTAATCTGTGATTGTTAGAAAGAGCTTTATGTTCCATTGAAACTTACTGGAACTTTTGCTTACTTTTGTTAATGCTATTTTCTTGGCCCTTACAAATTAATTCAAATTTTAATCTCTCTTCCAGTATTTCAAATAGTTTGCCTCCCCCATTTTTTTTTTTTTTTTTACTTCAGACTAAATAATTCTTGGTTCTTCCTCCTTTTTTTCATATGGCAGTATTTCCAGATCCTTTGTCACCCCGGTTTCTACCCTCAAAGTCCCTTTGGTAGATTGGTTCTCATATTCAGTCATTGTATCAACCCTTTTGCACCTTAAAAATCAGGTAAAGCTGATATGATTTTAAGTATACTGCTTGCCCCATCTCCTTCACTCCATACAAACGCCATAAACACAGAGGCTACAGTACAACAGGCCCCATGACTGCAAAGCTAAGATTCCCAGAGGAAACTGTAGAACACAGAAACTACACGGACTAGGGGGACTTTTCTGAAGAGATGAGAAAAGACATTTCACACCGCCTTGGCTAACGATGCTTGAGTACTTCTATTGCTGTTATGCAATGGGCTCCTGTTCCATATGTTAAACTTGAGAATCTGATAATATTCAACCTGGCAGAATAATTATTTGCACTTCAATTTCCTTTGCACAGAGCAGTTACACTGTCTGCTCCTCATCAAAGAGGACATCAGGTGCTGAGCCTGAGTCCAAGCCACCTGACCCCACTTTTCCCCACCATAGCAAATTTCCTCCTGTCCCCAAATGAGCCATTTAAGAATTATTGAGTCACACAGCAATAGATCATTTCTTCTTTTAAAAATAACTACAATACACAGTTGCCAAAAGAAGAACACATCTGGATGCTATTGCTAAGGCGGCAGTGTGTCCAAAATTCCCAACTCTAGTGGCGTGAAAATCAATAGGACGTTTATAGGTCCTAGTTTTTGCCACAAAACTTGCAGAAGTTCACATTAATCTTATAACCCGTCTGTATCTAAGAGAAACAAATAGGGATAAGGCATTTTTATTGGCTTACTTTTTCCGACTCTCGCCAACACTTCAGGATGAATATGTGAGCATAGATGTCCTCCACACAGATCCAGCTGGAAAGGCTCAAGGTCGTGTCTGTCCACACCCAGTCCATCACGGCCCGCAGCTCAGTCAAAAATGGAACGAGGCGGAACCTGGCAGAAACCACGTCTTGTTAGAGAGACAGTTCTGGGATGGCCTCCAATATCCAGCCAACCCTGGGAGCTCATGTAGTTCTTTATTGTTTTAGCCCTTAGGTGTTAGAAAAAATTCTCAAGGTGACCTTTCTGGTAAAATCCAACTTGGAATACAACTGCTTTTCATTATAAGTCTAATAAATGAATTGGTATTTTCGGTTCCTTTCCTTTTTTTTGGCTGATGGGTCTTAAACCAGGATTCCCTTTTTAAATGTTTATAGGTGTCTTCTTCAATTCCTTTCATGAGAAACTGTACAAATTTTTCAGGTCTTTGGTTAAATTTATTTCTAAGTATTTTATTGTTTTTGATGTTATTGTAAATGGGACACTTTTTATTTTTTTCTAGATGTTTCATTGTTAGTGTATGGAAACACAACTGATTTCTGAATGTTGATTTTATATCCTGCAACTTTACTGAATTAATTGACTAGTTCTAAAGTTTTTGGGGGCAAGTTTTTAGAATTTTCTATATATACAAAATCATGTCATCTGCAAATAACCACAATTTAGCTTTTTAAAACATTTATTTGTTCATGTTACAAGAATCTGCTGGTCATAGGATTACTGAATTGTTGGGGCTTTGTTGTTGAATGAGCTAGGAAAGTTAATATACTTGGTAAATGAAAAACTGGGGCAAATGAGAGCCATCAGTGGAAACAGGACATGTCATTGGGGGCACACAGTAGGTCCCACAGCTGGTAGACCTACTAGATGACTAAAGCTAACAGGAGGAACTGGGTTCATCCCAGGGTCCTCACAGCAGCCTGAGTTACTACTTGGATTTCTCCTGTGGGCTACCTAGCTTTGTTGAGAGAGCATTAATTCAATCCAGAGAAGAAATATCAGGCCCCCACACAGGATGACACTAAGTGAAACACTGTTCCACACAGGAAGGTTCATAACATCTGAGCATGCTCAATACCTCTTTTATGACTAAATCCCCAGTCCCCAGGTCTGGTGCTAAGTAGGAACCAGCCATGCCAGGAGAAGACCGACTTTTATGTCATGCTCTAATTTCCAAGGGAACAGAGAGGAGGTGCTTCCAATGAAATTCTCACATGGAAGAGCTATACGCTTTCTTCGACAGCTAACTTACCACCAGGGATAAGCAAGTCATGTGGTATTCCCATTGTTAGGGGGACTAAATGGCCCCATTCAATGGACGGACTTACTGTAAAATTCTAAAGGTATTTTGGAATAGTCTAGGTTCAAAATATTCTGTTCCATGGTGCCCGGAAGTATATTAATACTTGAGGATCATGTATGCCAAAATATTATCACAGTAATTATGCAAGATATGGAAATAGAAAATTAACCCGCATGGATGGTCCTAGAACAACATCCTGGCCAGATGTGTGGCAACTACACATAGAAAGATATTTCAAAAAGCATGTCTGTTCTTTCGCTGAACGCTGCAAGACTCCCATGATGATCTACATTCCTATACATCAGAGTCCTTCCTCTTCCTGTCCCTCCCAGGCAAGAAACAAAATGCCTTCAACTGCCAGCCTCCCCTCTGCGAGTGACTGCCAACTTAGTGTGTCCTTACCCTTGAAACAAGAAGAGGTTGACGTAATTGTAGCTCTTTGTGAGGAAGTTTCCAAGCACTCGGGTTGGGTAGCCGCACCGGATTTGGTAGGCAGACAACCCGAAGTAAACGCATTTCACAAAGTACCAAAGCTGAGCAACCAGGTTCTGGCTGAATTTCCTAAAATGTAAAAATTCAGAAAGGTGAGGGATGGAATACTCTTCTGGTTAAAGAATACCAGTTTAGGATTTTTTTTAAAAGCCTAATTGCCCCTCTAGCATTTAAGTCAATTCAGTCAATTCTAAGGAATTCACTATACATAGTTGATCACTTCAAAGGCAAAAGGCAAGATAATAAAATCTAATAATTAAAAAAATCCTATGAATGGTGCCTCTAAGACAGGAGCAGGGAACGTCAGGCCCACAGGCTGTATCATTTGGTCTGGCCCTGCCAAGACAACTGCACGCAGGACTCTAAATTCAATAAATCTAGGAGTTTTTTTTCATAGCTAATTTTTAAGTTGATAATTTTGTATGGCCTGCGAATGATGTTATAAATATCCAAATGGTCCTTGGCAGAAAAAAGGTTCCCCACCACTGCAGTCTAAGATATCAGTGCATTAATTCAGCTCTTTAGGCCATAATTAAAATAAATTACTGTTAAGTAAATTTACTAATAACATTTTCACACAACATGGATGCTGCTGCTACCCTGGTCCAAATTAAAGCTCAACAAAGAAAAAAAGCAAAATGTACAACCACAGTTTGAGCAAAAACACTGGAACTAAATTTCACACTAGAGAATAATTTGGAACACATTTTCAAAGAATGATGAGCTATAGGAACTTTTTTCACTTTGGATAAATGTAGCATTCTTCAAGAGTCTTAAATATAGTCAGTACAAATTTTTAAAAGAAAGTAAGATATAAAACTTTAACTTTGCAATACCCAGGTATAATCTTCCCTGTGTTTAAATTAAGAGAAATATTTGATTTACTTTTATAAAAGCAGTATATTACTCTTAACATTGCATTTTGGATTTGTCTTAACTTTTAATATTGTTATTAGAAAAAACCATCTGTTATTTTTTTTATTGAAAATAGCTATTCTTTAGTTGAAAAGATCTAATAACAAACCATGATGCCCTGGCCTGTGTATTTGGGAGACCTAGGACCTCTACAGAGATCTCAACAACTTGAGAGCTCAAAAATATTGCTTATAAATGTCTCCCTTACAGAAAAATCCAACTTTGGTATTTCAGGACCTAATGAATTAATTTAACTATATTCGACCATGATCTACCACTTGACAAGTTATCAATAAAAATATCAGATATTTTACAGAGACCTCACATCAACTATTCATTCCCTCACTCTTTCTAGAAAGAAATGCAGCCTGTACCTGGTGATTTTGCTGTGCTGATGCATATGGAGCGATAACCTTACGAAATACATTTGTATTTAAATAGGCCCATGGCTCCAGTTTCCAAAGCCCTTACCTCTCAGTCACACCAGGCAAGATGAAGAACATCCAGAAGTGAATTCCAAACACAAGAATGACCTGAAAAATGACCTTTCCCAACACAGTCTTCCTGAGGTACAGTGCTCGGTCCACCACCATGGTTCCAAACTGAATGAGGACCATCACCAGGAATGGCCCAGGCACCTGGTCCTCGGACAGCGAAGAGGTGATGTCTGCCGCTGCTGAGTGTTTCTGGGAAGGAGACAACAGGTTCGGGCCTGAGTGGCATTTCATAGGACAGCATCACCATTAGTTAGTCATGGGATGTATGGTGGCCTTTACCTACCCCAAAGGCCCAAAAGCCAAAGACGATGATGATGAAGTCCACAGTGTCAGCCAGGAACATAAGCACATACACGTCGGTCACGGCGCTGTAGTCCGGGTGGATGAGGTTGTAGAAGAACTGTCTGATGGGCACATATATCTGCAGAGTCCTGCAAAACAGAGACCCCAAGCCGCTTGTTTCAGGAGAGGCACAGGTGGAGAAATGACCAGCTCCTACAGTCATTCTGTTCCCTGCATTCCTCTTTCCAAGCAGGTTGGATCTCCCTCTCTCAGCCTCAGCACAGTCCTGCTGGGAGGTGGCTCCTGCTCTAACAGAGTGTATTCAAGTTCACTGCCAAGGTAGGACCACAGACCTTTTCTCTTGCCTGATAGGTATCAGAGTGATATAAAGCCCTGAAATTTAGGCACCTGGTTTGTCACCTGATTCAATTACTCTCCATCTTCGAGATCTTGAGCATGCTACTTAACACTCCTTGTTTTCATTTACTCTTCTGTAAAATGAAAGTCATAATAAGACCTGAAGCATAGGGCTGGGGTGAGAAATACATGGGAATACACAAGGTGCTTAGACCTGAAGTGCTGACCAGGCACCTGGTCATCGTTAGGCAGCCCTTCTGGGGTCCTGGGCCTCTCCTCTCGTGGTTCCCAGGTAGTGCCCTGGGCTTTTGAGCTCACCTTGCTCTGTCCTTTGTTACCATGTCCTCCTGGCTCTGGCTCATCTGTCCAGCCTCTGCCTTACCTTTACTGTGCTCTGGGTTTTGCCTTCAGTTTAAAGCCGTGTTCAGGTGTGGATGGCCCTCCTGGTCTCAGAGCCCATCTTCAGGACCAGCCCTGCTACATGTCCTCTATTTTGCCTGTTTATCTGCTGCCTGTCTGCAGCCCTGACACTTGGGAAGAACCTATGCGTTTTGCTGGGGACCAGCTATATGACAGTGGCCAAACCATTTCCCCACCACGTGCCTCAGTTTTTTCCTCTCTGGGATGAGAGTGTCTGTCTAAGTCTCTTCCAGCTCTGAAAGCAAATTCCTCTCTGTCTAGCAGACTTTTCCATGATAATGCCTGAAACTACATACTGTGAGCTTCTGAAATTCCTTATTTATCATGTTCAAATAGAAAATGTGTGTTTACAAATGCAATGAGTATAAAAATAAATCACACTTACTGAAAAGTGATTTAAAAAAATTGTTATTTTTAATAATGGCTCATATTTTCCTGCCTTAAGAAGATGATATTTGTGATAGGAGAAGCCACTTCTCTGTTCTTCACCTCTGGTGTATATGAAATAATCGTCATCAATTACTTCCCAAAGTTCCTCAGCTCTAAGCTAAACCCATGACCCAAGTGTGTGCGTGCACTCACTTCTTTATGGTAAATGCTTTTGCTTTGATTAAATGTTCTTGAAGCTTTTCCATATACAGTTCCCTTTTGCTTCTCCGCTTGATGCTCAAAACGCTGCTTCCTTTTTGACTGCTGTTCCGGGTGCTCGTGCTGCCTGGGAACAAAAAGCCACGGAGCACAGTGAGGTGGGCTTACCGACAGGCCTCGCAGCAGCCCCGGGAGCCCACGCGGCGAGGGGCGGCTTGAAACTGCTTCAGAAGGAAGAACACGCCCGCCTGTAAGGGCCGCGGCTGGAAATCTGGAGCTGCTGTCTCAGCTGCGTTTCTAGTAAGACGCATCTGTGGGTTTGTACTCCCGATGCTGACTCTGCCCTGAATCGTTATGTGATCTTTGTCCCAGGAACAACGGCTTTTATTGCGCTAAAACAGGGTCCTAGGTTGCAGGCTTTTCAGCTTGGGTCCACAACCCATCCCTTTCTCATGTCCTAATTTCTCTAACTGTAAGATGCATATAAGAGGGCCTCCCAGCACCTGCCTGAAAGGCATATTCTGAAGATGATTACAGTCATGCGCCAATCAACAAGATGTTAATTGGGGATAGGTTCTGAGAAATGTGTCACTAGGCAATCTCGTGGTTGTGCGAACACATGAGTATGCATAAATCTAGATGTACAGCCTACTATACACCTAGGCTATATGGTATACCACCGTTCGTATATGTGGTCCATCACTGACCAAAAAGTCATGCAACACACAACTGCACGCAAGTGTTTGGTAAGTTTCAGACGGGAGTGCTGTAAGTGCAAACGCCCAGTTACTCCTAGCATGGCAACTGCAAGGCGTATCTACTTTCTGATTGTACTTACTATTTAGTAAGAAATTAATAAATAGGTGAGGAAATTACTAGATTGTGTGGCTAAAAGTTCCCATCGAGAAAATCTAAGTATATTTTTGAAATAGTGATTTATAGCACTCTCAATACACCCAGCAGAATCTGTGGATATGGTTTTAAAACTACTGTGTGCCCAACACTTATTAGGTCCTAGGCAGTATGCTGGCCACTTTTCACAATTATCTGAAATTCTCATCCCAGAAGGAATTGGACATTTGGAGCAATGTGACTGCCCCAGGACACACACACAGCTGAGCCAGGATTTGAATTTGGGTCTGTCTGATTTCAAAGCACTTTCTATTCACATCACAACATCTGTCTCCTTGGTAGCACTCAATAAACTCCCTGCCCCAGACACACTGGCATCAGAAAAATGAGACAGCTCAGCGAGTATTTCCAGCCCAAGGATACCTCTTTGAGACTGATTTGAAGAGAAGCTGGATCTGTGGGATATCTGGGAGCTGCTGCCAGAGCGCTTCCTCCGGACAGCCGTCTGCTGCTCAGGGAAGGACACGTGCACCGACTCCGTGGACGCGGCTAGGTTGATGGATTTCAGAGAATCGGAGGAGGCCCTTCTGCCATGACTGAGGGACAGCTCATCATCTGACTCTTCCTTGTCGGTGCCACTATCGGTAATGTCATCTTCATCCCATAAGCCATGGCACTGAGAAAGCATGGGAAGGGACGATTCAGATTTCTGTTTCAGGTTGGGAGCTGGTATTCTGCCCTACAATATCTTATCCTCCAAGATTAGAAAACCAAA
Source organism: Miniopterus natalensis (assembly GCF_054644295.1). Taxonomy (NCBI): domain Eukaryota; kingdom Metazoa; phylum Chordata; class Mammalia; order Chiroptera; family Miniopteridae; genus Miniopterus; species Miniopterus natalensis. The sequence goes on along the minus strand of NC_142087.1, from coordinate 36,359,290 downwards.
GGCAAAACAGAGTGACTATGTTTGATAACACTGTGTTATTATCTGTTGTTGTGTAACTGAAATTTGCAAAGAGAATGGAACTTAAATGTTCTCCTTAAAAAACAAACAAATGTGAGGTGATGAATGTGTTAATTAACTACATGGGGGAATCTTTTCACAACGTATACATTTAGGTAATCACCACGATGTACAGTTTAAATATTTTATAATTTCATTTGTCAATTATACCTCAATAAAGCTGTAATTAAAAAAAAAAGATTTGAAAGCCAAGGCAGGGGAGAGATTCTAAGAAAGTTTATTATGTATAATTATATGATGGTCCCAGTAGATTGGTGATGGGTGGGTGTACATGGTAAAAGTTTGGCTAATTAATTTAGATGGAGACAAGTGATGTTTGGTAGAAGGGGAAAAGACAAAATAATAATCCCTTGACTTGCTCCTTGAGCAGAAGCTCTTTCCAGAACACTTCTCTACGCTTACGACCAGCCTTCCAAGTATCAGCTTGAAGTTATCAGTGGGTGAATTTAGCCCCATTGCTCCATGTTTACCAAGTATCTGCACTTGAATAATGATGCTGTCCCTCCCCAAGCCTGTAAAACACAAGATGTGAATCCCTGAACCAGCCGTGGCTGACTCAGAGCAGAGCTGCAAATACTCTACTCAAAAAATGTTGGCCCGCACGTGAGACAGAGATTACGATGCATTCTGCAGAGCCTGGGCTTTGCTAAAGGAAATGGGACACAGGGGCTGATAGAGGCAGGAATGGCGGCAGTAAAGGAGGCCGAGGACGCAGGGCCTTGCCAGAACAGGATGCTACCTGACCACAAGTCACCCTCGCGATGACCTTGCTGCTGCTGGACAGAGCTCCCCAGCGAGCTCACTGCCTCCTGGGTGCCCAGACGCCAGGCTCTGTGTTTATTCCCCAAGACCCTGACCAGTCCTCCCTCTGACACATACTTTGGGGGATGAGAGCTACAGACCAATTTGCCAAACGTCAGTTGGTCAGAAACCGACTGAGAGAATAATTAATTCATCGAAAAACAAAGTCATCTAATTTACAAATTATTCTTAAATGTTTACTATTTTAAAACATATTAAATGAATGTAGTCTTATAAACAAACATTTTAGGTGTTCATAATGGAATTTTTCAGTTTATATTGACTTCTTTCAAATCATTTTAAAAATTGTTTTGTCTTTTGCCAACATTTTAACATATATTTAGATTCTTTCCCTACTTTCTTAGTGGTATATTTGTTTGTTAATTCTTCTAATTATTTATAAAATTGCAGCAATTAATAATAAATAGGATAGTTTTAACCACTTTTCAAATTCCTACACAGTTTTCATTGTTTGGTTTCCACAGCAGTATTCTGTAAGAGTTTTTTTTTTCCCCCATGAAAAGATTTATCATTCCAAAAAGTATATTTCATATCATTATCCAAAATTTCAGTATAATACCAGTAGTACCTCAAATCTCATATACATTCAGTAGGTAAATAAAATTTTTAAAGAAGAAATTAGAGTAAGTATATCAACATAAAACACCAAAATTTTGTTTATTGTACATTTTAAGTATAAAATTGTAGCTGTTAAACCATTTGACTACTGATAAAAAACAGTAAAAGTACCTAAAGGTTTATAAAAAATTTTAAATGGCATGCAAAAGGATACAAAAGTTGCAAGATAACTATAAAATCACCAAAATTATACCATTATGTTTTAAATGCTGAAATTTTAACTAATTTCTAGAACTAAAATATAAGGTTAATATATTAATATAATCATAACAAGAATTAGTAAAGTGGATTAATACAGAAAATTAACATATACATCAGAAAAACTGGAGATTTTGGGCAAATTCAATTTTGGTTAACTGGTTTCCTTAAATAAGGTACCTTTGTAAACCTACCACAACCCAATAACCCAGGTAAGGCTACTGCAAAGTGAAAGGTTAGGGACTTGGGTACTTTGCAAGGTGACAGAAGATAGAATAAAGATCTTGACTGAAGCTATACACAGGTGAACCAATGTGAAATAGTCCACTAAGTACAACAGAATTTGAACACACTGTTACATATATATGTCTGCATGTATGTATATGTGTGTATATGTAGTAACTTAGGTCAAGCCTGTTCTAAATAAGAACGGATAAAGATACTAATTGATAAAATAAATTTAAAACAAATTTAAATGTTTTATAAATGGAGGCAAGGTTAAAGTAAGAGAAGAAAAGCTAAGGTTGTGACAATATGCACATCAATACATAAAATGTATGCTATGCAATAGTTTCTAATTTTTATCATTGAGTGGCATATTTTACATATTTGTAAGCTTAGCTTATAGTTCATAGTTGCTCAGGAAGATGACCAGAGTCACTAAACCTGAGACAGGTCATCCTGTGGGCAGGTCTTCCCAGAGCAGTGTGATAAATGGCTTTCTCAACAATAAGCTTACAGGAAACAAAGCACAGCACTGGCTTCACCAGACCGTTAAATGTGTGGTCTCTCACTAAAGCTAATGGTTTCATGACAAGAAACTACTCAATAAAAGCAATGCTACTAGAAGAAGGTAGGCAGAAGTTGGGATGGAAATGAAAAGCAAAATGATCGACTCCAGATTGTAGCTCTTTAATATTCTGGCTTAAACTAGAAGTAAAATTTAGTCTAACAGGCATTAAGCTATTGTAAAACACTCATGCAATTCCCACAAATGTGGATTAATTATTATATGTTCAATCCAGAGTAGAAATATGGGGAAATTTGCTCCCAGATTTGTTGTAAGTTCCATTATTGAGCACAGAGTATTGGAGAAAATGTCCACGAAATGAATATAACTGTTTTTAAAAAAGCATACAAGTAGATGCCACCCACTGGCCCCTCAGGACTGTCACCAATCCTAATGTTCATATTCTCTAGGACTAGTACAGGGACAGCAAATACCAACACGTGCTGGCTGTTAACATGCAGTACCTTCAAGATTGATCGATGGAAGAAAAGAGCCAGGAGCTGAATGAGGTCATAAAGAACATAACCTTCTTTCTTTTCCACACCTATAATATTAGGTGGGTGGTAAGGTTTATCCTTGTGCAATTCCACATGCTTATTCCAGGGGAAAAACCCAAATTGGAAGAAATACTTGACCACAATTGTCACCTACACATGGAAGATAGAAATTAAAAAAAAAAAAAATCCTTGTAAGAATAGTTATATAGGAGAAACAGCAATATAAAAAACTAAGAAAAATCCACAGTTTTGAATGATAGAAATGCACACAATTATGTGGGACAATTACATTATCATTCCTGCAGACCATTGACTTCAGAACAGGAGCTAAATCTTACCCTTGGGAGTGCCTTTGATCGTAGGTATATCAGGGCCAGTCAGGTTACTTGTGATGTGACATTGCTTAAATAATTTCCTCTATTTCTGAGAAGTAGGCTAATTTATTCTGATTTAATTGATACATATATAATTACCCAGCTATTAATGTATGGTAATTAGGACACAAGAACAGAATAATGTCCTTATATTTTATGTATTGCTTTCATTTGTCATCTTTATGAACATATCATGCAGTTTCAATGTATACATCAAATGTATACATTTTTCACTTTACTCCAATCTCTTTTCTTCTCACCCCTTTATTGGTCACTGGAATTTTTTCTCAAGAAGAAATAAAAGTAAATGAAACAAACTGGCCAGTTGTGCTGGTATAAGTGTATAAATGTAAAGACTGTTAAGTAGATTATTATATAACTTTGTGGTTTGATGTGTGGAAACTGGCCTAAGTTTAAAAATGGGACCACCCAGCTGGGCATGGCCCAGCGGTTGAACATCGACCTAGGATCCAGGCGATTGGGGTTCGATTCCTGGTCAGGGTACATGCCTGGGTAGCCGGCTGCAGTCGATCAATGACTCTCTCATCATTGATGTTTCTATCTCTCTTTCTCCCTCTCTTTTCCTCTCTCTGAAATCAATAAAGTTATATTAAAAAAAAAAAGGGGGATCTACCCCTGTTGCATTAAACTACACTCAAAGGGCTTACTGTGTTGTTTAATTCAGCATCTGTCCATTCACGAAACATTCCCAGGCCCCAGGCACTATGCTTGGCTCTGCACAGCCCTGCTGTTACTCAGTGGTTACTATCACAGGACAACCAGCTTCAGGAGTCTGCCCCACCACTCGCCAGCTGCCTCACTGTGGGCCAATGATTTAAGCTTATTAAAGCTGGTTCCTTATGTATTAAATAGACATGATATTAGTACCTATCTTGTGTGAGCTGTGAAATGTAAAAAGACACATAAAATTACCGGCACTAGGTAACTTAGTTATATTCATTTGTGTGTCTAAGAATATCGGTGGAAGGGACGGTTCTGTGTGAAACTATGTGGGAGTCGGGGCGGCCCCCCTGGAGTGAATGCCCCCAGCAGCTGGCAGGAAGGTTCCCCGCGGGGCCCACCTCTGTGTAGACAATGGCCATCATCCAGAACCGTCTGCTGGGCCTGGGGACAGACAGCATGGCCCAGAGGAAGATCAGAATGGGGAGCACGAGCGTGATCATGGAGGCGGAGACCATGTGGTTCAGGATGATCACGAAGTAGCAGACCATTTCGGAGCGGGCCACCAGCGTGTTGTACATGGCGTAGAACAGCAGCAAGAAGCGGGGCTGGTCCACGTAGAATTTCTCCGACTCTTCCAGCTCGTCGTCGTGGAACATCCTCAGAGGATGAAACGGCAATGCATGGGTCTTAAGGTCTCCAAGTTCCCACTTCCCATGTTGCACGATCCTTCCTGTCCTTCCCCCTTCCTACGTCCCCAGGTTTCCCGTGGGAAACCCCAATTATATTATCGCAGGAAGGGATGCGAGCAGCGTCTGTGCGGCGCTGCCGCGCGGGGAGAAGCCCCGCAGCCGGTTCTGCAGGTGCAGAGCAGGCGCCTCGACGCCCGTCTGTTCGCCTTGGACACTGGGGGCGCTCCCCCCGCCCCCCGCGCGTCTGTTCGCCGTGGACACTGGGGGCGCTCCCCCCGCCCCCCCCCCCCCCCGCGCAGCCCGCCCCCCGCCCGTCTGTTCGCCGTGGACACTGGGGGCGCTCTCCCCGCCCCCCCCCCACGCAGCCCGCCCCCCGCCCGTCTGTTCGCCGTGGACACTGGGGGCGCTCCCCCCGCCCCCCCCCCCCGCGCAGCACGCCCCCCGCCCGTCTGTTCGCCGTGGACACTGGGGGCGCTCTCCCCGCCCCCCCCCCCACGCAGCCCGCCCCCCGCCCTCTGTTCGCCGTGGACACTGGGGGCACTCCCCCCGCCCTCCGCCCTCTGTTCGCCGTGGACACTGGGGGCGCTCTCCCCGCCCCCCGCCCGTCTGTTCGCCGTGGACACTGGGGGCGCTCTCCCCGCCCCCCGCCCTCTGTTCGCCGTGGACACTGGGGGCGCTCTCCCCGCCCCCCGCCCTCTGTTCGCCGTGGACACTGGGGGCGCTCTCCCCGCCCTCCGCCCTCTGTTCGCCGTGGACACTGGGGGCGCTCTCCCCGCCCCCCGCCCGTCTGTTCGCCGTGGACACTGGGGGCGCTCTCCCCGCCCTCCGCCCTCTGTTCGCCGTGGACACTGGGGGCGCTCTCCCCGCCCCCCGCCCTCTGTTCGCCGTGGGCACTGGGGGCGCTCTCCCCGCCCCCCGCCCTCTGTTCGCCGTGGACACTGGGGGCGCCCCCCTGCCCTCCGCCCTCTGTTCGCCGTGGACACTGGGGGCGCCCCCCCCCCCCCCCCCCCGCGCAGCCCCCGGCCCGCGGGCCTACTTGTTCAGCAGCAGCTCGCTGGCCGTCAGCTCGTGCGTCAGCGGGGGCAGCACGCTGGACTCCAGCCGGTCGGAGCGGCTGTCGTCGGGGCTGACCGCCATGCGGCTGGGCCCCGCGGAGTCGTCCTGCGAGCCGAAGGACAGGCGCTCGAAGCTGACGGCCTTGCTGTAGGACGGCGGCGCCTCCAGGTCGCCCTCCTCGGTGGAGGACAGCGGCAGCTCGGCGTCCGCGGCGGGGCCGGCCTCCTCGGACTCCTCGGTGTCCTCGGCCTCCTCCCCCTCCTCCTCCCCTTCCTCCTCCTCCTCCTCCTCCTCCGGCCCCTCCGGCCCCAAGTCCACCTCGGCCTCGCTGGCCTCGCCGTCGGAGCCCTGCGCCCCCGCGTCCGCGTCCTGCTCGGCGTCCGCGTCCTGCTCGGCGTCCACCTCCTCTATGGTCTCCGTGGTGCCCTGGCGCGAGTAGAGCATGGTGCACTGCGTGGGCTCGCTGTGGGGAGGGAGAGGGGCGGCACAGGCCCGGGCTTAGCGTCGCGGAGCCCCTCGGCCTCGCAGGCGCCTGAGCTCTCCCAGAGAAGAGCCCGAGGCCTGTGCGCAGCTCGAGCACGCGGGTCCCCCTGCCGCCCCACGCGGTGCCCTCGGGGTGTCACGGCTGCCTGCACACCGCGGCAGCGCCCCCTCCTGGTGCCCCCGGGGCCCGCACGGCTGCCTGCAGATGGCGGCAGCGCCCCCTCCTGGTGCCCCCGGGGCCCGCACGGCTGCCTGCACACCGCGGCAGCGCCCCCTCCTGGTGCCCCCGGGGCCCCCACGGCTGCCCGCAGACGGCGGCAGCGCCCCCTCCTGGTGCCCTCGGGGCCCGCACGGCTGCCTGCAGACGGCGGCAGCGCCCCCTCCTGGTGCCCTCGGGCGGTCACAGCACAGCGGAGCACCAAAGCCAGCTGCCCTGCTTGCGAGGCGCTGCACCCACCTGGGCCTGGAGCTTTCAGAAACCGTGTCGAGACTCCCAGCCATGGGGTCCAGTGTGTACCCCCAAACCAAGACGCAGCACAGCGTACCGACCATGAGGTATATTTTAAAGCAGGCTGTGCATGGGGATGGGAAGCTCTGCCAGCCTGGGGCCGCCGATGCCGACCCAGATAAACTCTCCTCTCAGTCCTAAGCAGGACCCAGCCAGGCCCAGGGCAGGCCGGCAGGAACGATAACATACTGGCCACGCAGCCGCGGGCGTTATTAGAAAACGGTCCGCTTCTGCCATGTTTGTGCCTTCTCCCTGGTTTTCCACCCTTTTTCTTTTTCTTATTGGTGCTTATTACCTTTGACTGAATTTTTACACCTCCCATCTCCATCTCCCAGTAAGCTCTTTGTCTACCCACAGGAACACCCACATCCCCCCCCTTCCCCCGTGTGATGGCTCCTCGGCTGCTTGCTCCACCCTCAGGGCTCACTCCTGCTCTCTCTTCTCCCAACTGCTTCCACTGATGTTCTTCTGCGGGCTCCCCCTGGAGTATTCACCTCCCGTCAGCTCTCTACCCTTATCTCCACTCTCTTTTTGGCACCCTGTTTTTTTCTCTTGCATTTTCCTCTCCTCCTTTCCGTGTTTCATCTTCTACCTTTCCCTGGCAGGTCCATGCAGAAAAAGGTTGGAAATGAAAATAGAGCTGTCACACCAGTGAAATTCGTGGCATGCTTTTAAAAAAATATTGTTTACCTGGGACACATCCAGCCCCCAAAGGGCAGCGGGACAAAAATGACCTGGAGATGTGGAATCTGTGTGTATAAACTATAATTTGTTAGATTCTGAAGTATGCACTGTTACCTGAATGGCATATGTGGGCACTGAGGGTCCACAGACACTGAGATTCTCAAATGCACACGCTGTACCCATATTTCTCATCATTGACACAAGTGTAGACATGGCAATGAATAAATGAATGAATGGATGAGACTCGGCTGAGCCCTGAGGCTGAAGAACCAGGTATGCATGAGGTCTTGGGACCTGCTAGGTGTTGAATGCTCCCAGGGCTTTGCCCTCCGCGTGCATGCACATTATGTGAAGGCTCCTGGAATGCCACGCCAAACAGCCATTTGCTAAGACTTACCTCAGTTAGACACAGCCTCCTCGGAAGACCATAACATTGACTGATCACCCCAGGGAATTTCCAGACCACTGCAGCCAACCCCATACCAGTTCTAACTTCCAGTTATACTATATTCAACGAAAGGAATGCTCTCTAAGGTTTTGGAACTGGTCTGTCCCCAAAGGGATTTAACAAATCCTGGTACCTTCAGGAATTAACAAAGTGGATCAGAACAGACCGTGTCTGCCAGAGGACATCTCAGAGGGCCCAGGCATTCCATCATTGCCAGGCTTGGCGTACGCAGCACCGTATTAAGGCATAGTATTAAGAAACATAGCTGCCCGCAAAAAGAGGTTAACGACCCTCTGATTTGCCGAAACTGAAATTGGCTTTGGACTGGGTTATTCTGGTGTCAGGACAAGCACAACGTAGCTGATGCTTCTGTGCCCCTGCTGACCATTCAAAGGCAACTCAAAAAAGAGTTTTTGGATTTTATGCTAATAATTTCATTTCTAAATGGTTATTATTTTATGGTAGGATTTAATGAGAAAACTTAAGCCCAAAGTAATATTTTCCAGACAAAACAAGTTAGTCTATAAACATAATATACTCTACTGTATAATACCATTCTTTTGAAAAAATCAGTGGTAAAATAAATTCTGACTTTTATGTCAGTTATGCATATAAAATGTGGGCAGATTTATTCTGTATCAAAAAATGACCACATATGGCAAATTTTCAAGTGTTTTCCTACTGCATGTATCTTGGGATGAAATCATGAGAACAATTTTTCTGACTTTCCTGATACATTTTCCCCTGCGAGGACTGCCGACGTGAGCTCTCGATCAAGGAGGAAACATGCTTATTTCTTCGAAAGTGAAAAGTGTAAAATACTTACAAAATGGAGGGCAATGTTTATAATAAGGGTTTTTAAGAAACTCCTAACAGACAAAAACTAAAGAGCTGTTAGTTTGCTAGAATGCTGTCCTGGGAGCAACCAGTTATGCCCCAGAAAGGGTGGTGGTTGTGCTTCAGTTATTCATGCAAATTCTTAAAAGAAGAAGGAAACAGACATCACACAAACTGATATTCGCAGTGAGACGGGGGAATAAAAGTATAGAACAAAGCATGCACAAGTTAAGCACCTTGATGCTAAACTGCCACTGTCAGCTGACGAAGAGGACATATCCAAGCTGAGCATTTTACGGAGCCTAGGTCGAGCACGCTCACTTGTTTTAGGAACAGTTTCTGGTCCATCTAAATCATCAAGGGTAGACTGCCTTGAGAACAGCATGGTTGCTTCAGTGTAGCAGCTAGCAGCGCAAACAGTTACAGAGACACAGTGTTAGCACCAGTGGTAAATCACTTTACACGTGGGTCAGTTGAACAACACACCGCCATGCAGCGAACCACACACAACACCAACACCGCGGCAATGACGACCACCGCAGCAGGCTCGGGGCAGGGAAGGACCTGTGCGGCGGGACAATAAAACACAATAGTGCTGGATTTGACACAGTATATTGGCTAGTGATAAATTACAAAATGTCACTCTCTGGGTGGGATACGGAAACAGAGTAATTTTAAGTCCCGAAACTCCTCTCGCAGAGAATTCATTCTCATTAAAACTTTGCAACCGAGGTTTTGTTTATTGAGAAATATACACTTTATTTGGAGCTCCTTGAGTTTGTTGAGAGCGTTTTGTGACCAAATTGCTTAAGCAGAAATATCTGCTCATGTAACATTTTACATAAAAGATTTCAATTTTTTTAAACACAGTCTCCACAATGAGAGAGGGAAGCTCAGGGATGACCACAACAAACTGAATATTCCACCCCATTTTCCGAGTGATATTCAGTGAAGCCAAACGAGATGCCTTGCATGTGGAAGAGATGCTGGTTGATATGCAACTGGATATAAACCAACATCAAAAAAAAAAAAGAAAAAAAAATAGTACAAAGAAAACAACAAAGGAGGTGTAGCAATGGCAGGGTCATTTTGTCTGTTAACTTTTCATTTTGCCTAATGAGCTTTTTCTTGCAGGTCATGTTTTAGATCTTGATGGATATCATTGGGTAAGAACCCACTGGCTAAAATCCTCAGCTCCTGTTCCCCAATGAGGCAACACCTGGGGAGGGAATGAGGGCAGATTCAGGACTGAGATGCTACTGGGTGAAGCTACTGAAGGGGAAGACGCACCAGAGTTATGACACAGACATGACTTCAGTTCAGACACATGGCTTGGCCCCAAAGAGCCTATGAGGGCGACTCCTGGGATATGGATCTTCCAGCCTGACCGCTAAGGGCTCGGCTGACCCAGGAGAGCGGGCCTCTGTGACACAGGATGGTTGATTCCACAGCTGACACTATTAAGCTGAACATCTGTCTTTATCAAGTGACCTCACTAGGAGGCCTATTCTATGTCCAACCAGCACGGCCAGATGCCCTCAGGCAGTGACTGTGAGGCAGAAACGGGCACCATTCAGCATGTAACAACCTCTGGGGCTGGGGAGCAGGGAATTCGAGTCACTCACTCAATGGGCCAGTTAAAGGGCTTTTCCGGTTCCAGGTGCTTAGCACAACCCCACCGGTGCTCCAGTGGGGTCATCCTGCTGTGGTGTCACAGCTACATGGCCAAGAGACGGGCAAGCCAATGAGAGGTGAGCATGTAAGCAATCGGATGGTCTCTAATAAGGACACAGAGGCTGACTTTTAAAAAGAAGACCTTAACTCCTTTAGATGTCACCACGTCCTGAACAAAATGAGGAGATGGCAACAAGGTAAACTAGAAATGCACGGACAGACACGGGGAGGGCTGGGCTTGAGTCTCCACATGGACATTAACTGGCTGCTGGGTGTTAGGTAAGTCAGTTCCCCTCTGTGGGGTCCCAATTTCATTATTTATGAGATGAGGGAACTGGATCTTTGAATTTCTGTATTTCTTTTCATATTTTTAGAGGTGCAACCCCATGGCCTTTTTGGAGTTTGCAGGCAGAAAGACATGGGGCATGCTCAGATTTTCTGCATGAGAACCATTGACCTAATCCCTATTTATATTGTTAATTCTTGCATTGAGTTCTATTGTTCCATCAGCCCACCTTCAGACCCAAGGCAATTGGGTTATCTGGAGTATGACTGACTTGTTGCCCAATCCAGGACGGTTTTAAGTGTAAAAGGGAAAGGGAGGAGCTTTATAAAAACAGGCCCAGAAGACAAGCCTAAATGGATGGTGGTTGTCACCTTTCAGGGTTACACAGCAACCTCTAGGTGACATTTCTCAAATGATCATCAGTCCCTTCATGTCTAGGAATGCTCCTTAGGATGTCAATCATGTTTCTTGCAGGAATTTAAACCAATGTATTTTCTGGGAAGGTAGATGATTTCTGATTTTCTAAAATAACCATTAATAAAATAATTGCTATTTTACATCTGGATTTGAAGGAAATCATGGCTGTTCTAATAAGTCAAAGGGAATATAAATTCATTTGGTAGGTTCCCACCCCAGCCTCCTCTACGTAAGCCCAGAGGTAAAGATGGGTGACATGGATGCCAGAGCTGGAGCCGGAGCTGTGGTGGGTGAGAGGGCTCTACCCAGGCTGGGTCTTCTGCAAAGGGGGCGGGGCCATACTGAGCATGTGAGTCTCTACTTGGGGTGGACTCTGGACCCTGCCCAATGACACAGGTATTGAGAGCAAGCTTCTTTACTCCGCATTCCTTCCAGCAATCAGCAAGGCTTACTATAGACTCCAGTGTAGGCAAATTGGAGATTTGAAAGTTTTCTAAAGCAAAGAAACTAGGAATGCAGCTCAGCCATTAATAAAAGGGATATATGTAAATTCATTTCCTAACAACAGACATAATGACATAATGGGCCCTATTGTGTCTCCCTTTTCTTTAGGTTCAAAATAGAAAGTAAAAATTGCCTAGCGTGGCTCAGCGGTTGAGCATCGACCTAGGATCCAGGAGATGGCAGTTTGATTCCTTGTCAGGGCACATGCCCGGGTTGTGGGCTCGATCCCTTCGGGAGCGTGCAGGAGGCAGCCGTTCAATGATGACGTTTGCATCATTGATGTTTCTATCTCTCTGTCTCCCTCTCCCTTCCTCTCTCTGAAATCAATAAAGATATATTTTAAAAAATAAAATAAATAAATAAAAAGTGAAAATTAATTTTAGAGGTACTGTTTTTTACTAGTAAATTTATTGATTGATTGACCATTTTCAAATTTGGGGGATATTTTGACAGTCTTTGTTAAAAAGCAATTCATGGCTTTAAATATCTTCTATTATGGATACGGTTTTATATTTGTAATTTTGGGTGAGCTTTAAGGGCAGTTATTTGATTTCATTTTAAACAGTTCTTTTTCTTCTTCTATTGTTATCCCTTCTAAGTTGTGATTTATAATTTTAATTTCTTAATTGCATACATTTTCAATTATTGTGCAGTTAAAAGTTACTAATATAGAAATTATGTATGTTTATTTTAAGGACAATTTCTTTTCAATTCACATTCTAATATTCTCTTTGCTCTCTTTGATTAGTATGATTTGGGATTTGGTTCTGGAGCAGTTATGCTCAAGCCACACTCATGTATGATATTTAGGAGGCTTCTGAAACCCTTGAAATTTTGTGGAAAAAATTGTATTTCTGTGCACTTTTCCCTTTGGGAGACAGTACATAGCTTCATGAAATTTCAAAAGAGGTTCATGAGAAAATGTTACCAGCCACTATTAGTGTCATTGCAAATCAATGAAGAAAGGTTAGTTCATCCATCCCCCTTTTTACTTGCCAAGCTTAGGGATCCACATAACAACAACAACAGAAAGTCTCTGTATTATGAAATAAGGCAAGAAGGGAGGTAAAAAAATTCATTTAAAATTATTATTAATCACATTATGGGGCACCTTTTTTGAAGAACAGATGCAAATATGCAATAAGCAAATTATATACTATGCTTGTATATAACTGTATTCTTAACTCTGTGGGAGGACATATTCCCAGTTAAATTTAACGTGACTTTTAGTTAAGATAACTGGAGCTGTCGAAAGCCTTTTATTGTGAAATTCGGAAAAAGGAAAACAGTTTGCCTCAGACCTTGCCCACATCAATATGAGCAGAGAGGTGCTGTCCAAAGCTGGGTGAAGTGGGGCAATTGTATATGGTATGCACAAATAAATAAAAGGAATATGTTTTAGAAAATATACATCTAGAATATCTCAGCATTTTACTTCTCCATTCTCCCATTTTAAAAAATGGTTATTTGGCCCTGGCCAACGTGACTCAGTTGGCTGGAGTGTCCTCCTATGCACCGAAGGGTCGTGGGTCCATTTCCCGGGCAGGGCACAAACCCGGGCTGCGGGTCCCATCCCTAGTTGGTGCGCCTGCGGGAGGCAGCCAATCAGTGTTTCTCTCTCACATCAATGTTCTCTCTCTCTCTCCCCCTCTCCCTTCCTTTCTCTCTAAAATCAATAAAAACATATCCTCGAGTGAGGATTTACAAATAAAAAGGTTGTTTGGTCATGAATAGGTTATAAAGTGGGTGAATTTGGAAACTTTTAGATTCGCCAGTTCATTTCCATTCCCCCTGTGACTGGGAAGTAGCGTCAGTCATTACCTTGAACATTCACTACATTCAGGCAACTCTCTCCTCCCTCGCCTCCCTGCCAACGCTCCTGAGCAGGCCTGCAAACATGCCTCGCAGTCCGCCTATACTGTAAAAGGAATGGCTACCATGAAAAAACTTGGATTACGGAAGAGTGTGTGTAGAATGAGGGTAAAAATGGACTTTTAGTTTTAGCATGAAAATGAATTAAAGAGAAAATAATTCAATTTAAATAATCGAGCTATAGCTATAGAGAAAATTGTTGCAAGAAGAACACATTTAAGAAGATTGGTAGCTTCTAAATAGGACAGTTTTTATGGGTTGCCAGCCAAAACCAACAAGAACCAAGAATGACTTTTTGTCTCAGTGGAGTCTGTCAAAGGAGAATGAAGGTCGCTCACAAATGCTGACTGTGGGACGCTTTCAGGAAGACACAGAAGGAGGTGCTGTCAGCTCTCGCCCACCGAGGCAAGACAACACTGTCTTCACTTTGTAACAGACATTACCAATGGTTTCAGAAATCAATTATTGAGAAATGTGTGTATGTGTGGGTAGAAAGAGAATGAGAAATTTAGTTTTATTACCGTGCACAATGTTCTAATCATCAATTATTTTATTCTAGGAATTAAAAGCTTCTTAAACAGCATCTCAATTAGCAAATAAATGTTTTGACCTTAAGCTCTTAAGAGTTTCTGTCCTAAGTGTCTCTTCTGTTCACAAAAATATATAATAGCTGAGATATATCTATTCTTTTGGAACTTATAAATAAGTGAATATTATTCCCAAATTAAAGGAAAAAATCTCTTATTATTCCTCAAAGGCTTTTAAAAGAATCAATACCTATTTGGGGGGAAGTTTGTGTGGAGAGTTATATCCATAAAGAATTGTACCTGTACAAAGATCAAATTTAAATCAATATAAGTATGAATACAAACATTTTTTAAAATATAAAAATTAGGTCTTAGCATGTATACTATTTTTTTATTCTCACAGGAGGATATGTTTTTATTGATTTTAGAGATAGAGGAATGGGGGAAAGAGATAGAGACAGAGAGAAAGGGAGAGAGAAACACTGATGTGTGAGAGGAACATTGATTGGCTGCCTCCAGTATGGGCCCTGACTGGGAATCGAACCTGCAACTAACTGAGCCACCCGGCCAGGGCAGCATATATACGATTCTGAAACTTGAGGGTTTTTAACTATATATATATATATATATATATATATATATATATATATATATATATATATATATATATATGATATTCTCCCATTACCAATTAATTTAGATCTGCATCAAATAGATTATTAGAATAAAAAATAGGCACAATTAGAGAAGCTCAAATATAGCAATTCAACAGCTTAAAATAGCACTTCAAAATAAACATTTTTTTACCCACCTCTCCCCATTCAGGTTGCAATTTCAACTTCTAACTATCCATTTTGGGTTTGATAACTTGGTATTGATAAAACAGCCTAGTTCCTTCCCCTCTTTCATCTTGCAACAAATTCAGTATTTGTGAAGAACAAGTAGTCCACTAGAGCTGGGTGCCTTGCTCAGCATATGAAGTATGACTGGGAGTAATCCAGGAGCTTCTCTAACCAGCAGTGGGAACACGGCCCATCTCTGATGTCCTTATACAGCAGGAATTTCAGGCCAAAATTCCACAAATAATCCTGCAGGTGAATCTTTCTTCCCAGGTTCAAACCACTTGTCTTTATGTGTCTATCCCAGAATCAAGCCCAGGGTCTGGCATGGAATAGGTGCTTTTTAACATGTTAAATGAAAACAATAAATACGTGAATGCCCTCAGTGATACAACTTTACCTATGAGATGGACACAAGGTGTAATTCATTCAGTCCAGCTAATTTCCTTAGGCATGTCATTTTCCTCCTAAGACAGGACTTCTGCTTAAACTAGAAAGTTAGATCTGTACAATGGACAGCAGCTATCTAAAACACTGTGGCTTTTCTGGGATGGCAGTAGGAAAGACAGGTCGATTCCCAGAGCTGGCCTGAAGAGGCAATGAGAGGCAGCACACCATTTGGTGGCTGTGAGGCTGTGCTCTGAGCTGAACTAGGCGGTTTTAGATCCTGAGTCTGCTTCTATATTCTTTCAAGCTGTGTGACTTTGGGTAAGTTACTTAACCTCTCTGTAACTGAACTTTGCCTTCTGTAAACTGTGGGTGATAACATTATGCATCTCATAGGATAAACGGAGGTAACCCATACACAGACTGGGTGCAAGTGATCAATGCATATTATGAGACAATGCGTGTAATCACACACTGCAGGGAAGATGGAAGCTGATGCAATCACTTCTTGGACTTTTATTATGAATCATAAGTAACCATTCTGAAAGAAAAAGACCAAAGATAACAACAGGTGGTAGGAGATACTAGTATAGAAGATGTTTTGTGAAAAGGCATTTTTAAATGGAGCTGCAGCCCTTGACACAAATAGTAATTTTGTCATTGGGAAGGTTCATCCTTACTTGTCTCCAGCTTGGAAACCACTATCCTGTGCCTGTGAATCCTACAGGTGTTTCTAATAGTGTTTCACTGATGCCTGATTTTCTCTCTCTCAGTCTAGGGGAGGACATATTTCTTCAGCTTTGCTGTACCTATGGAGACATCCAAGAGGGTGGGGATCCAGGTAAGTTCTGTTTAACTTCGCCTCATCCATTCATTTCTCATATTGATGAAGTCCACCGCTTTTACCTTTGTCAAAACCAAACCCACTGTTTAGAACGTGAAATACCTGGAGATGCTGTCATGGGAATCTAAGCTATCCATCCTGCGGGCTGTCTGTGCGCCTGAGGCGGCACCGGGACGACCGTCGAGTGTGTCCAGGCCCGACTCTCTGGAGAGGTTCATGATGTGGTTCTGATAGTACATGTGGATGCTTTCCCGAGTGGGAACGTTGCCCTGTAGCGAAGGAGACATTGCCACAGTCCTTACTTCTCTCTGCAGCCACCTGGCAGTTCTCAGTACTGACAACGCCCAGCCTGATACCATGCACACCTTGAGCAGAGTAACACCGAGCTAGTGAAGCTGGGGGCTGACGCCAACTCATTGAATTAACGGTATCCAACATTAGCGGGTAATGCCGTACAAGAAACCCCTCTTGCTTACGGATGCAGACGGTCAAAAGTTATAAACTTCCAGTTGAAAAATACGTGCCGTGGGGAGGTAACGTGCAGCACGGTCACTATAGCTAGTAGCACTGTCCTGTACGTGGGAGGCCCTCCTCACCCACGGGGGACACAGTTCAAGGCCTCCAGGTGGGGCCTGAAACCGTGCAGAGTGCTGAACCCTATGTATACTATGTTTTTCCCTACACATACATACCTATGATAAAGTTTAATTTATAAATTAGGCATAGTAACAGATTAACAACAATAACTAATAATAAATTAGAACCATTATAACAGTAATAAAAGTTATGTGAAGTGGTCTCTTTCTCAGCAAACTAGGACAGAATTTTTTCATCTTTCTTTACAATTTCACCAATAGAAGATTCATTCTTACCACAGGTCTTAACAACCTCAGTATACGACCTTTTCTTTTCCTTATTAAACCAATAACTTTCACCTTTTCGCTTAACGTAAGCACCTTATGACTTCTCTTTGGCATACCCGAATGTCCAGCGTCATTTCTGTTGCACTTTCGGCCATCACTAAATAAAATAAGGGTCACTCGGACACAAGCACTGTTATGCCACCACAGTGGATCTGATGACCCACGTGGCCACTAAGGGACTAACGGGCAGGGGGGCACACAGCGTGGAGACGCTGGACAAAGTGGCCCACATCCTGGGCGGGATGGACAAAGGGTGGCCCACATCCTGGGCGGGATGGACAAGGGTGGTGTGAGGCTGCACCACCCTACTCAGCCCGGCAAGCAGTTTAGAACTTAGGAATTGTCAATTTCTGAAATTTCCATTTAATATTTTTGGATCATGGTTGACCAAGCACAAAAAGTGAAACCATGGATAAGGGAGGACTAATGAATTTGAAAGTTACTAAAAGAGTAGATCTTAAAAATTTACAAGACAAAAAATTAAAACTATGTGTGGTAATGAATGTTAAGTAGACTTATTGTGGTGATCATTTCATAATATATATAAGTATCAAATCTTTATGTTGTACACCTGAAACTAATATAATGTTGTATATCAATTATTTTAAATAAAATTTAAAAAAGAAATTCCTTCTTATATGTAAGTTTGTAGCTATGTATGAGTATGTATGTAATAGTAACTTTTCCAGAAATGAACTATTATTTTTAAATATAATATATAAGCCTTATATGACTATAATTTGTTGCTCTGCATATATCCTCAAACTTCTGAGGATCAAACTTCTCAGACTAAACAGCGTAATCCTTTATTAGGCTCGGCAGAGTCTGTGCACTTGCAAACTCTGATGAGGCAAGGGGATAGAATAAATAAGCTGGCCACTCTCCCAGCACTGTGTGTGTGTGCGTGTGTGCATGTGCGTGTGTGTGTGTACAGTCTAATTTTAATTCTGAGCATGAAACAGATTTAAACATACAGGAAAATAAAGGGGTATGTAAAGACGGTCTGGAAAGAAAGGATTTTGTCTTTTCCTACTTGGAGTTCTGGGTATTGACTTTCACAATTTTTATAATGTGGGAAGCAGCAAAAAGAATTATTCCAAGAGTGTTACCTTTTTAATTTCTCTGGTCAGCATGCATCTTTCGATTCTCAAAACTGTAGATATATCAATATGCTCCCTTGAAATGGAGTTAAGCCAAGTTGTGAAACTATCCACTGTTGCCAGAAAGAGGACCCAGGTAAATTTCAAAATATTAAATATCCTCTTGATGATATTATCTAGGAGGAAGAAAAAGAAACACAATTTCAAAGGAACAAAATGCCATTTTGTTGTGTGTAGCAGTGATGCTTTACCAGAGGCAGAACAGTTCTGGCCCGCCATTCCTCATGCGGAGGGGGCGCGGGGCTCAGCGCGACCGGAGGGGGCGCGGGGCGGCCGCCGCCCTATAGGAAGCTGCCACCGCGACTTTCTCCACGTGCAGCTCCAGCATCCAAACCAAACCAGGGCAGAACTGTTAATCTTTGGTCAGAACATGCCAGAATAGATTCATATACAGATAATAGGTTTGGTTAAAGTCAGAGATTGCATTCAAAGACATTTCTGCTATTGACAGAGGGATAGAAACAGGTTTATCCAGGTAACTGGGTCCTGTAGTGCTTTTTCTGTAAGTCTCTTCTTTTCTTAAGTAATCATAGTTGTTGGAAACAATTCTGTTGATTCAGTAAGAATTTGATACTTCCCACTGCAGTTGCATGTCAGTTAAATCACCTGAAAGCGATTCCGTAGCGTTCGGAACAGGCACTAATAGTATATATGTAACCACTGAGCTATCGTTATTCTTAATTATATTAAGCTGTGCTGACTACAAAACATTGCACATGGGATCAATCCTCCCCAAACCAAGCCGTGAAATCCCTGATGTACTTGGGTTCGCCTCCTTGTCTATGCTGTGACTTGGGGAGCCTGGGAAAGCTGCCGGTGTGATAAGCTCAGCTCTAGATTGCCACCGGGCCCCTAATGTGTCTCCATGCAGCACGTGCCGTGCCAGTGCCCTCAGAGAATTCAACGTGAGCTCCCTGACCACTGATCAGGTTTGAGGAGGTTCCATAGCTGTGACCTAACTTTTTTTAAGGTCTGAATCTAAATAAAACAGAGAAGATCCCATATGAACTGTCTCGTTCATTTGTTCATGTAGCCAATAGTTTCTCAACTGGTATCCAAGGAACCCTTCAAGACATGCCACCAAGTTTTGATCAATGTGTGCACTTAAAAAATTTAGTTTTATTAACTATTTCAAACCTTGATTACAATAAAGTGAATACTTAGTAAACGTGACAATGAATTAAGAATTGTCTTGCTGTTTACTGAAAACAAACACCACCACCAAGAAAACAATTTGCATCTCTCACCCTTCCCACACCAAAAAAAAAAAGAAAAAAAAGGAAAGAAAGAAAAGAAAACCAGATTCAAATATTATAGTAAAACCTTAATGAATTTAGGATTAATGCTTATAGCCTTTATGATCGTGTGCAGGGGTCAGCACACTTTTTCTGGACAGGGCGTGACAGTAACTATTTTTGGCTTTCCAGGCCATGCTGTCTGTGTTGCAACTAATCACTCTCTGTTGTCATGTGCAAGCAGCTGTAGGCAATGCATGAACTGTCTATGAATTGGCATGACTGGGTTTCCAATGAAACTTTATTTACAGACACTGAAATTTGAGTTTCATAATTTTCATATGTCATGAAATACTTCTCTTTAAAATTTTTTTCAAGTGTTAAAAATATAAAAGTCATCCTTAGCTAACAAGCCATATAAACGCAGGTGGCAGGTATAGTTTCCTGACCTCAAATCCAATACAATCAGGTATGATCACTGCGTGACTCACCCCTGCTCTCCATCAATCCTCTCTCTACTTTATTATTATTTAAATATATCTTTATTGATTTCAGAGAGAGGAGAGGGAGAGAGAGAGAGAAACATCAATGATGAGAGAGTCATTGATCGAGCCCACAACCAGGGCATGTGCCCTGACCGGTAATCGAACCCCGATTGCCTGGATCCTAGGTTGACGCTCAACTGCTGAGCCACGCCCGGCCGGGTGATCCTCTCTCTACTTTAATTCTCATACCACAGTGTGAACTAAAGCTTAACTTTATAATGGTTAAAAAAAAAACTAAAAAGAATTTGAGAATTGAGTGACCTAGGAGGAAGGCAGACTTTCTCCCAGGTAAATGTTTGTTCTTTTCAAAATGAAAACACCAGAAGCAGCTTAGCTTTATATGGGATGGCCTCCAGACAGAGTTCAGTTGGGCAAGAGAGACAAACAAAAGTTAAACAATTCTACCTGCTGGCGTAACAAGAACCTTGCAGTGGCCAGCTGGTAGCTAAGAAGAAAACTGGAATGTGGAAAAGGAGATGGGGGAATGATTAAATGAGAAGGGCCTGGAAGGAAGGAGCCCTGAGCTAGGCCCCCGAGATCTGGTGGGAAATCTGCTGAGGTGAGAATAGTGATCCTTGACTTTCCCCTTGAAGTAGTTTCCTGCTAAGCTGTCACTGCCTCCCACTATCCCTCCAAACCTTGACACAACTGTGTCACACCTAACAACCTTATACGCAGTGTACTTTAGGAAGAAGGGACATGAGAGAGTAATTTCAATTGAACAAAGAAGCCCGGGAAGGGAGCAGTTGCTTCATGAAGCTGCATGGAGTGAGCTGCTACAGATTCCACAGAAGAGCAACTCTGAGCCAGAGAGCCCTAGGGACACCCACACCTCTTTCTACCCCATACTCCTGTGTCTGTTTTGATCTTGAGCAAGGCATGCATTTCCCACAGTAGTTTAAATAGAACCTCTAGCCATTTTATGTAGACATCAAAGGCAAGTTCAACCCCTGGAGGCTGACAGACTTGAAGTTAGTTACAACTATTAATAAATGTTACCAGCATCTTATATTTTTGACTATTTTTTTTCTCATATTCACAGTTATTCCCTAGAGGTGGCAAAGAGAAATATAATTATTTCACAGTTTTGCTTATGGTGGTCTTGATGTTAAAACTAAAATTGCTGTGTTGGAGACGTACATAACATGCGCTTTATGAACTTGGGTGATCACAAACTAACACGTGAAATTAGGATTTTTATTTTTACTTATCTTTAATCATAGAGGCAGTATAACATGGTTGTTAAGAGGACAAACTCTGGGTTCAGACTCCTTGGGTTCAAGCCCTCACTCTACCTCTTGGTGGCTATGTAGGCTTTGAAAAGTCAGCTAATCTTTCTCTGCCTCAGTTTCTTAACTGTTAAATGAGGAACAGGGTCTTTGAGGGGGTTAAACAGGTTAATATGTCTAAAGCTCTTGGGAAAGTGCCTGGCAAAGAAGATGTGCCATCTAAAGGGTTAGCTACTATTACTGTATAAGGCTTTGTAGCAATAACAGAATATCTGGCTCCACATACGTGTGAGTGAAATTATCTGGAAATGGAGGCCAGGTTTAAGAATTGTGCCACAGAGGGCATTAGATGTCCTTCAAGAAGTCTCATTTTGAACCAGCAGGTGGCATCCTTGGAGTATTTGTGTCCAGAGTAAAAAAGCCTGAAAACCTTGCCTGCTGATAAACAATGTACACGGGAGTTCCAACCCAGAGCAATAGAGTAAACAGCACTTTCATAGAACTAGAGAGGCATTTGAGTTCGTTTCATTTGGAGAATTTTGTTTTGCCTTTTTTTTTTTTTTCCTGCATGGAGAAATTTTCCTCCCAATCACATACTATGTGAAACCCAAATGGCACCATGATGGGGCTGGGAGTTAGAAGACAGGGATTCTGTCCCTGACTATAGCTCTGGAATCCTGAGCAAACTCGTGAGGAGGCTGGCCCAAGCTCCTAGAGTACCTCTCACTTCCCCAATTCTACTTACCTCTTCCTTAACTCCCTCTTTCTATATTCTTTAAAATTAATTGACAATAGTTTTTTGTACCTCTATTCTGATGGCTTCTATAGGACATTTATAATTTGCTCTCCCACACCCCCTTTCATAGGTGCTTGAATAACAGAATTTACAAATGGACTCTGATCAACATTTAACCCAACAGCGCAAGGGGCAGATCTACTTTTAGGTGTCACTTTGCAGTTTCACTAGAGATGAGATTTCAAAGGACACTGATTATTTAGCCACAGTCCAGAAACAGTATTCGATTAATTCTTTTCAGGCAGCTTTTCATTACATAAACATTTGGGCAAGTAACATTTTCACGTTTCTCCCAGGTCAAATTTGTCTTTATTTTATTACCTGGTCCATCCGATTTCTTTTTGGCTGGCTCTTCCTCTCGGTCTTCCCACTCCACAGGGCCTGTAAGAGTGTTCAATAAACAGCAGTTAGATTTATTTAGGGTATATTAAATGCTAACCTTATCAAAGACCATTAATGATCTGACTCCAATTAATCTTCCCAAACTTATTTTCTGCTACTCTGTTTCACATCTTGTTTTTACCAGCTAAGCTGACCTTGCTTTCTTCTACCAGAATGGCAGGCTCAGTTCAACCACTATGTTTTTCAAGAAGTATTACATTCCTTTACACCCTCTGCTAAAAGTCACCTTTTCTCCTCTGGTCCCACACTGTTTTATCTATACTTATACTTTAAATGAAACTTTGCAGCTTCTATGTCATTGGGGTTCCTCTCCTTCCCCCATACTTGTGTTCCCTAATGGTTAAGTTAGAAGGATCTAGGGCCAGGATGCCTGTTATGAATTCCAGACCCAGCACCCGCTGTGTGGCTCTGTGACCTTAGGCAGGTTAGTTCACCCTCGGGGACCTCATTTCCTCACCTGTGGGGCCCGGAGAGTAAAATGCCTTGGGCTGTTGTAAGGGGCAAATGAGTCACTGCAGAGAGAACACTGCAGCACCTGCACTTTAGAATCGACGGGCCTTATCCGCCTAGAAGTAACCTAGAAGAGCGACACCTTGTCCCAAGAAGGCACTGGATCAATATTTATTAAGTAATTAAATAAAAATGGATTTCAGTCCCAATATCTTTGAAATACTGCTGCCTTCGATTTAAAGGTAAACGGTGGTGCATCTGCACCTGAAATAATCTTCACGATACAGAGTAGATGAAATATTTACAAGATGATTAGAGGACACATTTTTAGAACTGGTCGCATAATTTTGGAAGAACAACTATCTGAGAATAGCAAACACCATACTGAGGGAAAGAAAGGGGGCGGTGAGAAGAGTGTGCAGCACTAGCTCGGGGGCTACTGGGCTCACAGCCACATGACCCGCTTGTATGTGGAATGTAATGAACAAGATGAAGTGATCAACAAAACAGGACCAGAGGCACGGATACCTGCAACAGACTGACAGGTCTCAGACGGAAGGGGGATGGCGGGGACAGGAAGAGATTAATCGGAGAACACGCATGCATATGCGCTTAGCCCGTGGACACAGGCAATAGTGCGGTGAGGGACTGGGGTGGGGCAGGAGCTGGGTGGAGGGGGCAAGGGGGATAAAATGGGCACATCTGTAATACTGGCAACAAAAATTTAAAAAAAGAAAGAAACATATATATATGGCAGTGATAAAATTATAATAACTATGTATGGTGCCAGGTAGGTACTTGAAATATCACTTTGTAAAATATATGATTGTCCAACCACAATGCTAAACTCCTGAAACTAATATAAATATTGAATGTAAACTGTAATTGAAAATTAAAATAAAATAAAGAGTTTTAAAAGACCCTAATCAAACAAACAAACAATATATGACATTGGCCTGGACCTAGATAGTAGGATAGTGGGTCAGCATACAGAGTTCAGAAACATGCCTCAAAGTAATGAAAACATGATATTGACAAAAGTAGCATTTAAATTCAATAGAAAAAGGAAGAATCACTTAATAAATAGGGATAGCATAATTGGCTATCGACCTAAAAGTAAATTAGATCTCTACTTTATAAAATAATAAAAACTTCAAAATGTAAGTAAAATTAGGAGGAAATATAGGAAAACATTAGTGTAATTTGGGGGGAGGGCTTTCTTAAGCAAAATGGAAACCTAGAAACTGCAAAAAGACATTCAGACTTACATGATTCAGAAAAAATTAAAAATTGTTTAGATAAAATATTATAAACTAAATCAAAAGATAGGCATTAAATTAGAGAAATGTTTTAATGTATAAAAAGGGTAATATCCTTAACACATAAGTATTTCCTAAATTAATAAGGACAAGCAACCCAACAGAATGATTTTATAGAAAATGATAAAAATGTTTAAATCTTAGGTTTGGAAGTACAAATTACCAAGAAAATAAAAAAAATATTCAGTCATATTAGTTAGGAAAATTCAAATAAAAATAAAAGTCATTTAGCATCCCTGAGAAAGACAAACAATAAAAAAAAAATACTACTATCCTGGGGGATAAAGCTACAGGAAAAAGCACACTCCTGTACTCCACACAGTAGAGTGTAAATTACTGAAACTGTTTCAAAAAATGCCAATTCAAGTAAAAAAAGGCACACCATTTAATCATGTATTCTGTGGAAAGTGCAGGTTCTTTCTCACCTTTTGCTGTGCATTTAAATACACTCGGACTATGTACAGAGTTTTGTTCAGGAATATCTATAACACTGTTCACTGTAGCAAAGTCAGGAAGGAAACTTTTGTCTATTAGTGATGTAGTAGTTGAATAAATTATGCATATCCATATTACAGAATATTTTGCAGCTACTGAAAAAGGATGGTATGGATTTATAAATACTTAATTGGAGAAATGTTCATGATACATTGCTAATGAACGTATACAAGCAGTTTGTATGGCATGAACTCATTTTTGAAAAACAAAGAAAGGAAACCACCTGCACATACGTGTGCATGCCCATGAGAAAGGATTGGAAGGGAACGCAACACATTGTGAAGATTTGGTAGCTTAGTAGACAGGCTTCCGGGGCAGATTGTGCATTTATCTCTTTACTGATGTCTTGTTACATCAGCTGTGTTTTAATTTGTCTTATTAAACCAATGAAGCAAAATAAAATTAAAGTTACCAGGAGGCAGCAGGGGGCAGAATAGTCAAAAAGGAGAATGGTTGTGCCATTAGAGCTCTGTTAGAAATTATGTTTTCCTTTTCTTTATATTTAAATATATTTTGAATTTCACAAATATACACTTTCTTTGTAAAGCACAAAAATGTAACAATTATGTCTAAAGTTCCCTTGAATCATACCATTTAATCTCAGTCTCTCCACCCCCTCCCCCAGAAGTATTCATTGTTATTAATTTTCTAAGTATTCTTCCTGATCTTTCTCTTGCATTTATACACTATTATATGCACCCACTAAAATGCAAAATATTATCTGGAGGTTTCCTTTGTTTCATAAACGGTTTCGTAATGTGTATGCCATTTTGCAACATAATGCTTTTCACTTAACAATATGTCAAGAATTGCTCTCCAAGTCAGTTCAAAGTAATCCATATCATATTTTAAACTACTGAAGGGTATTCCATTATATATTGGTAACATAATTTACTCGAGTCTTCTTCTTTATGTAGGCATTTAAGATGTTTCTAAATCTTTGTTATTCACAAATGTTTGATAAGTGCCCTTAGACATGTGTCCTTGCCCACATGAGCAAATCCTGCTTCTGCTCAAGCCACAGGATGTGTACATTTAAAATGTTCACAGATATTGACACATTGCTCTTTGAAGCGGATGTACGATCCTACAAAAACATTCACAGTGTGTGCAAGCACTTAACTTCCCACTAGATCCGAACAGTGTTATCAAATATTTAGGCTCTTGCCAGTCTCATAGGTAAAAATGCAAAATGTCAAAGTACTTAGTTTGTGTTTCTCATGTTACTACTGAAGCCTAGCTCCTTTTATAAGGCCATTTCTGTTTCCTGGTTTGTGAGTTGTTTTCATATTTGTTCATCCACTGGGTTGAATTTTTCTTTTACTGATTTTTTGGAATTTTTATTATATTAGAATACTAATCTTCAGTCAGATTTACATAATGAAAATGTTTTTTCCTGAGTGGTGCCATTGCACTTTAACTTCGCTATTAGTGTGTTTTATTATTTTCCCGCTTAGAAATGGGCTTCTATCATATGTCTTTGAATGTATAATGTTGAGTATGGCATTAGTAGTTATGTTCCATTTTGGGTTCAGGAGACATATTTAAGCAAACTTTCCCTTTTTCCTTGATCAAATGTCAAAGGTTCATCTTTACTACTAGTTTTTCCCACAAGCAGCTTTTCACTTAATGATAAAGTCTTGTCTTATATTTATTTTCTTAATATCTCTCTCAAAATTAATTTTTTCTTTCTACTTTCTTTGGGTTTATTTTGCCTCTCTCCTCATTTTAAAATGCATCTTAACTTAAATTATGGTTTAATTTCTTCCAAAGGTCAGACACAAGCAATTAAGGACAAGTTGAAATCTTTGCATGCTTTAGAATTTAAGAATTTGATTTCTCCAAAGGCTCTGTCCTTTGCAGTTCCTCTGCTGTGTTCGAGGCCCCGGGAGCAGAGCGTGGGCCGAGCCTGCTGCAGCCCTGGACACTCACCCTCCCCAGGCCCTTTCTTCCTTCTTTTCTGCTCTTCTCTTGCAGACATCTTTTTCTCTTTGCGCCTCTGTCGGAGTGCTGTTTTAGGGTCAGTAATCCAGGCTTGATAAACAAACTGAAGACAGAAAGCTCAATTATTTTCTGGCTTTTTAATAATTTAACTTAAAGAAAAGAGACCAACACCAAACTTCCTGGCTTTTGGAAACATTTTTTCCCCCCAACACAAACTAAATAGCCCTCTCCCATACCTTTTCTTTCTTTTTACCCCTATATCCTTTCATATGCTGAGCTGGCCTATGCTGTTTTCATTATCATGAAATAATAGATGGAAACAGATCTGTAGGAATATATTTCATTCGGTAGCACAGACAATCATGATAAACTTGGGGTATATACAAACCAGCATTTCTCCCAACTCCCCTCATACCACCACCGTTCGTGAGACTTCACGACTGGTCTTTCCCATTACACACCATAAGAATAAACTGGAAGCCTCACTAAGTATCATTCATGTTCTCCCATCAAAAATACACTTGGAGTCAAAAACAAAATAACATCTTTTACTCGCTTACTTTGGGAAACAGTTTTGCACACTTGACACTTTCCCTTGTGAATAACAGCTATTACCAGCAACTTGAGAAAGGGCTTTATAGATTGATTAGTATTTGGAGAGGAAAAATAACGTGATATTAAGATTAAGAAGTTATTTCAGATGGTATGGAAGGAAAACTTGTGCTTTTGGTTGCCTTTTGTCATTTTCATTCAAGAGCTGAAAATAGTTGCATTAGTATATTATATCCGATACCCAAGGTAGAGTCCTTATGAACAGCCCGCCCACCAATAGTTTCCCAAGTCATGCAGAAGGAACAGAAAGAAAACCTGGATATACCAAGTCAGCCACCTAGAACCACGAAGCCAGGCAGGCATGCTCCCCATGCACCCACGGACACACCTGGGTCTCAGGGAAGCTGGGCTTTCTGTTATCATCAGAAAGTTAAAGGGATGTTTCACAGGGGTGCATGTAGACCCAGACGCTCTCATTTTACTGTATATAATGGTCAGATTTCTGGAAGTTTTGGAAAGCACAGTTTAAGGAAACCATGGGCACTGCGCTGTCAGTAAAACTCAAGAGGGATTCATTGTTTTCATATATGGACACGTAAAGGTCAGAGGTCATTAAAAAGGAGCGTTTCTTCTCACTGGAAGAAATCAGAATCTTAAGGGCAACTAATGTAAATAAAACAATTATATTATTTCTGAATAATAAACCCAGGAGGCAAAAAAAAAAAATCCTATTTTATGCCCCAAAACATTTTGAAAAATGAGATAAACTGGAATTTGAAGGACCGAATAAAGGAACTTATGGTAAATGCTCACTGAGCATGTTACGGGGAAGCCCATCAGGAACATCTCTGAGGTTTAGTATAGTAATAAGCAAACTTGCTTCTGCAAAATACTGATTCTTCTAAAAAATCTGTTCTGCTAAATGTAAATAAGTTTTCAGGCTTAAGAGCAAAATATGGTGACATTTTATTAGAATATTACTTTTAGAGAATGTAAGAATCCCAGAAATAAAAAAATTCAGGATTTGTGAATGTAGTAAGTGTACAGCTGGAGGAATTTTTTTTTTTTTTTTTCCTCTGAGGAAAATGAAACCTTTGGGCAGAAGGGTAAGAAGGAGAGGAGGAGATGCTTAGAATAGCCTGTAATATTTTGAACAATAATAATAATAAAAGAATAGAACTGAAGAGTTCTTGTAGGAAGGGCAAGAGCAGTTGCAATGGGACTGTATTACCGGGGAACTCCTGGTTCTACATATGCCACCTAAAGGATTAAGTCTATCGGTTCTTTTGTACTGAGAAGAGAATTCAGATAATGTAAATTAGAGGGAGGAGGGAGGGGGAAAGCATCACATGACACTCCTTTATTGGTAGGTAAATTCCCTAAATGTTTGGAAATACAAACATTTTACAGTTCCCGGAACATCTGATAGAGGGTCAGTTTGGCCTAAGTCCAACCGTTTCAGGAAAAAGTTGACAATGAAGGTGAAGAAGGAAACATCTCATTTCTTACTGAGTCAAGAAATGGAAGTTCCTTAGTGAAACTTCTCAATTCTTACTTGGTAGCTGTATGGTATCATCCCTAGAGCTGTATGGTCTCTCTAGGGAATCAGACTCGGGTACCACTAACCATGAGTAGAAAATGCATGAAAATGCATTTAAATGACCTTTGGCTTCTCCAAACAGCACTGCCACTGCGTTCCCAACTTCATCTGAAATTCTATCTTACATGATCTTATCTTAAATTTTATCATATATATTAAGGAAAATGGAATTCATTTTACTGAAAACAGGAGAGAACTTCATTGATGTGGCAGTCCTTAACTGAAACTGGTTAAGTTTCATAAACTGTATAATTCAGGTGTGGTCCAGGACTTTACGCTGTCTGTAAGAAGATTTTTTTTTTTTTTAAAAAGGCAGGGGATAACTACATTGTAATCGTTCACAGAAATTCTTTTACATGGATGGAGAGACTCATATGGTAGTCATAAAAGAGAAAAGAGTCCTAGGGAAGGGACAACAGTGAATATTAAACTAAGAATCAGGATCCTGGCATTTAAAAAAATGGCAGGAACCTAGAGTACTAGATCCTGCTACTCAAGGTGGACCAGCTGCTTGCGCTTCACCCCGGAGCTTGAGAGAAATACAGAATTTCAGGTCCCACCCAGGACCTGCTGAACTTCTATAACCTGCATTTAAGTAAGATCCCCAGATAAACGGTGAGAAGCCCTGGTCTTGGTCACTATCCGAACCATTTGCTGAACACTGAAGAGCATAAAGACCTAAGAGTTTTAGGGCTGGCCTCGGACTGAGTCAGGAGAAGGCTTCCTTTAAAGTACTGCACGAGAAGGGTTACTCCTGCCTGTGACTCTCAGTAATGAAGCGACACAGCGGAGGCAGCTGGCAGGAGAGCCCATCAGCGCCGTCACAGTCCCCGGGAAGGGGCAGGGCAGTGCCGCCCGGGAGCAGGCGCGCTGAATTCCGAGCGAAAAGCGGGACATGACGTCCAGTTTAGGAAGATGACGACTTAGCAGGACGGCAGAAGGGGTGGGGCAAATGGAATCTTTTATGAGCTTATTCATAATTTCACCAGCTTTCTGAGAAAAATTATCGTCCTTTTCACACATCGTAACTGATGCATGCAACCAGATGTGACCCTTTCAGAGTGAGATGTGACTTAGACAAAACTACAAAAAGGACAGAAAGTAGATGTATATCTGCATTTTTTCTTCCTATTTTTCAATAGGCTCTGGTGTCCACGGAAAAACAACGATCAGATCATATGAAATTTGGCCTCTCGGAACTCTTTGTGGGAAAGTTTGTCTCACGTTTGAAAGTCTTATACGTCCTTCATTGTGCCATCTATAGGACAGAGAAAATGCAGATGTAGCAACAGGGGTCTGCTTGTCTAAAGATCTACGGAGCAGAGGGTCGCACACCACACACCAGGAAAACATCAAATACCTTTGCAGCTCTGATTAAATACTGAAGAATAGTTTTGGGAAGTTTAATGACAGACTTTGGCAAGGCTAAAATGGCTGATGCAAACTTCCCAATAGCTCTCTACAAAGAAGGACAAAGCAAGAGTAATTAGTAGAAAAAAACCAAACACTAAAAATTTAATATATGATGTCAGTATGAGTTCGTCTCTACAATTACATCAACTAGGTTCAACTGTGCCAGTCATTGAAGCTAGAATAAAATGTGCTCTGCTGACAGGTTAGAAATAAAGGAAAACAGCCAATTGTTGCAAGTGGTCCATAGAGACAGTGAAGGCGATCATGGTCTCTCCGCTGCTGCATGATGAGTTAGAATAAAAGTCATTAGTACAAACTGAACGAGTCATGTGGTTAGTATTGGACAAGCCAGCGGCACACATGCACACAGACACAGTCACGGAGAAACACGCTAGGTTAGCAGGGGGGCCGGTGGGAAAGCATCAGAGCAAGGCGTCTCCGTGAATAATTTGGTTCTTCGGTGTCATTGGGAAAAAGGGTGGATGTAACCTGTCAGCATGAGAAGACCTGGCCAGCAAACTGACAATGGCCTCTTCAAGGACACAGCCTGTAATTCTAGGTGCTTGTAGCAGTACAATGACTCCTAATATGTGTCTCCTTCCTAAAATACATATACATATAAATATATATCAAGCTCTCATTCCATATGTAGCTCTTCTGACAAATTATCATGTTTAGGTAACATTGACTATACGTTTACTGGGTACCCAATACTTAGGCTAATGAGCTATACAACTGAGAATGGTACAGCAGGTTCTGAAAAAAAAAAAAAAAAGGCAATTAAGCTGAAAAAAACTCAGAGCTGTGCTAGATACTTTCATTATTTCAATATATTCTCAAATCTTTAGCAATATGAATAAAACTGAATTTCAAAGCAAAGTAACATTTAAATGACCATTGGTTTTAAAACAAAGCAAGTGTCTTATTTTCATGATCAACTATTCTATGTATTAAAATGTAAGTCCACTCGAGCAATCCAAAACAAGGCCGGATAAGTCTTTTTCACCTCCTGCTTGCAATAGGAAAATACAGTTCATGCAAAGAAGTTTAATTTTTTTGTTTATGGCATCAGAAAAGTTTCTGAAGCAAGTGAATGAAGACCTGACTGGAACATTGTTCTTGGTTGGTAGCAATTGTGGAAACGCTGAGAGCAAGCAACGTTAGTTTAATGAGGGGTAAACAATCTCAGGTGTAGGGAAGGAGCTTCTGGGAGCTACAACACGGCAGGAGTCCGGGCTTTTAATCACAACCTGTCAAGAAGAAAACTCACCTAGCACAGAACATGGCTTCCCAAGCCCCCTCATTACCTGGAAAGCGGACTTCTTTGGAGGCTCTTCTTCTTCCTTTTTCACTTCTTCCTCTTCTTCCTCTTCACTATCCGTTTCAAACAAATAATAGTCTCCACTCCTGACCACTAAGCAGAACAAAACATTTGCTTATTTCTTGAAAGAGATACAAGATAATCAGGGGATTATTAATGAAATGCTCCCCAAAGATACACATAAATTTTCCATAAAAGGACCCCAAAAAGAGATGTTGATAGGGAGGAAAAAACAGGAGATGAGGAGGATTCGTCTTGGGTTATGCTACGTGTTGCTGGCATGAATGGGTCTACAGAGCACGAGGCCTTGTCTATGCCATGTAAGAGAATTGGCCACGACTGGGTTGATCTGGTATTTTCTTCCTTCTTCATTGTAAATTTCATACAGATGTATCAGATCAACTCTGCAGCAACCAGTTTTGTTACTAAGATGACCAAAAGAACTGAAAACTATTTTGCAATTCAGCAGTTCTGGTCCTTTAGACAAGGCCAAAGTAAAGTGGAAGGCTTGGTGTTGTCCAAATGGATCCAAACTGTTGTAGAAAAGCCAATCAGGAAGATTCAGGACCAAGAATCAGTGTCACCAACCTTCTACTTCACTTTATACTGTGCAGACCTGGCTTCTCCACATGTGACACAAGGGACATAACAAATATGGCAAGACACTTGAAAGAGGTTTTGTTTTTCAATAACACATTGATATGAGGAGGAAACGGGTGGGTAACATTAAAAAAAGAACACAACCGCAATAACATCACTACCACCACCACTCTGGCTGTTTCTACGCATAGCATGGGACAGACTGAGGCACGGCAGACATGGTTCGTACAGGTTAGTGCTGTTAGACTTCTAGTCAACCAGGAGCTCCCCAGGCACTTACTGAAATATGAGGAGGCCTGTACTGAGCATAAACAGTACAGGTCGTCCTTGCCTTACTTAATACTTTCCCTGCCAGAACATACTGCTGTGCTAAGAGCTGGAATTAGAAAAAGCTGAGATGTCCAGAGAGTTAAAGAAATTTGAGGATCAAATTTTATCATTTTGATCATTATTTTAAGTTTTTCAGAGAAAAGAGACCCAGCATATACATTGCTGATGCTACAAGAACCATACCATCACTGCAGGAAAACATTCAGACTGTCGAGTTATAGTCATGTCTTCAAATGCTGAGTTGTCTTTTGGATGGCATAACATGATGTGTTCAGTTACCTTTTGGACTTAAACATTGTAATGTAACGAAAAACCTTGGCTTGTTGAAAATTAGTTGCTTGGCTATCACTAACAGGGTCAAAAGGTAAATAATTTTGCCCGTGATTTCAGACATATCTGAGGCCTCCATCCATGAAGACGCAGAGTGAATGGATTGGGCCTTATATCCTTGAACAGAAGCACTGTGATTTGTTATTTTTATTTTGAAGAAAGAACCAGGCCCAGAGTACTGGGCCCAGGCCTGAGGAAATAAATGCAATATAACATAAGGTAAGAGTAAGCAAGAACAAACCAAAGTTACAGCATTACGTTTGACAGTGAGAAGACCATTAAAGTAATGCCTTCATGTAAGCTCAGAGATTTGCAGGAAAGTTACATGGACTGGACGTCACATGGTCATTTGGTAAAAAGTTTGAGATTGAGCATTTTACCCTCATTATAGTCTCTAAAATCAACAGTAGCTTAAATTGTATTCAATCATACCTTCTATAACTTTTATCCATGTGGACACTGTGAGCCTGACCAGTTTTCATCTCAGGTAGTCATAGTGTTGATTTTATAATTTAAAAAACTACCAATTTGTATCTGAGAAGTAGAATTAACACATTAGAAAAAGAAAAATGTTAAACATTTTCTATTCTTTATAAAATGTTATTGAAATGAAACTAGGAAAATAACAGAGAATATTTTCTCTAGTGCTATCTGCTAACAATGAGTAGAGAAGCTCTTACACATGCCTTTGTTAGTTTAGGTAGAGAGCCTGCCTCCACCCAGTGTCCATGTATTATGTATTATGGATGTCAATGTTATTGCTGAATGACTAAGTATGATAATAACTTTTAAAATCCTACCCCCGAAATAGAGTCTTTTATTTCAGATATTTAACAATAAAGTGAGGTATGGAATTGACTTAGGACTGAAGGGACATGAAGACGTACTACACTGAAATGGAAGGTATCATTGAATAGCAATAATGCAATCGTATGTGTGCACATAGGTATGGAACTGGGAGATTTGTCACCTGCAGTCTATGTTAAGATCTTGAATGCTTACCAATAATATGTACAACAGAGCAACATTATTATATTGTCAATGGATTTACAAAAGGGTATTCCAATTACACTTATTTTTATGTTTGACATCTTTAAGAAATATCTATTTAAAAGCTCAGTGACTTTTAAAGAAATAAGAGCTTTTAATAAAGTGCTTCCAGATCTGAAGATAAGTTTTGGAAGTTGTTATAGTCTACATATTCGTTCCTTTCCATTCCTCACAAGCTTGTAAAGGAAATATGTTTTGTAGAAAAATTTTAACACCATGCTCAGAATCTGATTCCAATCTATGAATTGCACACATTCATGCATTATTGCACCATAAGGTATTGTAACAAGGCACATTTAGTTTTAATACCAGTTTTCAAGAACTTGATATAATGAGGGTGAAATGAATCAGAAAATCTAAAGACAATACCCTTCATAGGAAGTTCTTTAACTTATTCCCAACTTGTAAGATGATTATCAAAGACCATATCCAAATCCTTCCAAAATGCAATGTTTAGATGATAAAGGAAATACAACCATAATCATTGCAATGGGAATTTACCCCAGCTGAAAGAACAAAACATTCAGTATGACACAATTTTGAAATGGATAGGTCTCTCTAAACTAGCAAAGGACCTTTAAAAACAGAAAAATAGGCATAGTTTACTTGTGACTTGATAGAAATAGACATACAGTGCAATGCATTGTTGGATTGTTAGCATGACTAACACGCCAATGACAATAAGTTAAAGAGTCACACAGAATTTCAACTTGAATCTTTGCCTTTTGACCTGGGCAGAAAATAAAATAAAATTCTTTATAACTGATGGATTTTTTTTTTTTTCCTGCCGCGATGCTAAAATTCAATATTTGGAATTATATTTAATTACATCCATGTATACTGAGCAAATTTTTAATATTGCTTCATTAAATTAGCTTACTGATTTCAAAAAATTATTTCCAGAATCAGAGAAGCCAATACCAGCTCTCAGTGACACTAAGAATTAGGTACAGAAAAAGATTCTGATCAATTTGATTTTCTAGTGATTCTAAATATCCCATTGGTTGAGACCCTCTCATTATCTTGCCATGTTATGGGCCTTGGTGATATCCCTTGTCTGAGTATATTAGCAACAGTTATTGAAACAATAAGATATAAAAGACTGAAGATATTACAAGTAATTTTTAAAACAATTAATAATTATTCAATATTCTAATACATTTAAGGAGGGTTAGATTCAAATGGATCATTCCATTAAAATACCATTGGCCGATGGTGGTCGCTACTTTGCTAAGCAGAACAAATGTAGCCACACAGTTGCATAATTCCTCATTATTTTTTTATGATCAGGAGAGAAAAGCACTAATTCCATGTGGTTATCAAGTTCTGCTTTTCAAAAACTGTTTTCTGACTTTACTCTTAATCGGTCATGGCTGAGCTGCAGGTGGCTCTGAGGCCACATGCTGAGAACCGGTTCGGAAATGTAGTTTCAGAGCCTTTTTGAAACTAGAGAGGAGGCAGAGTTAAAAAGTAAATGCATTTTAAGTTGTCCTCATTTTTATATTTAATAAATTGCAAAAGATCCTTACATGCAAATTAAATCAAAGCTCTGAGAAAGAGGGTAGGGGAGGCTCATCGGCATCCATGCCTACAAAGAGGGTCACAAACACCTTAAATGTAATGATCAGCAGCTTATTTTTATTAAGGGTTTTAAGTCATAAAACAAATAAAACAAATGCCCATTAGCAGGGCTCTAGACCTCAGAAGTGGATAACATCGTAGTCAATTATTCTTCCCTTTCTGAGCCCATAAGTGGTGCTCAGGAGTAGGTAAGCCACACATTTGCTTTTCTTCAGCCAGCTATTTTCTCTGGAAGATTCTGTATACAGGCTCAGAGAGCCATTCCTATCAAAATTTTCCTATACTCTGACCCCCTATCAAGTCACAAGGATCAAACCATGCATTAAAACACACAGGCCATGGGGATGCCTGAATTCTGGTCAAGGATATAAGGGTTAGAATTGATGAAATTGTAAGAGGATCGAGAAAACCTACTGGAAGCATGATCAACCCAAGGCCGCCACCACTGCTTTTTTTTGCCCTTGGCTTTCTGTTTGTCTGCTTCTCCTAAAATAAAATATGTCCAAATATTAATGCTTATAAAGTGAGAAAACAAATTTTGAAAACCACGCTTTAACAACTCAATTGTCAAAATCTAGACAAGTTGTAAAAGTACATCAGAGGTCAGGAAAAGGAACTACACTGAATCTGAAAAGTTTACATGTATTAGCAGTTGATTGCACAAGGTAATTACTGTGTTCTATTAACATCATGCCACATTTTCATTTCTTTTTAGTAACATTGAAAAAAAACATAGAAAATAAGGTATTATCTGTCAAAAATGCATTTCACACTAAATTTTCTTTCAAATTAACAGAAAAGAAGCATCACCCAAAATTTATAGAACAATTTAGTGGCAATTAATTTGTTAAAATGAATCTGTTCCCCTAACCAGACATTTTTCTTGTGATTATTTTAATGTATAGTTTAAAAAATATAAACTTACTGGTAATTAATAGATACTATCATGCATTATTTCTTCATTCCCTTTAAACAGAAAAGCATGCAAACATCTATAAGAAGAACTTTTAAACTTAATTGGATATATCTATAATTAGATATAATAAATATATATTTCATGTTAAGTTTCATTGGAATAGACAATAATGAAATGACATTTTAACTACCATTTAGACACCACATAAAATATGCACACATACTTAGTTTTTGTATAAAACATATAGAAATCAAAGATTACAGATTTCATATCTGAAATATCTTCCTTAAAGGAACAAATAAAGCAGATTTATGCCCATTTGCTTCAGAAACAAGTCTGTGGAGCGGAAGCTAGGTTACTTGTTGACTTAAGTGGTCTTTCTAAAGAGAAGATACTTGTCAAGCCATAGATTCATTAAATATGTACTTTATGAAACAAATAAAGGTATCCCATTCACAATGGGAAGGTAAAACTTGTTAAGTTAAAAAAAATACGATGATATTGGCAGAATGAAAAGTGACCTTATTTTATAGCGCCACCCAATATCATGCTATCGTTCAACGCCAAGGTACTTGAGTAACAGGGAAATGTCTCGACATACTTTCGTCATCGTCTTCCGAGAGTTTTTGGATGTCTTGGCCTTCCCCTGACTCCTGGGTCAAGCTCAGCATCCTCTCCTTACCCTTTTTGTATTTCTGTTGCCTGGCCTTAATGCGGTCCATCCTGTAAGATGCAAGAGCAGCAGCAATGCCAAGAACACGTCCGCAGTTATCATACGGTTATACTTTGGGTTTACGCTTTTACGTATATAGCTAAAAGCATGAACAAACTGGTAAATATTTGGGACTTGTGAATGGTTTCTTATGAGGAACAAGCATCTCCATGTTTTTTAAAATATAACCACATTAATTTTCACTACACAGATGCTAGTCTAATATGACCAATAATAATTATGCTCAAGTTTGATGTGCAATACTTTATGTCCACTTACATCCTGTACCATAGCCATTCTGAACTTATAAAATATTCTTTATTCTCCCAGGTTTTGCATTTTTTAATAATATCTGTCTACCTTACGTAATTGTTGTGAACGTCAAATGGCAAAATATATGAAATGTGAGAACTGTTTTGTAAATAGCAAGTCACTCCTTAAATGTCCGTAAGTATTTTGTTAGGTCATATGCCTCTTCTCTATTTCAAATCCAATCTCTTCTTGGTTCTGGAAAAAATCTTTAATAGTTGATTCAGTATCTTCATTTTGTCTGCTTATTTAGAAAGTCTATTTAGAAGCTCCAATGTTGAACTCTACTTCCCAAATCTGCACTCCTGAAATGTTTCATTGCATAATTTAGTTTCTTAAAATTCTGGATATATTGCTCAAGTTTTAAAACTGACTGAAGTACCATTTCTGCGTTGTGCAGCAAACACATTTTCAGTTTGTCTTTTGCAATGATCATTGCCTTCATTCTTTTTTATTCTGACCTTC
Source organism: Miniopterus natalensis (assembly GCF_054644295.1). NCBI lineage: Eukaryota > Metazoa > Chordata > Mammalia > Chiroptera > Miniopteridae > Miniopterus > Miniopterus natalensis. The sequence goes on along the minus strand of NC_142087.1, from coordinate 36,321,497 downwards.
TGTCACTTAAGCAAATGAAAAAATTTTGTGAAATGAATCACAGTAACAAGCTTCACTTATGGAAACACATTCCAGGTGTGGGTCCAAATTTGCTATTTCTCTAGACTTGATTTAGGTAGTTAGAAACAACAATAGTGACAGTTACACTATAGAGTTTATATTTTTGTGAAAATAACCCTGCCATAGGATTGTGTAATTTATATAGCAAATATTTTTGCATGGGTAAAAATGAGGTCAGAATAAAAAGAAGCAGTCTAAGCAAACTCAGGGGATTTTTCCTGTAGGCTGATGGAGTATCTCCATTTTCTTGGAGAAAGTGGCTAGATCCTGAATTCTATTAAGAGCCATTGATAGCTCTTAAACCTGGCCCCAAAAACATGAAGGGCTACCAATCCTCAGAAGTTCCATTCATTGCTAGAAATTTCACCCTAAGAAATTCTTTACAATGTGCTAAAAACAAACAAACAAAAACCACCCAGAATTCAGGATTCTCAAATCTCCTGGGTGACGTCAGTACATTACTTGACTTCTCCAGAATGTTGTGGTGGAAAAGGTCTTAAACTTACTATAGGGAAATACAGGTAGTATTTTTAATGCTGCCTCTAGTTAGTTGTGAATTTTAAATTATTTAATATCATGGGTCATCAGTTTCTTCCTGAAGAGGCTGGATTATATTATCTCTGAAGATCCTTCCACAGCCAGAACTCTGCATTTATTCCCTTAACCCACAGATGTAATTAATAATCATTTACTCCAAGTGCCTGGTACTGGGAAAGATGCCGTCTCAGCCATTAATTTGTTTAATCTTTAAATAAAAACTCTGGTAGAATTGTAAGCCCTAATTTAAAACAGAAAATTAAAATTCAGAGAGTGGGAATGACTTGCTCAAGTTTCCAAGCAAGCCCCCAAACTAACACTTGACACGGGCCTTACCCAAGCCGGCTCCCTCTCTAGCACACTGCAGCCTCTTTCTTTTTAGTGACTTCCGTTTTCAGCCTATCAGGCATGAGGGTAAACACCTAGGGAGTTGTGAAAGTTAACACAGATAGATTTCTCAGAGGGCTGAGTGTCCTCGAGAGCTGAGACTGTCTGAATGGGATCACACGAGCCAAAAATAAAAGGGAAGGAGGGGAGACAAAGGAAGCATCCTTACTGCCTCTTCAGCTGGTCCATTGACTTTTTCTCTTCCTCAATTCTTGCTTTTACAGCCTTTACAATTGTGGCCTGGAAAAGTTCAGCCCCTCTGAAAGAAAATCGGAAACACAGAACAAATTAGTATCACTATTGTTGTAACTCACCTTCCCCTCAAATGTTGACTAAGGGTTAGAAAACATTTCTTGTTGGGCTGTTGACTGAAGTTCCCTGGAGGGGGGTGGGAGTCACAAAGGCCCTTTCTAGAAGCCCCTTCTGAGTGGACAGACATCATGCAACCTCCCCCAGGGAAGAGTGGCTGCTCACAGCCCTGAGAGATCAGTAAAAATAAAATGGTGTGTGGTTTCTAAGACATTAAAAGCCACGCGCCTCTTCAAGCCTGTCCCACAGAACGTCGGACCTCAGCACAGTGTTGCTCTCCTGACCTTACTCCAGTTGTCCCACTAGGGGAACATTTGCGAGAAGTGAGTTCAGATTAGGTTTCTACTCCAAACCTGTACTTCCAACCCCAGCTCACTGGCATTTGGTTCTGAGTCTCACCTCTCAAGGTCAATTGAATGCAAGGTCACTGCGTGCACCGTTCAGTTGGCCAGCGTCTCTGATGTGTGTGCAGCAGTCTAGGGGATCGTGCACCCAGCCATCTCGATGGCCTTCCTTTAATACTTACTCCCCTTCCAAGTCTTTCCCCCTAAACTCACAAGGCCAGGGGCAAAAACTGAAAGAAGAGTGGAGTCTATGAAGAAGCCTGCCCTACCTCGATGCCAGGATCTGTGAAGCCTTTATATCCGCCACAACGTGCAGGAAATAGTAACTCATGAAAACTCTCCTCTGCAGCAGGAGGAAGGCAAAACATATGCTGTCCCAAATAATTCCCGCTTCACCACTGGGTAGTTTACATGAAGAATCACTATCCGCTGGGGTGAAAGATGAAAAATAATTAAAATTAGCATCCATTTTCATTGTTATTTTATGAAACCTGGGGTATGATCGGACTTGGGAAATCACACAGGCATGACCAGCAACATCCTGATGCATCAACTCACTTATGAGTTGATTTATTTGCGAGCAAGGCCACGCGCTTCAGATCCAATATGAACATTGATCAATAAGCCTGACCACAAAGTGAGCTCTTGACAATGTAAGGCAGAGGAGGGGTTCTTTGCCAAAGAGGGCTCCTGAGCATTCCTCTCTTTTAGGGAGAGAGGGAGCCCTTCCCCCAAGCCCCCAACAAAGTCCATAAAGAAACAATGTCTGTATTCTCAGTGCCAGAGGCAATGCTCTGGTACAAAGTAAAACATCCTTTCTGGAAATGGGCTCTACCCAGAGGCAGGCAGCACAGTGGGGTCTATTAGAAGAAGGGTTCTCAACAGCACATGTGATCCTAAGTCAGAAAAATTCCCAGTGACTCTTTATCCTGGGCAAAGTGAAGGCTGGATTGGCAGCCGTAGTGTGGGAGCATCATATTCAAGTTGCCCCCATTCTAGGCACCGTGGAGGACTATGTGTGGTGTTGTCCTGGCTTCTGATGCAAGAGGCAGAGAGATGGAAATGGGACTCCTGCCTCTGTCCTGGTGGGAGTGTAACTCTAGAAATCCTGCAGCTCTTCCCATTTGTTTCCTAAATTTGAGGTTCTTTGAGCTTCCAGAGGAGAGAAAAGCTTAGAAGTCAGATTACATTGATGACCCAAGATTCTAATCTCAACCACCACAGGTTCCAGTGGGCATTTGTAACCCTTTCTAATCATAATTCAAAAAGGTTCAGGGAGTTACTACTACAGGCAACACCCAGTCCCCAGAGCTGCCAGGATTGGGGATTTTTTAGATGACAATCCAAGATGTCCAGAGTAGGAGCACTTCCTGTTATGGACAATAGATTCATAAAGCAGTGCAATCCTATAGCCTCCATGTACAGATCAAATTGAACTCCACTTTTATCTCTTTTCTTCATATGTTTTGGCCCAACTTTTAAATTAGAACAATACAGTTGTTCTTTCTTCTTTGTTCTTCCATTCCCAAATATGCTTTTCATACTTACGCATTTTATAGCCCTTGACTGTGCAGGCCAGGCTGAAAGCTTGGATCAACCAGCAACTATTTTTAACCAATTTTTCAATGTATCCACATGCTCCTATCTGAAAAACAAATGGAAAATGCAAATCCTGAAACTCTGCACCCAGGAAAAAAGCTTGATGTCTTGTGATCCCAACATGTGCAAGGATCCACAAAGTCTCAGTGCTGATGATTGTGGGAGGGACTGACAGTATTTAAAATTACAGTCACCATGGGGTAGTGCTATCAATGCTTCAGGGGCACCATCATTTCCTAGGCAAAATTAAGCCCAATGAGTGAAGGAAGCATCTTTAATGTGATGTTTGCTGCACATGAAAGCACCTCTCTTTTCAAAGACGAAATCTTGGATTATCATAGAAATAAGCTGAACTCTGTGATAGTAAATGCGTAAGCACTGAACCCCAGGACTTTGATTTTGGTACAGTTACTTCCTGGCAAATCAGACATACTAAACTTATGCTATTTGCCAGGACATCATCACAAACATAAGCTGCCTGATATATAGTTCTTAGAATAGGGGCAGAGTATGTATTTTGAGGCTTTTTGGGCCAATTCTCTATGTAAAGAGGAATCTTTTTAGTTGATTTGCATGCGGTTTTCTCATAACAATGCTTTCTTGTCATATGTTAAGTTCACATTTTGAGGGGGGAAAAGTTTAAATAAACATGAATCATTGTAAGCCAACACATGAAAGTGATGGCTGAATTGTGTGTATTTCCTGGGAACATGTGAGATAGGAGAATATAATTAGAATTTGCTCTCAAATCAGCAGTTACCTAGCATTAGGACATGCTTTCTGAATTCATATTTCAACTGACACAGCCATGTTTTTGTTCAGGCTCCCTAGGTTGGGAATATTCTCCCCATTCTGTCTCCCTGGATACCCTTCAATCTATCTTTCAAGCCTCTGATGGATTCAAATGGCATCACCTCCAAGAAGTCTGTTCCCAACTTATCTAGGCAATATATTAGGTACACTTTTTTGTTTTATTTTCCTGAACTGTTGTGATAATTAGCATAAAAAGATCATATCATAATTATAAGTAGGTTGATCTTCCCTTTCAGGATGTGAGTTCCTTGGGGGTAAAATTTGAGTACTACTTATTTTTAGCTCTTCAAGATACAAAATGGGGCCTAGCAAAAAACAGTGCAATATAGGTTTACAGAATGAATGAATGAATGGACTTTGTAGACATAGATTTTCCAGGAATGGTTGGTTGTAGGGATCAGCTTCTAGTTGTGGATCCTTCACAATCAGACTGGCTTTAGAATGAAATGGTGTTCTGTTGTCCTGTCTCATGCCTCTCCTGTAACTCCCAATACTACCCCAAATGTGCATAAATACTGGTGAGGTGAAATTGATAAATAAAAGTCACTTTTAAAATTAACACTTCAATGGACTGTAGACAAAATAAGTTACTCAAATATATATTCATGGTTATACAGATCTGACTTTCCAAGACCTCTAAACACAGCAATACACGTGCCATGTGCCATCCCCCCCCCCAAACTCAAATGCTTTCAGAGTTAAATTGCCTGCCTGGTGAGCTCATCTTTAAGTAGTTAGGAAGGGAAGAAGCAGGAAGTCATTAAATCATTGTTCTTCTAACGCATTTTCAGATATAGCCTGGGAGTAGCATGCACTAGTATTAACTTTAAGTTAGGGCCAACTAAAGATGTATTAACTCCTTCAGTTCACGAAAGATTGTTGTTCAATATCCTGAAATAACAACTTAACTGGTGTCCTAAAAGATTTTATGTGACTCTGGGATCACAAGGGGGTAGTTTGAGTTATCTACCAGGTGAGGGGAAGGCTGTGCTCTGGAACAAGGAACTTTAACAGCAGAGCAGCCAAACTTCATAGAAGTAAGAGGTGGGTTTTGCCTTAACCCTCTGTTGCCTTAGCTGGGCCCTGAATGCCTGGGTTCAGAGGCAACCGTGAGGCTGTGACTGCCTCTGTGTCTACCCACATCTCATGTGTACATAAAATATTCATGCTTTCAATAGCCTATTCCATTTCACTCCCACCCCACACAGGGTTACAGATAACTATGTTCATTTTATTTGATATTTTTATAACTCTTTCTAGATAAGAGAGTGGCTTTTAGCCAACATGATAAAGGGCCATTTTGTAGTACAGTAAGAGTGATGATAAATTAGTCCTCAGAAGAGATGGGATTTTAATTAATAAAATATGTCTTAGAATTTTTTCCTATGAATACATATTCTCTCATCATGTGACCTTGAGATGGTGGAAGTAAGCAAAAACGATTCTGCTTAATACGGCAAAACTAAGAGTAATAAATGTTCATTTGAATTCTGAATTTGTAGCATCTCATTTGGGGCTTTTAAGAGAGCAGCGTGATGGACGATGGGTTTTTAATAACCACTGAATAGACTGTTTACTCTTACACTGAAACCACAAATGTGTTACACAGGGGGAGCCACTTACTGACAGTATGTTTTTCATCGTAATGACAAAAACGTTGTATGCAATCAGCCAGTCCCAATAACGCAGGATGCTCTTGATAGGTTTCAAGAGCAAATCACCCCCAAAGAGCAGGAAGTAGAAGCAGGCCACCAGGTAACCCATGCAGAAGATGCTGATCCTGGTTGTCCCGGTGATGAAGATGATTGTGAGGACGAACCAGAAGAGGTAGCTGAAGATGATTACTTTGGACATGTCTAAGTATGATCTGGAAAACAAAACCAAACCATCCAAGGACAACAACTGAAACAAACCAAAAAAAATTAAGTTGGGAGATTCTCCTTTAATGAGGGGGGAAATCACACTATACAGTTGACTCCAATTTGGAAGTCACACTGTTAGCTCTGTTTTCATCTTTCATTTGACACTGCCTGGTCTACAGGAAATCCTCACTGAAGCAGTAGTGGGTGAATAGGTGAGTTATGAAAACACTGCGTGCATATTTATCATCATCTGACTTGGGCCAAATTTTCCACAAACAGCAGCATTTTATGCCTATTACTTGACTATTCAAAAGTCCCTTCTTTTTGTAGGAGGCTTGAGTAATTGTGTGGCAAAGAAAATTCTAAGATACAGACGCCTCCTAGAGCAAGAGAACAGCTGAGAATGGATTTCTTTTAAAAGCTAAAGGAGTTCATCACCACCAAACCACTATTACAAGAAATATTAAAGGAACTTCTTTAAGAAGAAGAAAGGGAAGAAAGGAACATAAATGTGAATAATAAAATGGCAATACCTACATAATTATCAATAATCACATTAAACGTAAATTGACTTAATGTCCCGATCAAAAGACACAGGGTAGCAGAAAAGAGTAAGAAAACAAGGCCCATACATATGCGGCCCTCATGAGGCCTGCTTCTGACTGAAAGACACACAGAGGCAGAAAGTGAGGGGGGAAAATGCAGAGGAAATTCACGGTGAGAAATTCAGCCTGGTTTAAATAAACTCTGTGGAAGATCAGCTGTCACCAGACTGAGGAGGGCAGTAACGGTGCTGCAGAGGGAGCCCGCGCAGGGCTGTGGAGGAGACAGTGCTCCAGGGAGTGCCAGCCCCGGGCAGCTGTGGTGACCAGTCGTCCTCGGGACCACTGAATAGGGGGACATAGGGTGAGGGGGGGGACCGGGGGTGAGGAGGAGGGGCGTCTGCTAGAGAGCCAGGAAACAGTATTATGCGCACATGACAGTCTGTGTACAAATGAAAGGACAAAAACTGAGGCAAAAAAGAGTGGTGAATGCTGGCAGAGGCATTATAATTCTATAATTCAGAGGCTTAGTTTCTAGACTACGGAACCCCCATCTCACGTTCATTAGCTTTATTTGTACACTCACCTGTCAGTGTCCCGAGAATGGCAGAGAGAGAGCGGGAAATAGGGTATATACTGGGAGTGAAAGGCACACACCGAGGTGGCCTTGAAACCCTGCGCTGTGGTTACCTGCAGTGGATGAAGTCCGGCACGGGGTTATGTTGGCTGAAGGAGGCCGCATCGAGGTTCATGCAAATCTCGACGTTGTCCCCCGCCATGATGCGCACTGCAGCTTTATTTTCATCCTCGAAAATCTGCCGTTGCAAGGAGGCACACAGCAGCAGCATGAAGTCATCTGGCAGGGCAGGTACGATAGTGAAACCCGGGTTTACAGGTAGGAAGCGGTCCCCAGGCAGCATGAGCTGCTCCTTAACTCCTAAAGGAGTTGTGTTCCCAAAATTCTTCCTGGATTCCAACACTGGGGCCAAATCCCACTGTCCCCACCATGGGGTTTGCAAGAGGGACCACAGACGTTCCAGGAGCTCGAAGTGGGAGAGCCCCTGGATCTGTCTGCATGTTGGTGAGTAAAAGTATCAGGTGAGAGTTATTGGCTTTTGAGACTCTTTATTTACATTTATCTCCCACCAAAGTTTTGAGGTGGCCATTTGAGTATTTTTCCCCATCTTTATATTTTTATATGTGGTAGAAGCAGACATTTCTGATTTTCTTTATCATCTCCACTCCCCTTTGCATTTGTGATCAAAGACTCTTCCCAGAGCACATACTACAGTGAAGGCTTGGTGACAGCAGGTGGGCCAGTCTGTGAGAGAGGAGAAGTCTGACAGAGCTATCCTTGTGGCCAACAGCCCAGAACAGGCCCTCACTCCAGCTGGGCTGGCAGCCTCCAGCCCAAGCTGCTTTGTTGTTCTTTAAATTAAATCTGAAAGTGTTCAGGCAGCGAAATCGCTCTTTGGTTTTCCACAGCACCCTGCACTCCCTATTGTCTTAGGTGGGAGAGGATAACCTTGACCTTTGCATTATCAGTCTGCCCTTGAAAGGGCTTGGGGCTGGGACCCAGCTCAGGGGCATGGGCAATTTGGGCAGCATCTTCCTGGCTAACACAGTCTTACCTTCAGATCTGGTCTGTGTGGCAGCCAGGAAAAACCGCTTCACAAAACAAGGCCTCCCTCTCCAGCCTACCTTCTAGAAGATGGGTATGCAAGGGTGTGTGTGGGGGAGCAGGGTGTGTGTGTGTTGGGAGGTGAAATTCTGAAAGCGAATGTGGCATTTCAATGTTTATTTATTAATTTTGCAAATGTAATAGGGCAAGTAGAAGCCATTAATGACCTGTGATATTAATGCATCGAGACAAGCTTTTTACATGATTATAAAGTGCGGTGGAAGAAGCGAAGGCACTAATGCATAACGCATGAAGATGGATTGGCAAATATAAAACCAAATACCAGAGCCCTGTGGCCCCACGGCTGCAACACTTACAGACGAGAAACACAGGGTTGGGCCGCACGATGAAGTCTGGGAAGTACAGCCACTTTATGATGTTGTCGTTGAAGCTGGAACCCTTGAATCTCCAGGGGTAATCTGCAGGGAAGGAGGCGGGGGAGCAACGTCAGTATGCTTCTTTGCTGCCCTGTGCCCAGCGTGCCCGACGTGAGGGTGGGCAGGAAGAGCAGGCGCGTGGGGGGGCACACGCACCCTTGCAGGGCGCAGGCGGGATGCCGATGCAGATGAGGTACTGGAAGGTGATGATGCACGCCAGGAAGCAGCAGTACTTGGGCCAGATCTCCGCGATGGCTTTTCTTCGGCGTCGGTATAAGACAGCGATCAGCCAGCAGGCGTGAATCATGGCATAGAAATCCATTCGCTGACCGATCACGTTAACCGACATTAGGAAACAGGTCTGTGTAAGGATGAAAAGAGGCAAAATATTGGGTTTACAGGGAAGGGAAGTGGTGTCAGCTGTCAGTCCTTTGCAGGGGCAGGAACTTGCCTTCCTGAGGTAGGTTTCTCTGCAGGTGTTCGCCACGTCTTGTTATTTTGCGTGTCTTTAAGTGTGAAGACAAGAGCTACTGTACAAATTATTTCCGAGAGAAAAACTGACTACATTACTATTAACAAGAACCATTTCAAACTGTGAAGAGAACTACAGCTATGATCTCTTCATAAAAATCACTGTTTCAAATTCATTCTGTTAAGGAACAGGCACTACCATACCCATTTCAGGTCAAAACAGCCAAAACCTTCATCTTGGCTAACGGTCACATTTTCAGCAAACAGAAAAAAAAAATTATAACATTTTCTGTCTACCGGGAACCAGTTAAAATGACAAGTGATAGGTATCCATGTATCTGTAAGACTACGGAGATCCAGAGAGGCTGAATTCACTGTTGCAAGGGGGCCACTGGCACTTGATCTTGGAAAACTTTCAACCAGGTCAGATAAGCCCTTTGGTAGACTCTCCTGCTGATCTGAGGATCAGTAATCATGGCCTGGAGATGCTTGATGAAACTCCAGTGGCCACTGGCCAAAAGCAGCTATTGGGATTTTCACAGAAAGTAGAAAGAAAACACATCAGCAAGAAAACTCACCTCCAGACCAAACTTGTAGAAGAAGTAATTTATGAAATATTTGGCACAATTGATAAGTCCATCATCTAGATGGAGTCTTGTTATGTCATGAAAGATGGTTTTAGATACAGGGGCTGTGAGGTTGTTTCGCCCCCGATAGTATTCCTGATGGCGGTACACTGTAACCTCAAAGGCCAGAATGGCCAGCATCAGCAGATTATTCTACAAAGCAAGAAAACACGCTGTGTGAAGCTGAAAGCTTTATGACTTGGTAATTTTAAGCAGTTCTCATAGTAAATCATTTTATTCCATTCTTGATGTCTAATAGTACAATGCTATATAAAATCCTACCTCTATAAAACAAAGTCTTTTTGTTGATTCTTTTTAGAGAGAGGGAGAGGGAGAGGGAGAGAGAAAAACAGGGATGTGAGAGAGAAACATCTATCAGCTGTTGCCTCCTGCATGCGCCTTACTGGAGACTGAACCCAAAACCCAGGCATGTGTCCTGACTGGGAACTGAATCCCGATCTCCTGGATTACAGGTCGATGCTCAACTGCTGAGCCATGCTGGCCAGGGCCATATAAAATATAGTCTTGAATTCAATGTTCATTTTCCCAGTTTTCTGGTAACAAGGTGAAGTTATCTCTATTATGCAAATCAGGCTAATTTACATGATAATACAATCTAGACTCTCTAGGCAAAAGCCTGTTCCTGAAAAAGTACACACCTGTACCAGGAAGCAGTGTCCAGTTACCTTGGGAGGGTGGTCCAACCTTACTGGCAACTAGAAGTGCAAAACACTTCTGCAGTGTTCTGCAAGGACAGGCTGGGAAACAGGCTAAGCTGGAGGCGTGGGATAAGCAGTAGAGGGGAAATTTTTGAACACTTCTGAAGTCTGGCTAGAGACTGGGAAGCATGATAAAATAGTAACAACAATAATAATAGTGATAATAACAATAATGATACAGTTCACATTTATGGAACCATATGTGCCAAATACTATTCTAATCACTCTTTTCAAATATAATTTTGTTTTACCCATATAATAGCTCCTTATGGTAGACATCATTTGTACCTTATAACAGCAGATATGGCCGATATCCTTTATAAACGTTACCAATGATACCTGCCTTATGGTCTGCCACATGATATCTGCCAGAGGCAAAGAGAAATGGGATGCCTGGCACATTTTAAAATTCCAGGTGTTGAATATAAATGTTTCATTTTTAAGTACCTTGCCAGCATAATATTACTAAGATTCCTCAGATTATTCAGCAAAGTAAAATGTGAAAAATCTGAATTATATTACTTTATTTTGTTTCTTACTACCGCTGGAGAAGTTCCTTTTTCAAAAATATGCTTGTTATTTGATTTTCTCTAAATGTAATGTACACCATTTATTAAAAACTGAAGAGAAACAGAATTTAGATAGCAAAAATTCTTGTAATGCTACACCTACTTTTCAGAAATAATCATTCTGACCATTTGCTGTATTTTACTCCTTGTTTTCTGTGTATCTAAAAGAGATTATACTATGTACGGTGTTCTAAAGTTTTTTAAAACTTAATTAATAGATTTTGGACATCTTTTAATGCCTGACATTATCATTCTCCGTCAATCCTTTGGTGGTTCTAGCATGTTCCAGTGACTATATCTGTCATGCTTTATTCAATTAATCACAAACCACTTGACAAATTCCTTTTCAGCACAATACGATACTCATTTTAATATTTAGTCATCTGTGTCGAAGGTGATTCTAAATGCCACATAAGATGAGGTTCCTATCAGCTGTGGTATTAGGGGTTTTGAGGGGAAAAATTATAGAAAATAACTGCAGAGGCACCAACTCAGCGCAGCGAAACCTTTACCCTCAGGTAGACGAGCAAAGGTGAGGACTTCCTCAGGCCGACCCACTCTGTCGGATCGACAGGAGCGTTGTAGAGTACAGACTTGTTCAACTGGTGGAGGGGGATATCCGTTTGATTTTCATTTGGCTGAAAAGAAGAGAAAGGAGAGTAAAAAAATGGCTCCCCAGGTTAGAAGAGTTCAAGCTGTTCTCCTTCAGTTTTGAGCATAAGAACATGAGGGAAATGGGAGGAAAAGACCCATTTCCAAGGGGAAATCTCACCAGGAATAGAGACTCGGGCCCAGCATTCTAGGCCAGAATACATCCAACCTGCTGAGGGGACTTAAAGGCCAGACAGACTGTGCCTGGGGATGTGGGTTCCCCCAATATCCACCTCACTTCCCTAAAGTCCAGTCAGAAAGATTCCCCCGTCTTTGAGGCTCACCAAGGAACAGTTAACAGAAAAACTCTCAGGCTTAATGCTTTGCAGCTGGTACAACATTTTGCAGACGATGATCACACACGTCCAGACAGTGCAGACACTTGAAGCCAGACGGCGCAGCTTGGCGTATGGCAGAGCAAAAGCCCAAGAAATCAAAAATACATAGTTGAACACAGACACCTGAAAACGTAAAATCAGAAATGGGGACAAAAATACGTAACATGGCATAACATCCACAAAACATGGCAATTTCATTTATTCAGTTCAGCTCAGTTCAGCAGAAGTTGATGGAGTTCTGAGCATGTGCAAGGCATTGCCCTATGTGCTAAGATGTATGTCTTGTATGGCAGACAGATATATAACCAGATGATGTCAATGTAACGCAGCAGTAATCAACTATAGATGCAAACAGGCCCCTGTGAGAATACTCGAAAGGGTTCTTGGCCCAATCTGGAGCTTCAGGAAGCATTTCCTGGAAAAGATGATGCTGAGCTGAGCTTTGAAGGGTGCATAAAGCTAGCCAGGCCAAGAAAGGTGAGAACTGCATCCCAGGTAAAGGGTGTGTAAGCAAAGGCAGGAAAGCATAAAGGAGCGTGATGGGAGGAGGTGACCACAAACAGCTGGGAGTTCTGGAGCTGAGAGTAGTGAACTGCAGCACTATGAAGCTGGAGATGCAGCTAGGAGCCACATTTTGATGGACCCTTTTAAAACCATGCTATGGCCCATGAACCCCTTGTACAGAAAATAGTGAGCCACTGAAAGGCTCTGCACAAGGAAACCTTAAGGAAAAGTCAGCATTTTATTTAGATACATGTAACTGAAGAATGGAGGTGCATCGGTGGGGTTAGACTCGAAAAAATGAGAGCAGCTCACGTGCACTGTAATAGCCCAGAAGAACAAACTCGGACAGTGGCGCAGAGACAGGGAGTACTGCTCAAGGGGATTGCCTGGGAGGGGGACAGGTCTCCAACAGAAAGGGCACGGGGGACAGGATGCCGGGAAACCAGGGCAGAGGAGCCTCCATGAGGGAAAGGGTAGGTTTAACGGATCCAACCCAGAGTGTGAGGCCATCCTATGAGAGTACAAGTCAAATTCCCCCATCCTCAATCCTGCTCGCCTCCCACCACCACCAGTCTATGGTCCGGCCCAGGAGGTTTCTAACAGAAGTTAGTTCACTGGGGTGGAGTCGGTGAGGGGAGGAATGTGTGAGAAAAAAAAGAGCAGCTAGAAATAGGAGACACTCCTCCCTGGGTAAGACATCAGAGTGTGAATCTTTTCTGTGGATAGACAATTTTGATTTTCCTTCTCTTTAAGATAACTGCGGGACTTTCCATGGCCTAGGAATGACAGTGTTTTGCATCCAGGGGCAGAATGACATCATATGAAACTAAGAGTTACACTTGGGGATTAAACCATTTTACACCAATGGGATTCTGACAGATACTAGACCATGGTAGGGGCAGAATTTCTCTGACTCATGAGCTTCCAATGTATTTTAAAGTTACAGGTGAGAGAAATGGAACGAAGAATAAAAACTGTGGAAGTCCACACAGTGTGTGAATCACAGAGAAGGAATGTTTTACTAATGGGGTAACAGAGTGAATAGATCATGATCTTTTATTGTTCGATAGTTTGTTAACAAGACATTCTTTAGACTCATTAAGGATGATTTAAAAATATATGTCTGCCTTTTGTTTAGGATTTGTTAAGAAAGTGGTATCATTTTAGCCACTTTCTTTCTGAACTTTCTAGAATGGATTTCAGATCATGGATTTTCTGAGTCCTAGTCACACTAGTTTTTCTCTTGTTTAATGCCCGCTCCCATCATTAAATTGTTTAGTGTGCCTCCACACCTCTGCAACACAATTTCTCATGCCATCAAGAGTCATCGATGTATCAGAGTTGGATAATTCAGAAATGGCCTTTGCTCATTTTTAGCCAATGCCGTCTCTTTTCCTTTTTCATTGCTCTTTAATATTCTGACTCTCAAATTCTGCTTAAATTAGTCAATTCACCAATTCAGTTCTAATGCTAAAAATCTTTTGTTCTCAATTAATATACATAGTAGGCTAGATTGTAGTTCTAATTAATGTATAGAATTGATTACTTAACAATGGAGCTTATGTCATTTTTAGCCACAAATCTCATAGGGAGAGTGATTGCTGTTTTTGTTCCTGCCTGGCAATGATCACTTATCCATTTCAGATGGTTTGTACGAAATGGGGAAAAGTTCTAACTTAGACTGGGGAACTCGAATTAAGGTCTGTCCCTTAGTTACCTATTTGTGAAACATTTTAGGTTTATAGAACTGTAGTTATAATATTATATTATTATGTAACTTTTTAAAAATTATAATTTTCAGAGAGCAAAGAGTCTTTGCATTGTCACTATAAAATAGTTCAGGGAAATTAGAAGTATGTGAAAATTGTTGGTTGAATAAACTGGAAGAAAGCTAATCTCTCCACAGTAAACATCAAATACTGTTGGCTGAATCTCTCCTCTTTACAGATGAGAAAACAGAAGTGCAATTATAACATTGAAAGACTATGTCTTGTCTCAAAAAATCCAATAATAAACAAGGTGAGCTCTACTAAAGATTTTATTAAATTTGGAACCCAAGTTTACTTTTTGGTAACAAACTATTGTTTTTTTTTCTCAAAGAGAATTTAGGGAGATAGATTCTCACTTGCAGTACAGAAAATCAGCTTGCTCTCACTTCAACTAGAGACTAGATGAAAATAAGTAATCTTTGTGCTGTGACCAAGCCACTTGGAACTAAGCCAGGGGCCGCTTTCTCTCCTCTTATTTTCCCTTCTTCTCAGGACAACTGTCCTTCGTTTTTCTGTAAAATAAAGTGTCTGTGCCTATCTTAGAGCCTTGATGTTCTAATGTATTGGAATTACATTTCCAAAATATCATGGACAATTGGAAAAGACAAATAATGACCCGCTGTGGTTCTGTCTGGCCTGGTGATACAACAATGCTCACTTGCCTCTTTCACAGAAACCCAGATGATGTACGATGACACGATTTTGATGATGTGCAACTCCAAAATCCACCACACGAACACCTGCAGCTTGTGAAAATACTCCAGGAATTTCAGGAAGAGCACAGTGAGGCGGTCAATCACCAGATGCCATTTGTTTCTTAAATCTGCAAAACAGTAATTCACCCGAGAGCATAGAAAGGTTTTGTTGTTTGTTTGGTTTTTAGCATTATTGTTTAAAACATATCTTGTAACTTTCAGTTTGGAATAAGAAAAAGCAAAATAATAGTAGTGGGTGAATTCTAAGACTACCAAATCCTGGAGCCAGGGTGGTCTAAGAGTCCCACATGGCGATGATGCCTAGGGTAGTGTACACTCGTATACTGAGACTCAGCGGGACAAGGTTACTTCTATCTCCCTTTTACTTAAATTAGTGAGAAGAATGATTTTGACCTTATTTACTCTTAAAGCTGAGCTATAATTCCCTCATTTCCTGGGAATATTAAGTAACACGAGCTCCGCCTAAATGACATTTTTCTTGCCAAAGCCGTGCTTCTGTAAGTGCCATGCTCCTTGCCAGGGCCTGACTAGAGAGCAGGTAAAGCTCAAGCCAGACGGCACGCTGTGCTGCCAGAGGCAAGAAGAGCTGCTCTCACCACTGACGGTCAACACTTGGCATCAGAATGAGCCAGTCTCAGTTCACAAAATGTGGTCAGACTCATTTTAATCATAACTTTTAATCAAATTAGTCATTTTCTGCTTTCTCCCTTGTGCTAGGGAGTCATGTTTGCTGGCTGGAGTGATGCTTCTGTCTAGGAGGACTGTTCTGGTTCACGTGGATGACAGATAAAAACGGGACTGTTTTGTGGAATCAACACGTCACCACATCCATGGACAAAAGCTCACAAGCCCTGGCAGATGACGAGAGCCAAGTGTCTCCTGAGTGATTAAAACACTGTGTTTGGTTCTGAAAGTTTAAGCAAGGTTTTGGTTATTGTGAAAAAAATGCTTCTTTGCTGCACTGAGGGAGTGAGAGGACAGGTGCAGTCCAATTTTTGGTGAGACCCTATTAGTAAAGCTGCCACCTTTGTTAAAGCAGAATCACAAAATCCTTCCCAACTCCTTGGTCCCACAGGGCCGGGTTCCCCCTTCATACTGGGGAGCACATGCTGCTCACATATGGAGAGCACGCTTCAGGGCCTCTCCTAGGATCTTCTGAGATGAGTAGGGGAAGGGAACCAGGTTTGGGGGCAGTTTGATTTGGGGAGGGATCTCCCGCCTCGTGATTTCTTATTGTCTACTTTTAGAAAGCACAGAGCACAATAAAGACACATGCTGCAGGCCCAGAACATCACCCCAAAGGCTCTGTTTTCTGGTTCCTCCCATGCTTTCTGGGAACTACTGAACAAATTAAGCTTGCCACCTTGCAGACTGTCAGGCAGTGCCTCACGGCCGCCAAGGTCATATATTCTCAGCAGGCCCTATTAAAACACTGTTCCAAGTCTATGAAGAAAAACAGGAAAGAAGAGCCTACAGAATAAAGGAGGGAAAAATCTAAATAACAATGACAAGAAAAAACGTCTCTAGGAGTTGACCTGGAATGATAATTATCCAACCGTTCATTTTCCCCTCCAGCTCCTGTGTCCTGAAACATTAGGGCAGGATGAGAAATATATTCTTAATGATCAGTTTCCTGGAAAAGCCTCAAAATCATTTCTTCGAGGATGTGTTTGAGAAGGACACGTCTAGAGCTTTCGGGAATTCCGCACAGCTGCCTGACTCTGATCTGGGTGGCGTCCTGGCTGAGGCTGCCGCCTGCATGCGGGCGAGAGCCAGGCCCCTCTGGTCTCCTGCTGGGTCACACTGCGGGGCAGAAGCTGATAACCAGCCATCCGCTCTCTTCTTCTAAGTCAGAATCGTAAGGAAATCATTCGAGCAAATGGAACAGAAATTAAACTACAGCCGCCCAAATACCACACCCTGATTTCTGTTTCACTGAACGCGCCAAATACATATCTGTTTGGTCAAGTGAGTGCTTCGTTCCCCGGCCTGTCTGCCAGCACTTTCTGAGCGGCGCCGGGCAGCAGATGGATCACCTGATGTCTCCTCCTCTTCATCTTCATCTTCATCTTCCTCATCCTCGCTGTCTTTCCCAAGCTCGCCCTTCTCCACTTTTTCAGAGAGCCCCTCTGGTGTCTCCTCCCCAGGCTCGGCCACCAGCGTGCCCTCGGGCTTCTCCAGGCTGGCGGGAGGGTTCAGCAGGGCCAGGTCCGGCAGGCTTCCTTCGGGGTGGGCCAGCCTGTGGGCAGAGGGCAGCGCAGTCAGAGGGGGCAAGGGCGCCAGGAGACATCTGCGTGAGGGGCAGGTCAAAGGAGCGTGAACAAAACGAACGTCAGTGCGTGTGCACAGGCCTTGCAAGGTGGGCTTGGCACTTTTTTTTTTTTTTTTTAAAGCTCTTTCTAAAAACAGACTGCACACTCCACTCGCTTAGGTTTTGTTATCTCTTCCAATTCAGGTTGTAGTGATTAGTCAGTAAGGAGAGCTATCGACACCTAAACTTGACATTTTTCCCAGAGGAGAAAATGGTCAGAGTTTAGGGTGTAGAAGCATGAAATGGCGTCATGTAGAGCAAGCATTTCATGGCTTCACAGGGGGACTTACGCATTTTGGTGGATTGGTAATTTTTTCTTGATGCTGCTCAAAGTAATTGAAATAGAAAGGAAAAACAGGAGATGAGAACAGAAGAGTTATAAGGAATATCAGAGACCACACACCATGCGACACACATCCACTATGGCGGCCTGCAGCGGCTGTGGGGAGGCCTGCGCAAACGCATTCCAGGGCGGGCGGGCGTGCTGCTGCTGGGAGCCCTAGGCTCGGGGCTGATTTGAGCGTGGGCAGGATTGCAGGTTGTGAGGCAGACAACGTAGGAGCTACGGAGGCAAATCATGCCATGCTCTTCTAGAAACGCAGCAAACCATCCCACGAGAATCAAATCATTCACATGTTACACAGGTTTTTAGAAGAATCCTTGACCAATGTGTGCTCTCAGTCAACCTTGGCATAGACTCATCCCATTCTGCCACCACTTGAAGCGTGTGCGGCGGATGCTAATGCTTTCGGGAGAGGGTGTCTGCATCACGTCCCCGTTCACAGGCACGGTGGGACCTGCTGCACTAGCCGTTGAGAAGGCGGCCCTGAGCGCCAGGGTGAGTGAGGGGTGGTGCAGCCTCCCCGAGCCGGGACAGCAACCGGCGCCGTACAGCTTATTTCACAGTGGATAATTACAAGTGTGATCTGCCTCCTGATTTTTTTTAAAAAAGTTCTTTTTATTCATATTCAAATGAATATTTGAAGGAACATTTGTGGGTAATAAAGTAGGTATTAGGAAAAGGTCTCCTGGAAATCCTGGTAGTCTTCTCCATTTGTCATAATTATCAGCTTTGTTGTAACAGGACGAACAATTAATAGTTATTCTACCTGTATAATTGTGGGCTCGGAGCAAATTATTTAATCTTTCTGGAATTTAATTTATTTTCTATAAAATGAAGCAGTTTGGCTAGAGAAAACATCTAAGCTTACTTGCAAATAGTTGGTTTTATATTTGAAACACACCTGTGATGTTAGATAACTCTCGTAATGAAGCTATACCGTCCTTCAACTTTCAGAAGGTAATTTAAAAGTAATTACTTTTCTTGGAGATTTTTATTGATTTTTTTAAAGAGAAAAGAAGGGAGAGAGAGAAACATCGATTGGCTGCTTCCTGCATGGCCCCTACAGGGGATCAAGCCTGCAACCCGGGCATGTGCCCTGACCAGGAATTGAACCAGCAACCTTTCAGTGAACAGGAGGATGCCCAACCAACTGGCCACACCAGCCAAGGCAAAAGTAATTACTTTTAACAGTGTCAAGCAGGGAAATGAAATAACGGCAGAAACAAATTGTTAATTGCTTGAAGAAATAACATTCTAAAGATGTGTCAGCGCTGGTGGAAGGAGTGATGCTATTTTTTAAAGCTAGTCAACTGACCATTCCACCTTTGGGAAAGCTCCCCATTCTTGAAACCGCAATAGCGAATGTTACACACCACTGTGCATCACACCCCACGGAACATACTGCTGATCTTGCTTTGTCGGGACTCTACATAGCAAATGGCATTAAATGCAAAAGCAGTCAGGTGCTACACAATTGTCAGTATTTATGTGTTCTCTTCAGCATTGCTGGGGGATTGCATTTTGTAAGTGAGAAGATCAACTTTTTCATTATGACAGGAATTTGGTAGCTTTTATTGTGGAACTATGACCATCTCAGAGGGCCATTCAAATGTCTACATCGACACTGCCATGGCCTGAAACTGACAAAACAGCCTTCCAAAAATTAGTGTTATTTATGGAGTAAAACACAGAGATGAGGCTGTTTCTGCACCTGCCACTGTGGCCACATAACAAAACTCCTCAAGCAATGAGGCCCCCAAGCACCTGTTGAGGGGAGACTGTTGAATGAAGGAATCAAAGGAAAACACCAGAGTCCACCTTTTGAAAGCACATCCAGATCTACTTCTGGCAGCTTGTACTAAGAGTCTGCAAGAGATCTGGGACTAGACAACCCCGGGGAGAGAAGGGAATTTAATTTCTGTGTCTACTGCTGCTCGTTTTCCTCCGACATCCTTATGAGGAAACAGGGCACGTGAGACCTGGGTGCCTGCGAGTGTAGCCTGGCCTCGAGTGCTTGTAACAAATGACAAAAGGAGAAAAAAGGGAAAACATGCATCAGGCTCGTTTTTATTATGATTCCGGCTCTGAGCTTTAGTCCTCTCACTGTGTCTTAAGTACAATGAAATCCTCTCCCTGACCATTGGTCCTTCTGCATTCTAACAAGGCAGGTGATGCTTATCTGTTTATTGACTCACTCTTTCCTTCCCGCTTCCACAGTCCTCCACGAGTGCACTTCTCTATTTATACCGATACCGCTTTATTCTAATTAGGACTCTGAGGACTCCCCCGTGAGGACAGAAATCCAGGCTTACTCTACTCACCTCCCTTGCAAAATACAGCATTGTGCTTGGTATACACTGTGACTCATTGACCATTCGGTGACTAAAGTCTATGCACTGGAGAGGCGTTCTTATTTGAAACAGCAGAAACAAGTTAGGTTACAGGGAGAATTAAGGAGGTTTAATCCTGGGCTAGAAACTGACTTTGAAAAGCCACATATTAAGCTAGTTCCCATTAAAGAAAATGGAGACTCTACTTTTGTAAAATCTCCATCTAGATTCCGTTTATTTATAACTATGTGATTTGGAATGTGTGGTAATGTAAACTGCACTCACCCCATTCACTAGACCACTAGAAGAAAGATTTCTTGCAAACTTATAGTGTTTCTATTACTTAAATTACTGGCTTTATTATTAATGACATGAAGTTATAGGATTGGATATTTTAATTCACCTAGTTAATAACATAAGAATAGTTTTAGTAAATGAGATGCCAAAGGATCTTTGCTCTGTACTCTTGGGGCACTTGAGGACAAATATATACACAATACTATCAATGCTGGCTCTTTAGTATGTGTGGTCATTTGCATTTTTTATCTCCCCAGCTAGGTGACACGCATCTAACATAGCGCATGTCTCAGTGCCCATCTTTGTGCCTTTTGTGGTATGCAAATATACTGCAAAATCTGGTGATACAAAATATCATTCTTAAATATGTAGAAATATACTGAAGAAACTGATGCTTTAATTTTCTTTTCACCACACGTTGTTGTGACTATTTTTATTCCATTTAGTAAATATCTACTGAGGGTCAACCAATGGGTAAGGCCCCAAGGTGGGTGATATGTGGACACCTTGATGATTTATACAGGGACTCCAGGCCTGAGGAGCTGACACCTCTGGCCAGGGAGATAAGACAAGCAGGCAGCTAGAGGGCTGGGAGGCAAGTGTCAGGAGGCAGCGGTCAGAAAGGGCTATAGGATTTCAGGGGAAGGGCAATTACTTTTAGCAGGGAAGTTGGCACTTATGGGCAAGTTGTGGAGGAGGTGGTTCTTGAGCTGAGCTCTCAATTATGTGTTCAAGAGAAAGATGAGCTCTTAGGCCAGCCTTGAACTAATTCTGTCTAAGAATGAAATTAATAGCACATACATTTGAACCAAGACCAAAGTCTGAGCACCAGCTGAAGACCCTCATCAACCTCCAAATCCACTTGGCGGCACCATTTGGTATAAATACCAAGTGGTTTGATTTGCAAAATAAATCCACAAGCATACCTGAAGACCACTGTCCACTATCTGATAACATAATTTTTCAGTTACAAAACAGTTAAGTGTTTAACACACCAAGAGACCGTTCTTAACAAAAACAGAGAAAACACTGAAGTACCCACCTATTTATTATTAGATATACGCGCCCATTGACTTTGGCATGGCTACGAGGTGAGAGGTGGAAGCACAAGGTTGCATGCGGTGGCAGTGGAGAGACAGGGTGGAGAGAGAAAGAGGAGACTGTTAGACAGAGATGAATAAAGTAAGCTGTGTCTTGTAAGCTTCCCGTCGTCAGGTGCATCATCAACACGTTTCATGCGCTGAAGAACAGTCTAGACAGCGAGCTTCAGTAGCAACATGAAATTAGACATAGCTAGACACAAAATATACCTCACCAGCTCTAAAGTATTTTAGTCTGCACAGCTGCTCTGAATCTACTCAATGCCTATCAAGGTCGCTTGACATTAATCAGTCATAAGTCATGCCAATTGTTTCAAAAAATGTTATCACATATCCCACGTTTCTTTTCCCCCCACTCCCCCCACAGGTTGATAGTCATGGAAAGTTCAAGGTTGAAACTCTGAGTCAGATTATGGGCTTCTGCAAGGTGGCCAAGGGAAGCAGGGGGAGAAGGGCTGTCCTCCCGATGAGGCACCTGCCGCCGGCGCCCGCTCACCTGTAGATGGGGCTGTCTTCCTTGCTGGGGATGGCATTGAGGTCTGTGAGTTCCAGGAACCGGTCATGGAAATAGTGAAGGTGTAAAATGCACACCAGCAGAAAGGAGGTGGGGATGAATATGCGAGTGAATAGTTCAGCCACAGTGAACTGTTTTAAGCCGAGATCCTCAAGCCTGTAAAAAACAAAACAAAACAAAAAACAACAAAAACGAAAAACAAGACCGTTTCTTAGGCAATGAAGACACACTCTCTTCACTATAAATGGCATCACCGTCTTTCACCTTCGCCAGGTTTCCAGCGGTCCAATCTACCTGCTTTCACAGTGGTCAACAACAATCTTGATTTTGCCAAATTCAGTGGCTGCTTCTCTATCTTTGTTTAATTTTGCCCCTAGGCCTTCTTGAAACAATCCAGGTTTTTACACCCCCATACTGTCTGGGTTTCCCTCTCTGTCACTACCTCTTGCTTTTCTATTGGACCTCCAGATGCTGAAATCCCCCAGGGCTCAATGTTGAGTCTTTCTCAAGCTCAGTTTTCCCCTAGGAAATATCACCTTGTCCAGGGAATTTAAATACCACCTTTACATCAATGACTCAAATGTGCATTTAAAGCTCAGGCTTTTCCGCCTCATCAGAGTGGCTCAGTGGTTGAGCTTCAACCTATGAACCAGGAGGTCACGGTTCAATTCTGGTCACCTGTCCGGATTGCAATCCCCAATCTATGTCTCTCTCATCACTGATGTTTCTCTCTCTCTCTCCCTCTCCCTTCTCTCTGAAATCAATAAAAACATATTAAAAAAAAAAAAAAAAAGCTCAGGCTTTTCCTGTGTACTCTCACTCTCATACCACAGTGTCTACCCGAAGTTGGTTGTTTTATAGTTATTTCCTATTTAGTGTCTTAAAAACAGTATCCTTGATTTCCCTATTTTCCTCAGCCAAGCTGTTCTCCACCTCCTCTCTCTGCTGAAGTCTCCCCGGGTATAACAGTCTAACCTGTGCCAGGTTCCAGAGTCAGGAAGTCTTCCTTGATTCTTTTTTTGCCTCCAAATAACCTCATTCATCCACTTCTCCTTCACTGCCTGAACATCTCTTGAATCTGTGCACTTCTGTTGTCCATCCCTACAGCCACCTATTCTGGGTGAAGCCACCATATGTCTCACAGGTTCACTGCTATCGCTCTCCTTGTTTCTACTCTTGCCTCCTGACACATCACTTGCCAGTCAGGGGTGCTTTAAAGACTTAAAAATTGCACCAAGAATAAAACACCAACCACTACTACCAATAAGCCATGCACGTCCTGAGCACCTGGCTAAACTCTGCCACCTCTTCTCCGTCCACTCTCCACCCGCTTGCTCCCGGCAGGAGGGACTTCCTTCAGTCCTCGTAAGTGCCAGTCTCTGTCCTGCCTCAGGGCTTTTGCACTTGCCGTTCTCTGTGCTAGGAGAGCATCCAGGTCTCAACTCACACATTTTTCTAAAGACAAGCCCCTTCTTATCCTTCAGGTGGGATTTAAATGACACCTTCTTGGTGAAGCCTGTGCTGACCACACCATTTATGTTTGGTATCCCTCATTGTTCACTACCTCAGCCTGGTTTTTTTCCCCTTGGCAGACCTACCAAAATTTATAATTAATTTATTTGTACATTAAGTCTTTTTTTGGTTTGTCTCCTGTACTAGAATATAGACTGCAAAGGGCTTAGATTCTGTCTGTCTTGCTTCCTGTTAGAGCAGTGTCTGGCAGAGAACAGTGTCTGGCACAGAACAGTGTCTGGCACATGGAGGGCATTCAACAAATATTTGTTGAATAAATATTAAATATGTGTTAGTCTAGCTACTTGGTGATACTTTTCTTTTAATCTTTTCTCTTAGCCACCAAAGTATATTTACTCTATGCCTGATTCTGGTTGGATTTCTAAACTAATTCCAGATATTTAAAGAAGCAAATTAGAAAAGAATAGAGTACCATCTATTACATGCACAGGAAAAATCATTTCATAATCACTAGTCTATAAGCACTTAAATTTCTTTTCCTGTGGCATCAACTACTCTTTAAAATCTTAGCACAAGCTACATAGCTGCGGAGAAGCTGCTTCTTTATATCATGAGTCTATGAACCTACAGATGAACTGAAGAACTGAGCTCCAGTTTGCAAAACAGAAAACATGACTGGTTAAGTTTCACATGAAACTCACATTAGAAAATGTCATTTCACTAAAATGGAGCTAAAGGTTCACTTTCGGTCAATTTGCTTTTCAGTCATTATTTGCAGAGTCATTACTATGTGCCAAGATCAGGACTCTATTGAGAGAACACAAAATGACTGAGATATAAATCCTATTCTCAAGGAATTACAGACACTGATAACATTATGTTTTACTAAAACCTCCCATCAAAATGTCTTGAACAACATGCATTCAGGTCTGCATCCAGTTTGTCACTGATACATTCCACTGTACACCAAAACTGCTTACTTGTCTTTTTTCATTCCAGTCATGTTTTGCCACAGGCCTGGGAAGTTTTCAAACTGATATGTGTATATAAAGATAAGCACCAGCATAGTGTAAATAACCACAGACATCCAAAAATATTTCAGAATTTTCCGCCACCATTCATAGTGTACCTGTGGATCAGGCATTGAAAAACAAACAGGAAAAAAGTGAGTTATAGATAAACACACAAAAATATCTCACTTGTTCAACTAAGACAGGTGATGATATTCACAAATGCTTGAAAATAAAGCCTATTTGGTTTTTAGTTTCTGAGGCTCTGGTCCTCATAGCGTCGAATGGATCTGGATTGGAATCCCGGTACTACCAGAAGCTGCCAACTGTGTCTTCGGGCAAGTCGTTGGGCCAGACTAAGCTTTTGTTTCCTCCTCCGTAAATAACTACTTTGAGAGTTGTTAGGAGGATAAGATGATGTTTACAAGGCTCTTAGCATGAGCTCCAGCCTACAGGAGTCATTCAAGGGAAGGTACGGTAGATGCGGCCATCATTTTGCTTATTGCTCAGAGAAAGCTGCCTCAGTTTTGAAATTCAATGTGGTACTATATGATCAAAAATGTGAAACCGCAGATAGAAGACATCTTGCTACCATAATCTCATGGATATTCATTAAAGATCACCTCCCTGAATTTTCAATAGTATTTCAAAACTTTACTGATTTCAGTTGAGATGTTTTTAATCTCCACATGTAACATACTCCTATTTATTATAATTGCTTCCTGTGTTTTGTTGGTTGCCTGCAAGAATATTTTATTTCTTTTTTTTTTTTTAAGAATATTTTATTGTTGCACTTGCTTCTATCATTGAATTAAAACTTCTATCATCAGTCAAAACCAAATTTGTGGAGAAGCTAATTATCATATAACCTATAAATTCTCATTAGACATTGATGACAACTAAAGCAGTCAATGCACTACACAACTACACACATCTGTGTATATACACACCCACTGTTTTCTAATTTCAAAGTCTAAAACACAAGTGAACTGAATATCGTACATTCAGTTTAACAGCAATTCTTTAACTACTATTAAAATTAACCTAATTATACAGGCTTCTAATTTTTTTATCAAGAATTTTTGCAAAACTCATGCACTTTTACTTATTTATTTTTTACTTTTTAAGAACCTAAAAATTTAAAATAATGAACAAGCTGAAGACCGTCCCTTCCCAATTTAGAACTCTTCCTATGTGAAGTTTGAACCGCATGTCACTTCACAGGATCTGTTCAGGGGACCGTAATAACTTAGACTGTCATCCAAGGACGCCCGCATACATTCCTGGATGGGTGCGAGGTTGGAACACAGAGGGACTTGCTTACCCACCTGGTACAAGGCCACGCAGAACAGAAACAGCACCATGTAGATGATTTTATACATCACAATTTTACCCTCGAAGCTGACAAAGAAGAACATTCCTCCGCACACGTAGATCCAGTACTTGATGAACATGGCCACCACCAAATTGCCCAGCACTTTCATGATGTCCTGGCTGTCGTCCTCCGCTTCCTCCTCCTCTCTCGGGCCGGCCGGCTTCTCCTCCCTCCCTTCCTCTTCCCGTGCCCCTTCCTCTTCCTCCTGCGCGTCGGCCTCCCCTTCCGCTGGTGCGTCCTGCTCGGCATCTTCAAGACAAAAGGCTGCACTGTCACCCTCGCTGGCGCCCCGGCCGAAACCACGCTCCGACCGGGTGTCGCATGCGAGACACAGAGGCCCGCGTCCTATGAATCACTGCATGATTTGAATGACTTTAGGTTGTTCTAGTAAACAAGGCAGCATTTGTAACGAATCACAGTCGATTTTTAGAACCTTCAGGGGATACGTTTTAGAAGGAATAAATTTGGTAATATGTTATACTAATCTTTTTTTAACACCTATTGCATGTCCAAGAGCCACAACAGCTTTAAGCGCAACAGGTTCTAGAAAAATAAATAGGCGACAATGACGCAGATCAAAACTACGATGTCAGTTTTGAATTCTGACTGTTTGGTGGCTCTTCTAGGGTTACCTTAGAGACATCATTTAACTTCTTTCTTCTTCCCTTAAGTGGGAATCACTTTTGTGAGGCTCAAACGATACAGTATTTTCAAAAGCTCCTGTGAACTTCACGTGCACTCTAAATCTCCGCACTATATACACAATACTGTCATTATCCCCCCAAGCGCACGTTCAGCTTGCACCTGGTCTGCAGCATACTCGCTTTCCTGATGCACTTTAGGGGCCCTTTCTCTGTGATTCTGCTGAGCAAAAAAATCTCCAGTCACACACTATACACATTCATTTACCTTTTTCTTCAATTTCCTGAGCTTCGATTTTGACCTCAGATAAAAGAGCTTCCTTTTCTCGAAGAGCTTTTTGCTCAGTGAGGTGCTGCCTCAGCAGCAGCCAGAACGTAATGGTGAAAAGTATCTGAAAGCAGAGAATTAGGAAAGCAAGAATCAAGCCGCCATTTTGAGTGTAAATACATTTCAACAAATACCACATGCTCCCCACATTTCAGTGGGAGCTTGCTCAATAAGCCTTTCTGTTTGAGACAGTCAAGCACCCACTTGATTTCGACTGAAAGTCACTGGCTTTTAAATTCCCTTTCCTGGGGATGCTAGCATGCATGCCGAGCTCCAGGGTACATTCAGCAAGGTGCAAGGTGCAAGGCCCTGGGGAAGATGAGCCGGGCAGTCCAAAGGCCTTGAAGCAATATACATTATTTCTTATAGTTTCATATCTATTCATTTTGGAGTAGTAAATATCTGGAACTTATTTTTGTAAGTTTTTGTTTAGATATGATTGTTATGATTATTTTGTGGTTATAATGTTTCGTTTTCTTGTTTTCCTAGTCACTCACTTTTTTTTTTTTAATGTATTTTTCTCGATTTCAGAGAGAGGAAGGGAGAGAAAGAGAGAGAGATAGAAACATCAATGATGAGGGTCATTGATCAGCTGTCTCCTGCATGCTCCCTGCAACTTGGGCATGTGCCCTGACCAGGAATTGAAAAGAGATCTCCTGGATCATAGGTGAATCTTCAACCACTGAGCTACACCGGCCGGGCCCTGGGCACTTACCTTTGAGGCAAGCTCTCCTGGCTCTTTCTTTTCTAAAAATCCTGGGACCTTTTTAATTTCTGGAAGTTCAAAACTCCATATATACTGTAATATCAGCAACAGATTTGCATAGACAACCATGAAAGGAGAGCTGATCATAGCATATTTTCTTCTATTGCGAATCATCCAAAGAGTGCATGACCAAATCAACAGCACGAAAGTCAACCAGCTGTGATAGGTGATGCTCCACGCCTTGAGGGAGGAAGGGGGAAAAAGCGATGGTCAGTACAATGTGTAGTCGCCCACTCTGGTAAGTGAAAAGTTATCTACAAAGAAAAAGTCAGTAATATTCAAACTGGGGAGAGGAAAGAGTTGTGCTGATATCCTGGAGGGAGATCCCAACCTGTGGCACAGGGTGGGGAGAGAAGAAAAAGATTGATTCTGCTGAGAAGAACATCGCTTTGAAATTCCTGAAGGGAAAACAATTAAAGGCAGGGGAGTCTTCATTCCCTGCCCTTTCCCTCTAGCCCCAGAGGTTTTCATTTTTACCCTGCTTTGCAATATTAAAAGCAACTGTCAGTGCTTTTGCCCCTCTTTTACCGAACTAGCTTGGAGGCAGCAGTTATTTAAGAGTGCTGAGTGTGGCCCACGGCTGGGCTCAGAAATGGAAGCTGCGGGGTCACCAGGCCAAGCGTACTCCTGGCTTTGGAGATCACTCTCAGATAAGCCAAGAAGATACAAACTAGAAAATGTACACGAGGAAGCTGTGTGTTAGGCTTCTGCACACCCCAAACAACAAAGTCAAGTTAATTTAAAGACCCGTCTCAGCTTCTGTCCTGTCAAGGGTAGGACTAAAGAGCCCTCACTCCGTTTGGACGAATGATACATCTTCTTCCATCCACACTACACTTTTAAAGATTCAGAAATGTCTCTCAAAGCAGCACTCTGTGAATCAGGCTCACAGGTATTAACTTCAGGAACTCTATCACGTCTTATTGTGATCTCTGCTACAACATTTTTGAAAAACTCCTTTAAAAACATTTTCTAGATATGTTTGGGGCTAATTGTAATCAATCATATTCCTGAATATCATTAACTACCAAGAGTTATAAAGTCTGAAATGTTTACAAGTCTGTTTTCCTTCTCAGAAGGATAAAAGAAGTCGGCATAGAAGAAAGAAATATTTCCGCTCAGCAACCCGCAAACTTGTCCTAAAGCGTCGCTAGCTTTTTAAGTGGCAAATTATTTAAAACTGCTGGTTAAAACATATAGTATAGACTGAAAATTAAAATTGCTTTTATTAAAATTAAGTTAGTGACTGATTACTATGATCAGGTCTGAATTACTTTCATGAAAACATTATTTATTGGAAAGAGTGTTTACCTAAGTGTCGGTAATATATGTAACGTATTTGCATTCAATACTGTATTTAATGCATTTATCCCAAGATGAAATGCAGATGTGACTACCATTTGTGTGTGTGTGACCCAGGAAAATGAGCTTCATAGATGTTATCATTCCAGCAGATTCTTGTGTGGGAAGGTGAGAGTGAAAGACAGGGAAAGACAAATAATGAGAACTTTTTAAAACTTCTTTCCTCTTAAAGCCCAAGTTACATATGCCTCTCAGTTGTGGTACTTGAGAAGTAGACTCTGCATTATGTTGCTTCCTACGTTCAGTGTCTGGATTTCCTGAGAGTTTAGTATATCTGTGTCTTGTATTTTTGGAAATAATAAATATATTGCTCTAACTGAGTTGGCTCCTCAAGACTTCTCTTTCTGTCTGTGATTGAAAGTCTGCTGCAGTGGGGAGCTTCCACGGAAGCCAGGCACTTTGAAAACATTAATATTGTGGCTCACTAAATCAACAGAAATAGCACCAGATAAGGGCACGTCTTTAATGAAGGATGTGCTCTCTTGTGTTGTTTTTATAATACATTTTTTTCTACAAAATATGTATTCAAAATAATGTTAAAGCCCTATTTCTTTACAAAAAAGGACCAAGATAAACTGGCTTATTTTTAGAAAGAGTGGTAAAAAAATGTGTATACCCTTTTGAGTTTAAGATTCAGATTTGCAAGTTGCATTTATATGTTTGATATTTTAAAATCAAAATTTTGCTGTAGAGATTGATAAATAGAAAATATTGAAAAGTACCCCAAAGAGCACAGACTTAATATTATTTAGAGACTAGAATTTGCAATTGCCAAGAGAGCTATCTTTAATTTTGTGGAGCTTTCTGCTTTCCATCCCTCTCTCAGCTATTGCAGTGGCCCTTACTCAATGCTGAAGTCAGGAAACATCTGGGCTGAGTGCCTGAGGAAACTGTGTCTAGGTATTTTCCCTGCTAGAGTTATAGACTATTTTCATTTTTTATCATCAAAGATGTCCATGGGATCTCTCACCATTAACCATAAAATTTGGAAGAGTATTGTGTTAAATACGTGTAGGTCTCTCAAAAATATATTAGCTTTCCCCTCTGAGAGTTTGTTTTTAGGAGAGGTAGAAATTAGGCTTTCTCTTATCATCCATGTATAGGCCGAAAGACTGTTTTTGAAGCCGTGATACAAGAGATGAAGGATGAACCTAGAGGTGAGTAGAAAAACACATACACTGAACGCTCGCAGGGGGAAAAGCTCCTGGGAACTCTGGTTGCTTGATGTTCATATTGGTGAACGTTTACTGCAGCTAAGATGCAAAAAAGTCTCATTCACATCTAAGGTAAGACGTGAAGATAACCCTCACTCTCTGAAAGAAATAAAAGCAGTCTATGTTCATCCTGAACACCTTCAATATGACTTAGAATAACCACCCAACATGTCCTTTTAAGTGGCCAAAACAGGGACAGTCTCACTTGATAGGCTAATTTGGGAGTAATGTATTACTACTGAAAAGCAGGCTGAGTAGAAGAGGGCATGATTTTGAAATCTGTAATATAAAAATCCCAGGAAAAGGTAATATAACCAACGTTTTCTGCCAAGATGTCGGGAAGATGGCGGTATTTCTGCTGCGTGAGGGGGCTCTGCTCTCATACTTACCATCATAGCAATCAGGGCACAGATGTAACTCTGTTTCATAACAAACTGGAACACAGAGACCATGGCGTGAACTTTCACACTTGTTTTTTCCTCATGGCTCCTTTCCTCTTCAAATTCGCCTTTCTCATCTTCTTCTTCCTCTTTCTTTTCTAGATAGACAAATACTTTATATAACCATTCGTGCCAACACAGCGGATGAATTTTGTACAAATGTCCCAAGCAACACAGCTCATGTATGGCCTCAGCACCGTCTTTTCTTCAAGACTGCAGAGATGATTTCCGATTGACGAAGGCCTTAGAATCCAAACCGAACCATGAAGTTCTGCTCGGTAGGTGTAATGGGACCCAGCACCCAGGAATTATAGGAAGAAACGTTCGATTTGAGAGAGTGGAGGGAAGCTGCTGAGGCGGTCGCTAATGATCCCCACCTCCTGGTGTTCGTGTCCTGGGCAACCCCTCTCCTGACCGTGGGCGGGACCTTGGATGGGCTTCTAAAGAACGGAATACTTGAGAAGGGGTGGGATACTCTTCCAAGATTGGGTGAAGACTGGGGCTCCCGCCTTGAACCCTTTCTCTCATTCTCTCACTGGTTCTGGGAGAAGCCATCACCCATGCTGTACGCTGCCCTATGGAGGCGCCCAGGCTGCAAGGAATTGATGTGTCTGGCCAGCAGTCAGCAAAGGCTTAAGGTCAGCTGGTGGCCATTGAGTGGTCATGGAAGCAGACTGTCCGCAGGCGAGCCCTCGGATGGGACCGCAGGCTTGGCCAGCAGCTGGACTTCAGCCTCATGAGAGAGAATATCAGCCTAGTCACAGCCAATTCCTTGCCCACAAAAACAGTGTGACATTCAATGTTGCTCTAAACCACTACATTTGTTACTCAGTAATAGATAACTAATACAAAGAGTATATGGAGTATGGGTGCAGAAAAGGTGCAGAAAATCAACCAACCAACCTATCAACCAACCACTTTGCCAGAGTGAAGATGCTGGCCCACAGTCTCCTTTTAGGCCATGCTGAGGTGGAAAAGTCATACTGAGGATGGAAAGATCAGGCCAAAGCAAGAGAGAAAGTGTGGAGGGCTGAGTCGAAGAGACCAGCAATAGGAAGGTACCGGCAGAGGTGTGAAGGATTTCTCCTCAAGATCCTCCTACAGTCGTCAGGAAAGCTATTTTGATTTCACATAGGAGGTAATGAGTGACACATTTAAGCACAATGTCCTTTCTGTATTTCTTAAATAGGCTACATCCCATCCAGGGAGTTACTTAGCACCATGAAGAAGATACATAAAATCACTGAAAAACCAGTGGCCATGAAGGCTTAGAAGTGAGTCTCTAAGGGAGGCTGTGGCATTTCTTCCTACAGAAGCCCACTGCTTCCCATCCCTCCAGTGCTGGGGTGGGGTGGGCCTGGGGTTTATTGGGGGAATCCACGAAGTGGAGACAGTGATGAAAAAAACTAAATTTGATGGCTTTTACAACTAGTGGCATGCTACTTCTCTGGTGATAACATGTTTTACATATATAGATTTAAATAAAAAAATAACTTTCCAGCTTTTGTTTTACTTTCTAAAGTTCAATGATTTCAGTGTGTGTGGGTTTGCCTTGTCAGCAGTCAGAATTCCGTTCATTTCTATTCATGTTACGTAATATGTACATGGAAGGCTATTTGGCTCCGACCTCTACGTCTCAAACTTTAGAAGTCACAGATGCTGGTTCTTGGGCCTGCCCTTTGTGATTCTAATGCCAAAGGTCTGAAGACCACACACTGGAAAGTGGTGTATTTCCTGACACATTCAGTAAGTGAAAACCTTCATTTAAGCCCTAGTTGCAAACTGAAACATATGCATGTAGGAAGCAGAAATGGGCAACTAACCAGTAGAGTCTGGAGCTCTGCAGAGATTGCAGATGCCAACTGGGGCTGGGTGTGTGTGGGGAGGGTTCGGGTGGGGTGGAAGAACTGAACTTGATCTGACCTTGCTGAAGAATGCTGGATAACGTTATACTAACCATTTGTACTGCTAAGTAGATGCGCTGTCAGAGGCAACTGCAGTAAGTACTGATAAAGAACCATGAAGAACAGTGCATTAGAAGCGCCTGATAAAGAATTACAGCAGAAAAGGGCTTGAGCGTCAGCTCCATGTACTGATAATACAGACTGGATGGTTGTTGGTTGTTTACTAAATGTAGGATAATGTATAACAACTCTAGCTTTAATTCCATAAAAATAGAGAGAAAAATCCACTATAATTTTGTAGCCACTTTGCTGCTACCTGCATGCATTCTGCTTTTCCCTCTTTGACAGTAAACAGAGCTAATTCTGTCTTCATGGACTGGTGATTGGCGTGGTCTCCAAAAGGGCAATGACCACAGTGGTGGAGTCAACTGCCGCCTTGCAGAAATGAGGGACTGGTTTGCCAGATATTTTTATTCTTCAAGGGATTCCGGAAATTTCCTTTCTAGGTTAGAGCTGCTGTTTTTAAAATGTTGGTTACTATTTAATCTTTTTAAAGAAAATACTATGTAGGCCAAAAAAAAAACAAGTCCGAGGACAAGATCTCCTCCACCCCAGGCTACCAATTTGTCATCTTTAGTAACAGTCTGCTTTCCTTTAACATAACAAACTGAGAAAAAATGGGGAGGGGAGAGGCTGTGTACAAGTTTTGACCCTCTCCTCTTTTTAATAGACAAAAAGAACTCTTTCTGAAAACATCCATCCATTAGCCTGCAAAACTACTGACCATGACTACATTATTAAATGATGGAAAGACTAGGACATACCTATATACAAGTTGACATCCTTACAATCATTTTTTACCTTTTATTTTTCAAATTTTGCCCTGATTATGCCTCTTACTTTGATAGAACACACATAACAATATGTTGGGGTAGAATATAGGGAGAAGGTAAAGAACTGAGCTTAATTATACTGACTGTGGAAGACAAGACTTGTTAGAGAAAAAAGAAGAAGAAAGAACCAAATCTAGTGAACAATAAACAAAAGACAGAGATGCCAGGCTGAGTTTATACCTGAGGGAAACTAAAACCCTGGGCAAGACCGAACCCTGCAGAGCTGGCTGCTCACCTATGGAGTCATCCGAGGGCTCCCACCGGTACTGCGGGGTGGAGTACAGCTCTCCTTTGGCGGGGCCATTCTCCATGGGAAGGCTGGGGTGGATCGTGTGGTAATCCACAGGGTTGCCATTCACGGTCACCAGCAGGCCCTGGTGGGGAGTGAGGGGCAAAGGCACACCTGTGAGAGCAGCTGCTGTTTTCAGTACGCACATCCCGCCTCCCTCCCTTACAGTAAGGTTTAACTCAACAGTGAAGAGCTGATCGAAAGCTGAGCAACTTAGTCAACTATCCACGTTAGCAAGATGACATTTTGTCTGTTTCCGTCCCAAACCTATTCTCCAAAGACAGATCTCAATAAAATGCAAATCTGATCTTGTCCCATCTCTGCTAAACACCATGCAATGCACCTCTGTTCTCAGTATAAAGTGTGAACTCGGGAAAAGGCTGGCTGAGGCTTCATGACTTGGCCCAATCTTGCCAGTCTCTGCTCTTGTGGCTGTCATCCTCCCCGCCAGCCCTCCAGCTCTACCTTTTCCAGGCCCTGCCCAGGAGCAGTGCTGCCCCGGCCCCTCCCTGTCCTGCTCCACAGCCCAAGGGGCTCTGCACAGGATTAATGCAACAGGTTTCAGCTTAGACGGCACCCCTTCTGGGCATCTCTGCCTGATGCTGCCAGCTTGTAATTCCCTTATTGCCGCGCATCGTACTCTAAGTGCGATTTCTTGTTTCTTTCTTTTCCTCTGTTTCTTTGGCTTTGCAATTTCAAAGATATACATATAAACATACACATGCACATACACGTATGTGTGTGTGTCCATGGACCTGTAAGAGTTCCTATTCAAATTATGTAACAGGCACATCTGCATAGCGAAATGCTTTTTAAAAACCCCCCAATATGGCTTTTTAAAAGTTTAAATACATTCTGTATGGCTATACTGGAGTTCATGAGTCAGTGTTTTAATAGCAATAAATCAGATATAATTTCTACAAAATATTTATTCAAAAACTTATAGAAATTTTATAGATCATTAAAATATACTCAAAGGAGCTAATCCCATTTATGTCACTTTTACACCCCTTATGCACGCATAAATAATAAGTCTAAGGATATACTAACATCAGATGGTTTGTAGTCATCTTGGGTCATGGATAAAAGCTGCAAAAAGCAATGCAGGACAGCATGTTAATATATAAGCTGAAAGCACTGTAATGTTTATATATGTAAATATCTATAAAGTTTTACTATACATATATCCATTCTCTTAAACCAGCTCGATGCTAGTATGTTAAAATCGCCATGCAAAATATAAAGGGACAAATAATTGGATGTTGCTGTTTATTATAACATTGCCCAGCTTCTGATGTTAACTTTTAATTATAACAGTAAATAAGTAGGGGTAAACTACATCACTACAAAAGTTGATTACATTTTTCAAGTGTTTTGTTCTAATAGATTAAACTGCTTGATTTTATGTTCCTAGAACCCTCTGAGACATCTGCAGAATTCTGAGTGTTCACTTTTCAAGAAATAGAAGTTCCATAATAAAGAAAATATATTTGTTGCGTGGTTGGAGATTAAGATTTTCATGTTGTCTACAACAAAAGAATTATCATATGACTATATTTTTTAACTATTTTAGTGCCAGGTGCTTTGGGCTCCCCCTAAATAATAAGCATTTGTTGTGCCAATGCAAAGGGGTTCCCCAGATCTTTTAAGTCAGGACTCAGTTACATTTTTACAAATCACCGGAGGTCCCAAAGTGTTTTTTATTTATGTGGCTCCTATCTATCAATCATGTTAGAAATTAAAACTGAGGCACTTAAAAATACTTATCTATTAGTTCATTAAAAATTAAATGACCATTATATGCTAACATAAATGTTATTCAAATAGCTATATTTTAAAAACAGCGAAAAGAGTGGCATTGTTTTACGCTTTTGTGTATCTTTTTAATGTCTGACTTAAAAGGCGGCAAATCTGTTTCTGCATTCAATCTGTTGTGATACGTTGTTTTGGTTGAAGTACGTGAGGAAAATCTGGTTCACTGAGATACGCAGTTGGAAAAGGAAGAAGTATTTCAATAGTCTATCCAGGTAATTGTGGATAGTTCCCTTTGCTACTACATCAAACTCAGAAAGTGGCAGGAACTTGAAGGTTAGTTGCAATGTGAAATCTGAAACCAGATCAAACTTTAGTTTGTTGCATCAAAATCCACTGATATACGGGCACACTTGGAGATACTGCGGGTTTGGCTCCAGACCACCGCAATAAAGTGAGTATTGACATAATGCCAGTCATCATCTTTTTTGCTGGCAGAGAGTGTGCCAGCAAAATTTGCAAAAAACACATCTGTGAAGTGCAGTCAAGCGAAGCACAATAAGGTGAGGTACGTCCATATCTTGCACCTTGCATGGACCTTTTACCCACACATCAGAATATCATGTGTTGGTGATTTGCTTCAGTGAGTCATGCAGGCCTAACAAGTATACTGACATATTTCATTACACAGTATTTAAGACAGCACACTGGTGTTAACATCACCACTGATTTAATCAGAAAAGTCCTTAAGTATTGGGAAGTTTTCAAGCTCTCAGTAGTGGATACAAGTTTTCCAATATGTGAATTTTCACTCAAAAGTTCAAATTTTATCATTAGCAACAAATGTCATGAGTGGATGCCTTAAAAAGATAGGCTCACTACATTTATTTTCTAATAACTATCTGCCATATATCCACATCTGGGTAACCACAATCTCTCTATCAACTGCTCTTTCAAGTAAACCTGGTGTTAGGTAGAAAACGGCTAATTTAGCCCACACTTCCAACTACTGGTCAGATGCTTTTCATGGACACAGTTGTCAGACTCTAGTATGTGGCACTTTGTACGGACTCCCCATTTTGTCACACAGAATATTAAAAGGATATGTGCTCTAAGGTTTAAATTTAAGAAAATTAATAACAAGCCCTGGTTCATCAAGGATATACTTAAGTGGAACTGGCCTTTCTACTTTGTTTACTGCAAGTGTGTGGTGGTGGAGAGTTGACCATGGATGTCAGGGTTTGTGCCATTGCCTTGGTTTGTGCTTCTGTACCATCAGAGAACATCTTAGCCTAACAAAAGGTAAATATTTTACCAATAATTCCAAAAACAGTTTTGAACTTGTGGATTGCTATAAGCTTGTGGATTGCTACAAGGGTCTCAGGAATTCCCAGAGGTGCACAGACCTCACTTTGGAAACTGCTGTGCTATCTTTTATTGATATCATCATTTAGTGAAATGGATGGGATCATCTGAAATACAGTGTAGTGAGAGAGAAAAGGCCCCCTGCAAATCTGCAGACATCTTAGGGCACCACCTCTACTCCACATTGCTGTCAGCTCCCTAAGGCAGGGTTTTCATTGCTCCACCCTCTCTCAGCACGGGACTGCCAGAATGCATTAGATCATGTGTCTTAGAGAAAGTCACCTAACACCAAATAAATTGGAGAATCTGCTCCTCAATTCTCTAACATGCTCCGAAGCAAAATGCTGACCCCATCCAAGAAATGTAAGATTGTCCTTGGAACATTGCAAATGGAACGTCTTAACAAGTCAGTATGGCACAGATTGAGTTCACAGGGTTACTATATGATCAAAACGTTATATGAATTACCCAGACCTGACTCACTTTTCCTTGTCAAGCCTTACTGTTGCTTCAAAGCAGTAAAAGACACTTAATTGTATTCACAGAAATTGTTTTGATCTTCTCTAAGTGGTTTCTTGGGGTATTATTGTGGCTGGCTACCTAACAGAGT
This sequence comes from Miniopterus natalensis, assembly GCF_054644295.1. NCBI lineage: Eukaryota > Metazoa > Chordata > Mammalia > Chiroptera > Miniopteridae > Miniopterus > Miniopterus natalensis. The sequence goes on along the minus strand of NC_142087.1, from coordinate 36,284,306 downwards.
GAAAATATTATCTGTAATGTATTTCTACACTGAGACTTCCACCACCCAGTGCTCACAGGTTACTTTGTTATTTTTTGTTTGTTTTAAATACAAAATTATTTGTAAAGAACTAGAACACTCTTTCTCTTGAAGATTAATAGACTTCAGTGGAAAGCACGGAAATCCGAAATGGTGTCTGGTGGAGCATGGTGGAGCCACGGTATGTCCTTTGGAAGCTGGGTTCCCCTCTTGAATAGAGCTCGGTACCAGGACTCCAAAATCAAACCATTTCCATAAACTGAGCAGTTTGAGTTTGCGTATGATATTATATGATGCGCAGTCAGTAATATATTATGAAGTTAGCAAAATAAAGTAGGAAATGGAAATTCCGTTCTGGGTGTCTTACTTTTCTCTCGTCGGTTGGGTAATGGCTCGCATACCACAAGCTTCGCCTCCTCTCAGCTGTTATCTGGACGGGGCTACAGGCCAGGGCTCTCTCCTCTTCCTTGGTCCTCTCGTCCTGCACCTGAGACACAGAAGAACTCACAGGCCCAGCCCTGCTTCCTGGAGCAGTTCCCTCAACAACCTGGGTGACCGGTAAAACTTTTCATCTTTGCTTCCATATGATTCTTTTTCAAATTAATATATACACTATATGAGATCTTATCAACACACTTTAAAACATGACAAAAATGCTGCCATTTAAATGCTAAGCTCATCAATATTAAATGTTCCTGACTGCTATTAAGCCGCATAAATTATAGGAATATGCTCTCATGTTAAATATCCACAGCCTCTCAATGTGTGTTCTAAACACTAGAAAGCAGCTAAGCAAATGCTTCTTAGAGGAAGAGCTTTCAAAAAAAGGTGCACAGTTAACTATGTATCCCAGCCACGGACAATCTTTAATTAAGAAGAAATTTATTAAAGGCAAAATCATCTAGAGCTTACACACAATATTAAGCAAGAATATATCTTATGCACAAAACTGTGGCCTTGCCTAATAAGACATTGGCCTAGATTAGACAATTGGTCTGGGAGAGATGAAAAAGAGAGGGACAGAATGCATTCGGGTGATTTAGTTTGGTTTCTCAACAAAGATGGCCAAATAAAAAGGTCACTAACACACCAGCGATACTGGAGCAGAGGGAGGGGACACAGCCTTAGTGCCCGTTCCTGGGCTCCAGCGTGCCAGCGAACAGCACCCATGGAAACTGACACACCGCGTGGGAACTGACGTTCGCCAGGTGGGAGCCCACGCATTACATTCAGGTTTTGACACCTGCTTCTCTCTCTCTTTCAAACACGTGTTCGAGACTTTTACCTCAGAACTAACATTTGCTGGCTGGTATTTTTCACGAAATGTGTCCGGTGGTCCGGAATCGGGATATAATCGGCCACCTGTGTGCCATCGTTGCCTCAATGAGCCACGCCCCGCCTGCCACTGCGTTCGCAGTACTGCCACGAACGGTGTGGGCTGTGGCTCACACTGTCCTCCTAGCTGCCTTCCCCTGTCCCCAGGCGCCTTGCGGCTAAGGAGGCCCAAGCTCTCACCCGCCCGAGGGGCTTTAACAGCCTTCACCTCTGTGACAGCAGGACAGCCGCACACACAGTGCCTGCCACTCTGCCAGCCTGCCTGAGAAATCGGACAAAGCTAAGGGCGCGTAAGAACTCCTGCTAACTCGAAATCCTTCCAGTCACGTCCAGCGGCTGTGAAACGCTGTCCGGGAACAGCCCCATGACGCACTTCCGTTCCTCTTGCACACGCTTTTACTCGTGCGTATGCCCATAGCCACACCCCTGTGTGGTCTGTGGCAGAAGCAGACACCACAAGCAATAGACACCTTGGAGGACTTTGCTGGCCCACTCAATTTCAGAAGGGAATTGGATAAACACGTCACGGACGATAAGTTGGATTTCCTACGAGCCCAGGAAGCATTTTGTTACTACACAACTGCCATCAGCGGCCCAAGGAAAGGGGTACACGGGAACCCTGTGAACGAGACGGCCTCCGTGGCCCCCGGCCCAGGGCCTGTCCGAACAATGGAGAGGAGGTGTCACCGGGAGGGAGAATAGGACAGAACTCCCCGTCTCGGGGGGCACTTTTGCCAGGGAACAATGGACACACGCGTGTGACCCAGCGCCGTCGACTACCTGCCCCAGATCCCAGTTACTTCTCTTGTCTCTTTCTCTTGTAGGATGTGCGGTTCCTCCGTGTGGGCGTCTTGGCTGTGGGCTGATGCTCTATCCCCACCCCAGGTTTGTGTCTCAGACAGCTGGCTTTCCGTACACAGGGTGCCCCCCAAAAATGTACACACACTTGGAATAATTATAAAGGCAGTGTTGGTTAAAACACATTCAGCCCCGGCCGGTTTGGCTCGGTAGTCAGAGCGTTGGCCCGCAGGCTGAAGCGTCCTGGGTTCGATTCTGGCCAAGGGCATGTACCTGGGTTGCAGGTTCGATCCCCAGCCCTAGTCGGGGCCCGTGGGGGAGGCAACCTATCAATATGTATGTCTCTCTCTCCCTTCCACTCTCTCTGAAAGCAATGGAAAAAATATCCCTCGGGTGCAAATTAAAAACAACAAGAACACTTCATTTTCAAAATGTAAATAGAAATCAGCAGTTAAAGCGTGTATACATTTTTTTTGGACACCCTGTATATTTGTTGACTAGCTGGCTGGCTGGCTGGCTGGCTGGCTGGCTGACTGACTGAATGAATGAATGAATGAATGAATAAGTGGATTAGTCTGTGGGCCTGAAGACAGAAAAGGGGAAAGTAGGCAACCAGGGCCCCAAGGTAGACAGGATACTAGAGGAGGCGTGGCTGGATCGCAGAGACCAGCCCAGCCCCGCTCGTTGGAACTTGCTTCTGACCTGTGGACCCTTCCCCGGCAGGTCATGGATGAAAGGTGTGGCAACCTGTCTGTGCTACTTGCCTGCCTCAGGTACCAACAAGCTGCCTATGACTGAGCTTTTTTTTTTTTTTTTTTTAAAGTAATATTTTATCTACCATAAAAATGTATAACTTCTACAAAACCCACAGACAGTCAAAAGACAGTCTGGTAAATCCAAGATTTATAAAAACTCTGCGTAAAATCCATGGTTATTTGAATAAAGAGAAAACGTTTATACAAGTAGCACTTTAAAACATAACTTTTTTCCACCATCTATCACACATTAACATACTCACACTAATTGAAACTACGATAAAGCCAGTGCCTGAAACAGCAGTGTATCATTTCCTAAGTGGATTTTCCCTCACATTTACGGTATAATGCAGCTGTCAATACTGCACAAGTACAACAAAGCAATGTTTAATTACTTTTAAACAAAGATAAAGGGGTTTTTCTCCCTCAGAACATGTTTTAACCATCAAAACAACTGAGCTTCTTACACTGAAGTCCTATCATGCCATTAGTGCTTAGAGGTAGGTTAGAGGCCTGAGAAATTTGGAAAACTCCAATCACGGAGATAACAGGGTATATAGTCAGTGAGACCCTAGCTTTCTTGTCAAACACTAGTTTGAATCTGATTTCTACTGTTCAGTGAGTACGTGATTTCAGACCACTTTACCACTCTCACCTCATTTTCCTCATCTCTAAGATGGGTACAATACCTACTCTGCAGAGTAGCTGGTGGATTGAAAAAGATGAAGCATGTAAACAGCCTGGCACTTAGTAAGTGCTCAGTAAAAACGAGTCTTCCCTTCTCAGCACCTATCATTCTTAGCAGCACATGCTGATGTTATCAAAGGGTAGCTAGCCTTTGTTCTGATAGCATTTGTACTTGGTACAGTTTGTAGAATCAAAAAACACTATAAGCAGGACACTATAGTTATTTGGGAATACAGTATTGATTAGTGAGCAGTTAACAGGAATGAACCATTTCACCTGGAGTTTTCCAGGTTACTTTGCAGACAAAATCACAAAAACCTTTGATCCTTACAAGGGGTTCCTGTAGCCAAATGCGGATCAGCGTGGCCAGCGTGTAGTACATCACCAGCAGCAGGATGGGGTTGGCATGGTGGTACCATGACAGGTCTGGGTTTGCTATGATCTTCCATGTGCTGGAACAGTCTGTTTGAATTACTGATTTGATACCAAACAACCTGTTAAAAAATAAACAAAAATGTTTTTAAAATATAATAAAGATCTGTGTCCCTAACACAGAATGTATTGTTTTTAATACATTCATGAGCTCTTCCTAGGTTAATCCATTTTATTCTAGATATTTCATTACTCTTCTGTACATATAACTACATCTTTAAATAACATATACATTAATATATAATGTATAATGTATAATATATAATATATAATATATATATCCTTACATCATATGTGTGTTAGTATGTGTGTGTGTCTATAAATGATGCCAATATTAGCCAGATGATCTTTACATTGGTTCAAAAATCTAATACTAAATCCTTGCACACCTATTAGAAATTTACATTTTAGTTGTCAGGTAAGTAGTAACATGTTACTAAATCCAGGTAAATGAGCACATATTTTGTCTTTGGTAGGATTTAGTATTAGCTATTCAGTTAGTGTTGATATTATCGGGCAAATGTTGAAATTGGAAACAGTTCTATGGCTCAGCCATAAAAGCCAGATATTGTATACTATAGTACTACAGTTTCTGTTAGATATTTCTCTGTCTAATTTTATTTATGGGCAATTTGATTCCTTTACTTTGACATATAATTGATTATTTACTTTGAGATATAGTTTTATGAGGCATTTTAAATTCTGAAAATTTTAATGTTCCTTCTACTATATAATTAGAATGTATCTAATATATAATGAGTCAATATGTAAAATATGATTCATTTAGAAATTCATTCTATATGATTTTTTTCTAAGAAAGGACTCTACTAAATGAATAAGACTTTTATATGTTGAGTATCACGTCTATCACTCATATCTCTTCTACGTGAAATTCCTCTGATTTTTATGTTACATCCTTCATTCAGTTGTAAGATCTTCCAAGTCCCTCACTTGTAAAACTTTTCAAGTTTATTGTTGTTTTCTATCACACGACAAGTACAGTACTGGTGAATTTCTGAATATAAATTTTAAAGTAAGCTACATAGAAATTAAACTTTAATTTTATCAGAAAAAATAAGTTCTACTAGAACTTGCCCTTATTATAGGTCTTTTCTTCTAGGTCCAGCAGATTTTTTTGTACTTAGCATTAGGAAGGAAAAAAGTGCCTGATAACAAGAGAGTTATGTCCCACTTAAAATAGTGGGACATTCTGAATATTTTTCTACAGTCCTAGATTAAGAAGTAAATTTCTTGTATAAAGTATATGGAGCCAAGAGCTTTCAGATTCAGAATTAGATGATCTGAATGGTCTTTGGATTAATCTAAGCAATATGTTTCAGGGCCAAATCCTCCCTCTTTTCACCCCACACCTGGTGTATACTCTAGAAATAACCTCACCAATTGTTAGTTTAAAAACACATGTTTTGACCTTATCAGAAAGTTAGTAACTTCTCGCCTCGGTTTGGAACCTCAAGACTCTGCTTACAAAAACATTTATGCAAATCCTTTGTCTGGAGAACTTATTAGTTTACTCTTTCCCTAAACCAAAAGTTTCCCTTGCAAATACATCTTTAGCCCTGGCTGATATTCCTCTCTCATCCTGTTTTCACTGCTTTTCTCCAGAGCTCTTTACCTTCCTGTGCGGTAGGAAAGCAGTATAGGGGGTGATTCAGAGTATGGGTTTTAGGGTCAAATTTGAGTTCAAACTCTGGCTTTGCCACTCCTATCATATGACTTGGGGTAAATCACTTAACTTATCTACACCTCTGTTTTCTTAGTTTTGAAATGGGGATAACAGAACCTACCTTATAAATTTGCTGGGAGCATTCCATGCATTAGAACTTGATGCTGGGAAGTATTCAATAAACCTTAACTATGATGACAATGAACCCAGCCACGCTATATAAAGCAGGTGCCTCATTTGCCTTTCCCACTTCCTCACAGGGTCACAGAGCCTTCTTGGGAAAACACAACAAACAGTGACTGAGTCCTCTCCAGTGCCAGGCACTTTACATCCACAATCTGTTTTAGCACCTCACGGATTCCATTAGGTAGATATTATTCAACCACCCACAGGAGGAAGAAGCCAAAACTCCAGCCTCACAATGAGTGAGCCAGGCAAGTGGGAAGCCGTGTCTGTCTGAAGCCCAAGGTCCTTCCCTTCAAGAAGCCACGCTGCCAACAAAAGGCCAAGTGCCTGGAACAGGCACAGCAGACTTTTCCTTCTCGCTTGAGCGAGAAGCACCCAGTTCCCTTTTCTCACACCCTCCTCTGCCTCTTTCACTTTTACAGGCACATTATTATAGAATCTCCTAGGATGAAGGCCGCACAAATGACCTCAGTCTCTTTGGTAAGGAGGTGGAAGCCACAGGATGAGAAATAGATGTTCCAAATTTAGAATATTGAGCAAGAAGCCACTGGAGTGCTTTAGTCAAATATAAAAACCAATCTTTCTATAAAGACAGAGAAACTTTCCAGATATCTGTTCTATATTTTCCCAACATTCTTTACATCATCAATTCATTTAAAAATGTACATAATGTTATAATGGAAATATGCCTATGAAAAAACTACACAGTAAAACTCATAACCAAGTTGATACATTGATTATTTACATTTCTAGTAATTCTCACTAAATCCCAGTTCTGACAAGCAGCATTTTAGCAAATGCTTGATTACCAAGTCCAATAGAAATTTTCATATTAGTTTCCTTTATGGAAATACATTCACTTACCCTGATAGTATAATGAATACCATTGTCAGACACTGAAATAAATGAGTCAAAATAAGCCAATGCCACTTATGCTTCAATTTCCTTCCTATATAAACATAAAAGAAAGCTTCTGCTTTTGTAAGCACTTTGAAAGAGTCTCTGAGTTACTGGATTACAATAACAAATTCCCATAAAATGGAATAAAATAACTCATAAAATGAGGAAAATCACTCCCCTCATTTCCAAATTTAAGTGTCCTGAATTATACTTACCCCCCCCCATTGATTAAATTAATCCTGGAATTTATAATGCTAAATATCAATAATGAGTAATAAAGCTGCTACCATATCAGCAACCAATCAGAAGCCTACTGACTCACTTACTTTAGGGCTTGGAGATCTATTTCAAATCACAAATATTTTTGAGCAGAAAAATATCTTGGCAATCACTGACCTCTACCCCTCCACTCAGATCTCCACCCAATAACCTGCCCCCTTTCTGGCCCAGATATGACTTGCTCAAGGTCACATATTAGATTGAATAAAAGAGCTAGATCTAGAAAAAAAAAGACTCTTGAAAACAGCCATCAATCCATTGGTAATTCCACTACTTTGTCTCTAATGACTAGATTGAGGTAACGAGGCATATGATATATATAAAGCAATACCACAGAATGTGGCACATAATAGCTGCTCAAGAAGTTCTGGCTACTATTAATATTGTTATTACTCTTAAGTATAACATGAACTTGGTTTATGCCAGGGTCACAGCTCTATTTATAGCACCATATTGATGTTGCTGGAAAATAAAAATAGATAAATGTCCTCTTTAAGGTAGACTAGAACCACAAACTCCCTCAAGAAGAAACTGGGTGGTGATATTTGGCACGGGTTGGGAGAGTTTGGGTGAGGTGGTAGGAAGGGTGTGCAAAATTTACAACACTGTGTTATTAATATTAGGTTATTTATCAAGAAAAATCTATTTCTTTCATCTTGGTAATATGATCAAAGAAAGGAGAAGAGGACCACTAAGGATACTCACTCATAGACTGGTTTGTGCAAAACAGACAGTCCTCTGTGTGTATTGCCCTGACACACTCATAACCTGCATGCTAGTTTCTTGTATTAAACAAAGAAATGCTCTTGGCACAGAAACGGCTCACAGCTACTTTCCAATCCAAGAAGAGTGTGAACGGGGCGAGGGGGATGTGCAGTCGAGTTTTGGATAGGAACAGGACATAGGAATCATTGCTTCTGGTGCGCTTGATTTCAACAGTCTTCACTAACTTTGTTTTTAGGATTTCCCAAAGTCTAGAATAGGGATCGTCTGTGGATCCAGTGATCCTCAAGAAGAAAAAGAAACCCTCTCTAAGGGGGCAACCCAAAATGTCCTGGGGTCACTTTTTCAGACGGCACCCCTCTTGCCTGCTCCCACCCCCACCCCCATCTTTCTGATAAATCTGCCTGCAGGATGTTCCCGCACCCTTGGCCTCCTGGGACGGGGTGGTGGAGTGGATACCAAGGAAGCACTGTCTTTGAGAATGTTGGGCCCACAAGGAAGGCTGAGAACCACCAGTAGGTGGTGTCCCGATCTCTTCCCGATCCAAATTCTTCCCTGCAATCAGCATGAGTAAAGTACTCAAAACTGTCGGCAGGGGGAAACAGAATTCATTTTAATGTACCAGTGAAAGCAGGGACATGCTGTCCAGCAGATAAGGGGAATCAGATGTCCACAGAAAGTGAGGTTTGTGTATCCAACCCTCTTAGGACATTTCCTCAATGTCAGACAAATGTCTGTGCTGGAACAAGACTGGACCTATCTTTAAGGAATATTTCCAGCACAACTCTTCTCTTTCTTATGGCATCCCATCCCTGTGAGCATAATACTGCTTTTTACACATGAGCTTTTGCTACTTTGGCTCCCAATTCCATTTTCCTCCTTGTTGCGTCATATGAAAAACACAGCCAATGTTTAACCATCCCTTTTCATTAGTCTCTTACTTACGTTTTAAACACGCTCCCATGCCAAACCCTGAGACACTTTTTGTGTGTGTGGGAAAACTGAAATCTGACAGGTTTCACACTACATTGTTTTTTTAAGCTTAGAAAAACTTCGCATTGAGACCCCTGGGCTCTGCATCATGGCTTTGAAGTCTTTTTTTTGGCACATGTATGTCCTAACTATTTGCCAATTTTCTGTAATTGGGCTTTATGCTACATGTGCAGAACACTGCCTTATAATAAAAACATTCTGTCCAAAGGACAATTTTGCACCAGGTAGAAGGTGTGCTGCCTTCAGAGCTATGATTGTTGATGGACAAGTTGCAGCCATTTGGAAGTTCCTTTCCATTTAGCCATTAAAGGCACTCTACCTTCTCTGAAGTCACATCCAGGCTTCATAAGAGAACATTCATATTCTATGAGCATTTTAAATATATGGTCTATTTCCTTGCCTAAACACATTTTCACCTGGAGAGAAATGTGAAAAATGAGTCAGGACCAGTACTCCCAGGACCAGTTAGCTTCCCATCCAGGCTCCTTCCTGCACTGCTTCTTATAACAACAAGACCAAGCTCAACACATAAGCCCTGCAACCTTCCATAGTGGGGGGCACAAAATTAGAAGTAGTAAATGTAGGCACTTCTATTACATGTAACTATAACCTTCCCCAAGTAGCTATAATGTAAACATGGATTTAAATACCTCATTTTAAAGTCCAATATAGTTAATCACCGATAAAGTTACAAGGTGGGAGAGGAGACCAACACCAGATAGGTGACTCCTCCAAAGAATCAGGTACCGTGTTGCTGAACCAAGCTACTATTTGCTATTGTTTCCATCACACATGGAAATTTTAGGCACAAGTGACTGAAAGGTAATAAGTGGTGCAGCTTATTGAAACCAGGTCTGCTGGCTCCAAATCACACCATCCTCCTTCTCAGATGCAATAAATGGTAATATAAGAAAACCCTGAGTATTAGGAAACCCTAAGGAAAGGGAAGTTCCATTACAGGGTTCATTTATTGATTCATCCATTTATTTGCTGAGACCTGACTCTGGGTTGGGTATTACAGTTAGTGCCAGGGATACCTAGGTGAACAAAACACCATCCCTTTCCTCAAAGAGCACCACACTCTCAAGGGAATATTACTTAGATATGGTGGAATGTTTTTGAGAAACTGGCACTGACTTATCTGCTCCATAGGAAGATGATTGTCAAGATTTTCCTTTCATAGAATTGCGTTGCCTAGATGGTGGGACAGACGGAGATGATGACTCTCCTCACCACCTCCTGAGCAGCCAAGCAGCAGGAGTTGACTCTGAAGCATGCAAGAGCTCCCCATTGACCACACAGGAGAGTTTCCCTTCCTAAAAGAGTAGCTGCTTGTCTGCTCTTGCATTTTAATTTATAGGAAGGACACTAAAGAGAAATCTGAAAATTAATGACCAAGAAGTTTAATTTAGTGCCAGAAAGGTCAGAGAAATATAAGGGAAAAGTCTAGATAACAAGGGAAAGCACTGCCATAACGTTCCATGAAATATTCTTGTAACATGATCCAACAAAAAGTATAAACTGAATGGATCACTCTTGAGAATTTTCCTTCTTAAGAATTCATAAACATATATATTTTTATTGATTTCAGAGAGAGGGAGAGAGAGACAGAAACATCAGTGATGACAGAGAGTCACTGATCAGCTGCCTCCTGAATGCCCCCTGCCGGGGATCAAGCCTGAAACCCAGGCATGTGCCCTGACGGGGAATCGAACCGAGATCTCCAGGCAAAGCAATTCTATGGTCGATGCTCAACCTCTGAGCCACGTCAGCCAGGCAATTCATAAACATATTTAATGAATAACATGTATCATGAAAATATAGCTCAAAGTAATTTTAAAGAAAGACAAAGGTTATCTTTATGAAAAATAATCCAGTTCCATCAGTAAATGTCTAATAAGTAAATTATTGATTTTCTCTAAAATAATTTTTTATTTGTTTGACTTAGTGGCCACATTAATCAGTTCCAAACCAAACAAATCATGGCAATGGATGTTAGAGCTGCTTCTTTTTTATTCAGGGTGGCAGTGGTCAGGAAGGTGACTATAAGGATTTTTCATCAATATTAACTTCAGGTATGATTTTTTTTCACAATTTTAAGTGAAACCAGTCCTTTCAATAATAGGCGGGGGAAACTAACCCCAAAAGTAAAGTATGTATAGTTTGCAAACAAGCACCCACAAAAAAAGGTTCATTTCTCACAGGAGGTGTGATGGGAAATACTGTAATTGAATCCATTGCATCACTCTGAAAGATATTCTACGTAAACAGATTAGATCTGCTTTATGAACCAGGCTTATAACTGTCATGGTTGCCAGATTCTTCCTGACAACTACATTTGGGGACTAGAGACCAGATCCTCCAAAATAGCCAGAAAAATACATACATTTCTCTTGCCGAATAAATTTTCATGGACTTTTCGGTTTATTGCACACCTCCTTCGCATCGGTGATGCCACAGATAGTTAAATGTTGGGTGTGAGCAGTGCCTGCACGTAACTGACAAAGAAAAGGCTCGTTCATGAGTTTGCCAGCCTTGGGGTCTGAGATGGTTGCAGAGAACGGGATAAACAACGTTCTGAACTTCTGTCATCAGCACCAATAATTACACAGAAATTTGTTTCTTGTTAAGATGAGTAGCACAGATTGAATTAACCTTCTGACTGGACCAACCAAAAATATTTAGAACAATAATTTGGTGGACACTGCACATCAGGCAATGAAGAACAGTTATCTTTGAGAAATGAGAAAAAACTATAAGATAATCTCTAAAATTGCCCAAGATTACTGAACTGAGAGAGTTTCCAGCATTGAAAATCCCTCTCCAGTGCTGAGAGGAGAAGCCCAGGAAGAGTCTGGCAAGTTCCCTGAGTTGAAGAGACGTAGCTTGTAGTTGAAGAGAGTCTAGGGGTGCTGCAGTACCTAAATTTCCGAGAACAGAGTACCTGAGAGGAAGTAACTTTATACAGAGAGAAATCCAGAGACCGAAAGAGGGTCATCCTTAAACACTCTGCAGACTACAGTCCCATGCATACATGTGAGGAAACTGCTCTAGACTGGCTAAGAACCACCAGGAAGGATGAAATGTAACAGTACCTGCTGTTCACACAGGGCAGGGAAGAGTGCCTGTCCCACTAGCCAGAGTAAAATCTTTATAATCCTGGAGCACTGGGTAGAGGACACGGAAGGACCTTGACTCAGTAGTAAGAAATAACCCATCCGACACTGAGCACTGCATTTGTTCCTCCTAACAAATCTTAAAAATAAGATTGAAAGGCTGAAAACATTCCCATGCAATTTAACTGCCTCCTGGAACATGCTGTATGAGTAATTTTAGGAATACAAAATATTTTGCACCCAACAAAGTAAAAATAGCAATGTCTGGCATCCAAGCAAACATTACCAGACATACAAAATTATGACAATTTAAAGGGGAGAAAAATCAATATTGACACTGACCCAAATTTGATAGAAGTCAGTAACCAAGGTTAAATATATTCATATATACAAGTTTGCCTCTTCCCCTCACCTGCTAAGTGAATAATAATGATGATGATGATGATGACAAATATACTGTATGAGTCCATTTATATAAAATCCTAGAAAACGTATAGGAATCTAGTTACAGGTAGCACATTAATGGTTACCTGGGGGGGGGGGAGAGAAGAGAGTAGAAGGGCAGGAAACAGTGAACTCATGGAGGACATGAGGAAACAGTTGGGTTTGATGGGTATGTTCATTACCTTGATTGTGGTGATGATTTCATGGGTATGTTTATGTCAAAACTTATCGAGTTGTACACTTTAAACATATCCAGTTTATTGCATATCAATTTTACCTTAAGAAAGCTATTAAGAAAAGCACTTATATTACTTACACCAATAATGCATAACTAGCACGTTTATGAAAACCTTTGTCAAATTTTCTCAGCAAAAAGCTTCTTTAGAGAAACTCTGAAAGAGAAAATCAAAGAATCTTGGTTTTCATTTTCAGAGCTAATCTCTCATCCTTGAGTCAGAGCTGCTTAGAACTAAAAAGGAGATAAAATAGCTAAAGTTACTGCATAAGCAACGTTCTGAACCATAATAAGCCAAGTAGTTATGAGGCAATATCGTTCACTATATTTATTTTCAAAATACTTTACAAGTCAGCCAACTCGGCTTATTTACAACCAAACTAAAAAATTAATGAGGTGTTACTGCAATCAATTAAAATCCAGAGCAAGGATTAGAAACTTAACTCTAATAAAGAAGATGGTCACACTTTCCAATAAAATGTTTGATAGCTAAATAATTGTTTTGTTCCAAAATGCCCTTTCTCAAAAGATCACTTTAGATTTAATTTTTCATAAGCTATTATCTTAGCTTGAAGGAATAGTCTATCTTTTTACCGCAAGAAATCCTATCATCATTAATTTGCTATTAATATTTAAACTGGAAAGAACCTAAATGTACCATCCAGCCATAGTTTGTAATATGTTCATTAATACCAATCATTTGGAGCAAACTTAGAAAAATATAACTTTAAATTATGTCTAGTCTTTATTCCTCTTCATACTGTGAGAGATTAAATGTAAAATAAGCTATTTGTTTGATATAGCAAGTTTTCACCAGAGCCTGGGGCATGCTGGACTCCAGCTATGGAGGGAACACAAAAGTAAATCAGATGTGGCTCCTGCCCTTGATCGCCAGGCGAATCTAACACTGCTCCTTGCCCACATCCAAATGCTATGTCTCCGAAAGAACTAGTGGCTCAGTCCCCTTACATTAGGTCCATACCAATGGTCTGCCTCATGTCGCTATGGCGACAGATGTCCCTCACATGGGCTCAGTGTAGAGTCCCTGGATTTTTAAGGGTGAAAGAAAGTGCAAAGACTGAGTCACCAAGAAAAATCATTTTGGAATCTGGTAGTATGAAGAGATTGTTCATAATATTCCAGGAGGCAGTGAAAACATCACTGAGGGCTTATTATTTTATGAAGGTGGCCATGCTCAGTACAGCTAATAGGATACAAGCTTCAGAGTCAGGCAGGATTAGCCTCACATCCTGGTTCTGTCATTTAATACACATGGGACCTCGATGTGTTATTCAACCTCTGTCAATCTGTTTTTTGTCTTTTCAAAAGTGAGCATAAAAATAACAGTACCTACTACTTCCTAAGGTTATTATGAAAATTAAATAAGAAATACAAAGCACTAAGCAAAGTGTCTCCTACAAAGCAACTGACCAAAAATGATAGCAATTTTTAATCATGTAACAAGATCCTACAATTATATTGCCTAAAACCAGAAGTCTTGTTTGAATTCAAAATTTACAAGTAAAATATGTGAAAGACTATAGATTCTTACATATTGTTGTTAAAGTTCTAATAAAAGGCTTGAACACCCAATTAACTATTAAGACAACTTATTTAACAAATTTATTTAACAAACATCTCTTTACAGTTCTTAATATGCTCTAGGATTTGTTTTGTACAAATATTAACTCATTTAATATTCATGACAAACCTATGGGGAAGGTACTATTATAATTACCCCCATTATATATACATATTTATGTAATTTCAACTTAGGTTTGTTTAAGGAATATATTTTGTTATATAGGGAGAATACAAAGAAACAAAATTAAATAGTATTAATTTTTCCCAGAGCCAAGACTGGTTTTCTATATCAGTAATACAATGATAGTGATGAGATTTTTAATGAAGGAGGAAAGAAGAGTTATTTTGGAATGGGTTTTACTAAACTACTAGACGCCATATAAACTGGAAATCATCAGATACAGAAAATATTACTTATCAACCCCCACATATAACAGTTTATTTAATTTTTTAAAATCACACTGTGCATGCATTCTACACACACACACACACACACACACACACACACACACACACACACACACACACACTACAAAAGGAAAGTGGAACATTTCTTAATCGCCTTCTGATTACCAGGCATGGGCAGACCCTGTGGGTATCATCTCATCAATATTCACCACAGCACCCTAGAGCAGGGATAATAGCCCTATTTTTAACACCAGGTCCCCCAAATTAAGAATCATTACCCAAAATTTCTCAACAGTAAGAAGTAAACCTGGTCCCAGAGAGACACTGAATATGAATGAAAATCTCTAATTCCCACGAAACTGAAAGCTACTTACTAGTTTAACCACGTTTATTTTAACCATCGGGGATAAAACTATTCTAGAGTTTTCTAAATAAATAAGTTTAAAACCATCATTTGTCTCAAGTGAAGCTAAATATTTGCCAGCATCACACTTAATGAACCACATACACCATAGCCTCTTCCATTTCTCGCCGAACTGGATATTTAATAACTGGAGGACACGTACCACAGAGTGTGGCAGTGAGACTGCATTAAAATTGGCAGTGATTCTGGGACTGAGAGTTCAGGAAAAACCTAAACAAGTTTACATTATTTTGATATGCAAATAGATAAAACGCAAGGATTCTTAGGAGACAGGGAAAGAAAACGAGCTTGGACAGCGATTCCCTGAAAGTCCACTGTGTGATGAGCGGTGGCAGAGCCCGAGAGTGCCGGTGTCTCGACGGGAACCGGGTGGGGAGGTACATAAGAAACAGGTTACTACGGCCCACTGCAGCAAGCGCGAGGAAGCAAGTCTGCAGAGGGTCACTGCCCAGAGATACATTCCCCTCCTCACAGGGAAGCACGGAAGGCTTCAGAAGGAGGTGCTCATGCTAGACTCTGGGAAGAAAGCAGGGCAACCAAGATGAGGAAGGAGAGGGGGGCGTTTCCAGGGAAAGCAGCAGGGGTAGAGGAGCTTATTCAGCGTGCTCAGGGACTACCCGGCCCCGTGCGGTGCCAGAGGAGGCTCCCGCTTTTAGACATGAGGGAGTGAGTCTAAGTAAGGAAAATATTTTACGTGTGTTAACATGACGACTACAACAATAAAATCAGTCCCTTTTGAATAATCGCCCCACGTTGCCAAGCTCCGGGTATGTATTCTCCCATTTAATACAACACTCACTCTGCTTTGAGAAAGGCACTATTTTAATCTCTATTTTGTAGATGAGAAAACACAAGCACGGAGTGTTGGGTCAGGTTGCCCCCAGGTGCTCCGTCTAGAAAGCAGCAGGGCCAACATCCAATTCTGAGCTGTCAAGCTCCAGAGAATGCACTTTCAAACCTTAGTATAATCCTCTCAACATCACCTAGGTCTAGGATTTCAATTTATGGCACCTGCATGGCGAGGGAATCACAAACCAGGAAATTATCATAATGTTGGCCCAGGATCACCGAAGCCTGGAGATCCTCCAGCAGAAGCAAGCACCACACAGCCCTGGAGAGGCTCTTTCACCACCGAGAAAACCAGGGGCTGCATTTTGTGCATCATGAGTATTTCTTAAATTCAGAAATAATGAGGGTGCTCATTACAGCATTACTCAAGGAGCAAAAACGAAGAACAATCTAAATCTACATGGTCAAAAGTCAAGGGTTTACTAAATTATAAGAGCCACACCATCAAACACTCTGCAGGCTATGAAAATCACGTTAGAAGAACATTTCATAACATGGGAAAATGCGAATGCAATACTTGAGTAAAGCAAGTTATAAAAGAGTATGGACATTATGATTCAAAGTTGTTGTTTTTTAAACAAACAAACACATATATGCATACAAAAAATACTGGAAGAATATATACGAAAGATAAAGTGCTTATTTCTGGGAGTTAGGATTATATTTTTAAAAATTCATTTATCTTTATTCCTCATTTTATTTTTCCAAATAATCATCAACAAACATGTATTATACTAATGATGAACAAATCAATTCAATTTTTCTAAAAATAAGGATAAATCATACCAGAGGGCCTATCTGAATGCTCATGAGTTGATGAAAACGCTTGGATTATTTTAAGAGGTCCGCCACATCTATTGCTGCATATAGGCTGGAGTATTTATCGTTATGAAATTTGTGACAGACACCCACACAAAATAACTTTTTATTTTTGCAATTTTTCTTCCAACTCAGAATTCGGGGTTAATAACAATGCATGAAAATTATGCCTTATAAAAAGTTATTGTTTTAAAAATGTAAATTTCCAAGCTTTCTAGAACTAAGATGCAATATCTTATTATGACCAAGTTAATGGGGGAAAGAATCTACAACAAGGCAGTTTATATATTCTTGTATATTGCACTGTGTAGCTCAAACTGTCCATACCCTGCTCAGCAACCTAACTTCAATGATTTACTCTATGAGGTTACAGTAATGGACCTTTAAAACTATTTAAAAGGATTATCTGCAAAATGTCTATAATAAGTTATATTATAATTTTAAGTTTGTGACAATTCAAATGAAAACTAAATATAAATTATTACACTATTAGGACTGAAATGATCTACGCCATGGGTTGGCAAGCCTGGTCTGGTTCACCGCCTTTTTGGATACAGCTTGTGAGCTCATAATGTGTTTTACATTTTTAAGT
This sequence comes from Miniopterus natalensis, assembly GCF_054644295.1. Taxonomy (NCBI): domain Eukaryota; kingdom Metazoa; phylum Chordata; class Mammalia; order Chiroptera; family Miniopteridae; genus Miniopterus; species Miniopterus natalensis. Next base: position 36,267,045 of record NC_142087.1, on the reverse strand, counting down.
GGTTTGAAAAAAATCAAAAGAAAAATAATATTTTATGAAATGTAAAAATAATATAAAATTAAAATTTTGGTGTCCACAACCAAAGTTTTCCTGGAACATGGCCACACTCATTCTTTGAAATCTTAGCCATGGCTGCTTTTGCACTACAGTGCCTTCTTGAAAGAACTGCAACAGCGACCATAGGCCTGAAAAGTCATAAAATATTTACTAACTGATCCTTTATAGAAAAAAACGTTTTCAAGGAGATCTTAAATGTTCTTTGCATTTCTTATCATCAGTCTCTAGATGGCAGAAAAGATTCTCGAAGTGGGGTCCACTGGGGTGGGGTAGCCGGGCACTGCTGCCCGATAGAAGATATTTACATTTCCAATTAAGTCATCCCCTAAAAGTCAGCCCTTCCAATAGCACAAAGCATTTACTTCTGTGTGTTCTATTAATAAACCAAAAATTAAACATCTAAAGAAATCAAAGGATTCATTTAGTCTAGAACTAATGTCTATACTGAAATTTGGCATTTTTTCACTCCTGCCTAAAACAAATGTTATGTAAATCTGCACCATTAAAGGGGCTTCTCTACTGAAGCACAACTGACACATAAAATCACAATATATTTAAAGTGCACCACTTGATGATGTGGTGTAAGTATACATTGTGGAATGATTACCTCGATCAAGTTAATTAACATCAATCACCACCTTACATAGCTCTTTGGTGTGTGAGGATATCTCAGATGTACTCCTTTAGCAAATTTCAGGTATACGATACAGTATTATTGACTATAATGGCCCTGCTGTACATTAGATCTTCAGAGCTTACGCTCCTGTAACTGAGTGTGAGCTCATTCACCAGCCTCTCCCTATTTCCCCCACCCCACTGCCCTGGTAATCACCATTCTGCTCTCTGCTTCCTCGACTTTTCTGTTTAGATTCCACATATGTGACACCATACAGCATTTCTTTCTCTGTCTGACTCACTTCACGTAAGCGCCTATACCGCTTTCCAGAGGCATATCAGAAGGAAGAATTCTGGCAGTTTCCACCTCACTCTGACATTCTCTCCTACCTCCTCTGTTCCCTTTTCTTTTTCCTGTGACTTTTAATTGTGAACTTTTCCACACAAAAAGACAATTTAAAATAGGACAATGAATACTCCAATGACAATCGCCTAGTTTAAATAATTTTATTTCTCTCTCTCCCTCTCCTCTCCCTGTGTTTGTTGCTAAACCAGTAGAAAGTTGCAGAAATCATGACACTTGATCCCTAAATAATTTACTATGTAGCTCCTAAAATAATGACATTTTCCTGTGAATCCACAATACAATCATGCACCTAAGAATTAACAAAAATTCTATACCATCATCTAATAATCAGTGAATATTGAAATTTCCCCATTCAACCTCAAAATGTCTCTTAGAGATTTGTCTTTGAAGCAGGATGTGATCTAGAGTCACATTTGTGCTGAGTTTACAAAAGACCGGGTCATTTGCCTGTAGAATCCACCTTCTGGAGTTTTCTGTTTCCCTGTGGAGTCATTTAAATCACTTTTCTATCTTTTATATTTTCTGTAAATTGGAGGTTAGGTTTAAGGGCTTAACAATATGATGCTGTATACCTCACATTACATCACATCTAGAAGTGTAAAATGTTGAGCTACCCCATTTTTGTCGATGTCATTTTTGATCGGTTGATTAGGGGTTGACCACCATTGTAAAGGTTTGATTTTTTTCCTTTGCAATTAGCAAATAGTTAGTGAAAATATACTTTGTCATTATTGTAAACATCCTTCACTCCAAGAACCTTTTTAAGTAAAGGTTTTAGTTTGGGCCTAGAAACAAGTACGTCATTAAGAATTGATAAGTGGTATTTTTCTAATTCTATTATCCCTTTCCCTTTTGTTAGCGAGCGCTATTCTGGAAAGAGGAGTTTTCCCTCATTAGCTGAGAATGGCCTAGAGTTCCTCCAAAAAGTCAAAGTAAATGCTGGATTCTTTATCATTAAGTCCCATTTTCATAGTAAGGAGTGTGTGTAATAGTCATCTTTATTTGAAGCAAATTAGATTTCTCTCTCTCAGCATGGACTCATGTATCTTTATTTTTAAATTTTTACAATCAATTATTGGTTGATTCATTGATTAATTCTCAATATGTCCTCTACGTGGCCCATGAGAGCTCCTTCCAGCTGGATGCTTTAACACGTCATCATTATTCTTTGATATGAAATGTTCTTCCTGGATCTCCTTCCACAGCTGAGACCATGTATCTGTCTCGCTTGCTACATACAGCAGCTTCCCTCTTTCCTGTCCCAGCAGCACCTCCATCTGAATGGACCATCTACTACCTTCTAGACTGTGTCATTCAATAAATTTAGCATACTAGAGTGCCTCCCCATCCCCATCAACCCTTTGCTTAACACATCAATGGCATCAAGAAGAGGCCCTGCAAATTCAAGCAAGATCATAAGGGAGGGGTCACATCCCCTTGAAATATCTTAATGATTTCTCTTCTCTTACCTTGCATAGTAGTCATTGGGTGGAACTGCTTCTTGAAAGAATTGGAACTGGTATAAATAAAGTCCAATCAAGTGTCCCGCGGTGAAAATAGCCAGGAGAACACAGAGACAGCTGAACAGCAATGGATCGAAAGTCCGGCACCAGGACCACCAGGTGCACAGACCCAAGAATACAAAAAAGTAGACGGAGGAGGTCAAGGACGGCAGCATCATACCTAAGGAAGGAGAAATGTGACCATGAAAAACGCAGAACTGGAAAATCACCTGCCACTCAGTAACTGCAAGTACTAGAGATTAAATAAATTTCCTCCACGGGCTTTTAGATATTGATCGGGTTTTTAAAAATAATCACATTTTATTTATAAAATCAGAATTAATGCTATTTTTATTATGAAAAAAGTCACACCTAAAGTGATATTTAAAAATATGGGGAAATACCAGATGAGAAAGAAATTCTACCTATGGTATTTGAACAGAGTAAACATCTAATTTTCATACCAGAAGAATTCAGCATGTTTACCTGCGTGTTTCCATGTTCTATTTCTCCCTAAAAATGTTCAGGAATACTGTATGTCCATTCCAACTTTCCCTGAAACCACTTTTATAATAATGATTTACCTTTTTTTTTTTGTAGTTAAGTAGGATTTATAAAAATATTATATTTGGTGGTAGTTAAGGTCTCACTAAAACATTGTCCTACCCGACAAAATCTGATTTTCACTATCACCAAAAAGGGAAATGAAAAATGAGGCAATTCCTTTACAGGCATTTAAAAAGTCTTAGTGTGGGGGGCACTTTGAAATGACTCATTAAAATATTGGGTTATACATCTTGAGAAATTCTATTCTTTTTCCCACTTTTTAATTTTCCTACTAAAAAACACTTAAGCTGTTTCATCTTGTGAAATTTCAACTAGGCAGTATTGAATAAACTTCTCAGTATCTCTGAAGCATTGGTGAACAGCAAAATGGAAGGGGGAAAAGACTGAGATAACATAATTATGGTATAAGCAGTCCATAGACAAAATTTAAAGGAAGTGAATGTCTGTGCTGGAAGATTACAATCTAACTTAGGAAGAAAAACAGTAAATTCTGGAGAGTTAAATTATGATTACTAATGAATCAACGGAAACAGACATGCTCTCAGAATGCACCTGTGTAGCTCTGATGGGCACACTAAAATTATTCATTGTGGTAGGTCACCATTCACAGGCTCTGAGGAAGAATAGTTGTTTTTCTGATCTACACATAGAAAATGACATCACTTAACAGATATGAAAAAAGACTGCTTTATAGAGGTTAACAGAAACCATCTGAAAATATAAAAACTAGAACTGCACAGGAAAAATTATTTGTGTGTGTGTGGTTTGTACATGTGGCCTCTGTTACAAAAGCTATTATATTGGTGTCATGGAATAGAATTATTTCCTTCTTTATTTTCTCTTCGACTATTTCATGATTCGCCAAAGGGTCATTTGCACTCCACCCAGGACTGGAAACTCACCTGATGAACCGAGTAAGATCGTCACAACTACTTTTCCAGCGGTGGTTATCATGTTGCCAATAAACTCCTTAAGCTTGGAAGCCACAAAGGCGAGCCTGCGGAAGATTTTTAATTTCGTGCTTTCTTCTGTCTCGCCTTCAACACCATCTCCTTCCTCTAAATCTTCTTCATAGATCAGTGCCTCTTCTGGATCTATTTTTTCTCCTCCAGCCTAAATAAAAAACAAAAACAAAACAGAAAACACTGTAGTCCAGAACTCTATCCACCCAGCAGATTATATGGTTTGTAATTTATGGGTCAATTAATGATGTGATTTCACAAATCTGGAAAAAAATGTGGACAACCAATTAAGTCCCCCCCACCCCCGCCCCCCGCAGGTCTCTGGTAGTTCTTGAGGAACTCTAATGTCTCTTGGAGAAGTCAACAGGAAACATCGCTAATCATAGGGCCCCTAATAGCATGGCATCTTACCTACAGGAGCTCATTGTTTATGGGTGGAACAAGAAACTGTCTGAAACATCTACTAATAATCTTAGCTTTCATTAATCTGGGTTTGGTTCCTCAAATTTACAGAATTTGCCAGCAAGGTGATGGGAGGTTTGAGTATCCACGCCTTTACCTGAAGGGGTGGGCCAAATCGCTGCTTAGAAAATTCTTTTCCTTCCTGAAGTTTGTTCACTATTTTAGTATTTCCTGACCATGGGAGGATGAGTGGTCTTGGGCTACTTGGCTATATATACAATCACTTCCTCCCTTATTCTTTTAAAGAATGATGTATGGTTCAATTCTGGACAACCCAGCACCTCACTACTATCATTAGAGATTCAGGGAAGAAACACATGTACAGGACAGACCTACATCTCCATGTATTATTTTAAACGAGGGTCTTTTTGTTTGTTTTCTTTTTAACGATTACATAGGAAATTTTTTTTGTGGCAAATTAGAATCTTTCCCTAGAAGCATTAGGATTTTCGCAGAGGAATCATAATATAAACCTTAAGACAAAAGGAGGCTGTTTCAGACTTTTGAAACTGTGTTTGCATTTGCCCCTAGGCTGACAGACTTCCTGTTTTCAGCCAGACTGGCTTCAGACTCTGGCTGCAGAGCCAGCAGGGATTTTAGGCCCAGTTCACACATCTATTTAAGGCTTAAAGAGTAGAGCCTGGCCTCTCCATTTCCCCATTTTAAAGGTCTTTCTTGATACGCGCAGTTTAGATATTTACATAATATTCACCAACGGTATCTAAACCTCTAACTATGTCCAAATTCACTGGTGCCAGGCATAGGAAGGCTGGGGCAAAGTTCAAGTAAGTGCTGAGTGGACTTGAGGACTCGGAGATCTGTTTGCCTAGGAGAGTACAGACCACTTGTGACTTGAGTTGGCTGCTAATACACCCTACCGCCACAAACACACACACACACACACACACACACACACACAGATTCAGTTCCAGGCCTATTCAGGTTTGTACACCCAAATTGGGTTCTACTGTATTCCATCGTGACACATTTTTATTTTTTCCTGAAGGAAAAGGAATTTCTCATGCTTATTCATTAAGATTTTTCTATCTGTTCAAAGCCCAGTGTGTGCTGTGATCTCTAATAAAACATACAGCAATAAACATGTAAATAAGTAAAAAATTAAGCTAAATATCTCATAGTGATAAGTGCTAATCAGAGAATTAAAATAGGGTGATGTGATTGTGAGTGACAGAGTGGCTATTTTAGATTCTGAGGCCAGGGGCAGCCTCTCTGAGGTGACATTTAAGTTAAGATCTGAATGTCACAAAGTCGCCAGCCATGTGAGAAATCCTACGTAAGAGCATACCAGGCAGAGAGGAGAGCTGGTCAAGGTCCATGGTGTGCTCAGAAGGAAGGCACATGTCCCCAGACCGACTTCTTCCACCCCCTTAACCTTCCCATTGTCAGCTGATGACCTTTCTCCCTACTTCACTGAGAGAAAAGGGTTGAGCTCGGGCCAGTGCATCAGCCCATCTATCTGAAGCCTACCAGCAATTCCACTTCTGGGTATTTATCCAAAGAAAATAAGAACACTAATTCAAGAAGATGTATGCACTCCTATGCTTGCTGTAGCATTATTTACAATAGCCAAGATATGGAAGCAACCTAATGTCCATCGATAGATGAGAAAGAAGGTTTGGTATATATATACACATATACACACAATGGAATATTACATGGCAATAAAAAAGAACAAAATCTTGGCATTTGTGACAACATGGATGAATCTAGAGGGTGTTATGTTAGATGAAGTTAGGTCAGGCAGAGAAAGACAAATATCATAGGGTTTCACTTATAAGTGGAATGTAAAATAAATACACATACAGAAGAAATGAACAAACAAAGCGAAAATAGACTCATAGAAACAGAGACCAAAGGGATGGGTACCAGAGGGCAGTGGGTGGGGGATGGGTGAACAGGTGAATGGGAACATAGTCAATAATATTGTAATAAGTTTGCACGGTGATGGGTGATTACGAGAATTAGTAGAGTGATCACATTATAAGGTATAAAAATGTCAAATCACTATATTTTATACCTGAAACTAATATAACCAATATAATATTGTATACCAACTATACTTAAAAAATAAAATAAAGCCCACCTGTGGAGTGGACACTCAGATCCCTCCCTCCTGTGACTGTGGATGAGCTGCACATGCTGGGACACCAAAGAGGACAGCCCCAGCCAGCCTCCCCTCGCCCCTGCATCACCTTGTGCTCCCTTTCTCCTGGGTCACACCATCAGCAAACAAATATGCTTCACCATCTCACCTTAGAAAAACACATTCCTTCCAACCCACATTTGCCTTGCAAAGAAAACTCTCCAGGAGTTAGCTGCTTCCCCACACTTAATTTCTCTTGAACCCAGCTAAGCAAGACTTTGATTGCCAACCACTTCACCTAATGAGGGGTATGATGATCTGTTTCGCGAGACCATTCCAAGGGAGCCCACAGCCAAGAGGTTGCTGCTGTGGCCCGGGGAGGGGCGTAGTGGAGCTGAGGAGAGGTTTGTGTCTTCGCAGTGCATCTTGGAGTTCCAGTCACCAGGACTAGCTGGCAAATTAATGTGGAGGGAGGAGGGACAGAGGAGAATCAATGAGTGTTCCAATAGTTTTGTCTTTATTGAAGACATGGGCATAATAATGAAGTGGAGCGGGTTGGGGAGATTCAACTCTGAGATGCCTTGCAGGCACTCCTGCCGGAGGTGTCAGTGGGCAGCTAGGATAGCAATCCAGAGGGCAGGGCAGGTAAACCGGGAGGCGCCGGTTTGAGGTTCACTGGCATATGGATGGTTTTTAAATCAGGGGTCTGACGAGATTACAGAGGTGCTGCCACACCCCGGAACTGGTCTGTCCTCCGACCTTACCCCCATCTCTGTGGTGCAGACAAACACCACATGCAGGAGTCACGTGGGGAACCCCGGAGCCCACGGGCTCTTTGCCTTGGGCCCTGCGGTTCCCTCCTAGGCTCCTGAGACCCCAGCTCCAGGCCGGCCCCTCCTGCCGGCTCCTCCTTCCCAAGCAGAGTCTTGGGGCAGGGGGAGGAAAGGGGGTCTACCCAGGGGCACTGTTGCTATGGCACCCACACCCCCACCCACACATAAAGGGTCTGCTCATGGGGATTCTGCTGCTTGACATCCCCTTGCAGCAGGTGAGCAACGCATTGAAAATCCTCCCTGAAGAAGGAAGTTTGGCCAAAGCCTCCAGTCACCGTCCACAAAAAAGGAGCCAGAGAGAGAGAACCCAGCTAGAGCCGCCTGGAAACACACTCAGAGCTTCCGTAATAAATGACTGCTTACTCAATTATAGAATTGCTACGGATGTAGATTACATCGAGTCAAAATCTCTGGTCAAGAACTTCTGTGAGGTTAAACAAATGCATTTCCCTGACCTCTCTTAGGCGGGACCGGGGCCCCTGTATTTTTATAAACATACCACTGTACTTGAGGTTTTTTGGCATTTTTGTACCAAAATCCCTGAGGCCCTCTGTTGGAAATGCTTTCTAAAGCTTTCAAGCTGAGAGAGAGCCGAAAGTGAGACGTGTTTGACTCTGTGAGCCCCTACTGTCCAGGCTGGGCCAGGACTGCCATTAGTCACATCGCTGGCTTATTAACAGGCAGGCTTTCTTCCCCCAGTGGTCCGTGGGTGAAGTATAAACATGCGGCTCTGGCAGGGCATCGGCTCACTCCAGCGTATTTACTAACAAGCCGCCTTGCTCGCTGCGGTTGTAATCGGTCCTTGCGTTCGAGCACAGCTTGGTTCTGGCCTGGAAGCTAAGGAGGAGTAGCTGTAAGTACTAATTTAGTTTCCCTGGTTCCTGAGCTAGCTTAGAAATTAAAGAACAAGAGAACCCTTTGCAGTTTAAAAAGCCGTATAAAGTATTACACATCTTCCTAGTTGGTTTGGCTCAGTGGTTAGAGCGTCAGCCTGCGGACTGTAAGGGTTCCAGGTTCAGTGCCGCCCTAAGGGCACATACTCAGTTGCAGGCTTGGTCCCCAGCCCCAGTCGGGGAGACTGCAGGAGGCAACCAATCAATGTGTCTCTCTCACATCAATGTTTCTCTCTCTCTCCCTGAAAAGCAATAGAAAAAATATCCTCATGTGAGGATTAAAAAATATATACGTATTACATATCATTATTGTCCATGTCTAAACCGAAAACTTAGTTGAAGAAATGTTAAGTCCCTTAGCTCGACTTCTTTAAAAGTTCTTAACTTCAAAATGCTCCCACACCTCTTATGGTGGCATCTCTCACCTCATGAGAGGAAGCTCTAAGTGGTGTGGACTCAGTTGCATGCAGCTCAGACTATTCTCTGAACTGGATCAGGCTTAAATGCAGACCAGCCCCTGCATCTCATCTCACTGCTGCCTCCCCCTCGACGGCCCCATCCCCAACAGTCACAGTATTAGCAGTCATTTCCACTCCAATATGGACAAAGAAGACAAGAAAAGTTACTTTTGGTAGAACCCAAACATCCAGATTTCTTTACCTCCAAGCACTAAAAGGTTCAACCTGGGTTGGAATAAATTCCAAGGATCACCTGGGAATCTTTAAGAGGACAGATTACCAAACTCCACCTCACATTTCCTAAATCAGAAATTCTGGGAGTAAATCCAGGATCTGCAGGAATATAGCACTGCCACAGGTGACTCTGAAGCCACCAGCCTGGCTGATTGGTCCACGCACTGGCTGACATCTGCCACCACTGAGCCACTGAGTCCACATTCAGCTGACAAGGCAAAATCTGAAACATTTTGTTTGACTCATATCCAAGGCAGACTCCCTTAATTGGAAAATATATTGAAGTGATTTATCTGTGGAGCTTCCTTTAGGTTTCAGATGTTAGACCAGAGCTTTTCATGCAGCTGAGTCCATTTTCCTGTTCTATGTGGTTAAAAACAAACTATTAAAAACATTTCAATGGAAGTGTATCAAAGTCACAAACAATGAGTCAAAAGATATGCAAGGAAAGGGGAGTATTTTTCTAAAGTACATTTTTCAGGAGTTGTTTATTATTAAAAGTTAACAGTTTATCTTACCAGAATGAGTTCATCTCAACAGAAGAGCCCAAGGCAGGAAAAGGCAAGTGTTGTGACTTACTGCAGGAGATAAATGCCATCCACACTGTCCCCATGGGAGCAAGCAGTCAGGGAAAGAAAGTCACTTGTTTCTGTGGTATCATGCACACTGTAAGCCTAACATGATAGCATTGCACAGACAAAGCAATTCAAAAGCACAAAATCTCTTGCCAAATATTCCAAGACAGAACAAATATTCTGAAAATTTCTAAAATCTCTGATCTATAAATATCATTAGAGGTAAAAGGCTACTTTGAAGCTTTGATTCCTTTTTAAAGAAAAGCAGAGAATAGGCACACAGTGTTAAATGTTGTTAAGTGAATTTATAAATGGGTGAGACAGAAATGGAGACATATTTAATTTGTAATAGTTTTATTTTAAAAGTTTAAAGATATTTGAACTGACTTCCTAAGTGCTAATTCTTAAGTTATTTTTACTATCAGTCACATATTCTAGTCTAGTCTAGGCAAAGTTCACTCAATTAACATACTGTTAATAATAATACCCCTACATGGAAGCATATACCATGCTCATGGATAGAAGGAATTAACATTGTTAAAATGTCCATAATACCCAATGCAATCTATAGGTTCAATGCAATTCCTGTCAAAATACCAATGGTGTTTTTCACAGAACTAGAAAAAATAATTGAAAATTTTATATGGGACCACAAAAGACCCTGAATAGCCACAGCAATCTTAAGAAAGAAGAAAAAAGTTGGAGATATCATGCTACTTGATATCAAACTATACTACAAGGGCATATTAATCAAAACAGCATGGCACTGGCATAAAACAGACATGCTGATCAATGGAACAGAATAAAGACCCAGAAATAAACTCTTGCCTACATGGCCAATTAATACATAAGAAAGGAGGCAAGAATATACAATGGGGTAAAGACAGTCTATTCGATAAATGATTTGGGGAAAACTGAACAGATACATGCAAAAAATAAAACTAGACCACCTTCTTATATACAGGGGAAAAAAACCCTCAAAGTGAATTAAAAACTTAAATGAAGACTCAAAACCATAAAACTCCTAGCAGAAAACATAAACAGTAAAATCTCTGACATTTCTCTTAGCAATATTTTTTGTTTTATGTCTTTGGCCAAAGAAAACAAAAATTAAATAAATAAACAAATGGAACTATACCAAACTAAAAAGTTTTTGCAGAGCAAAAAAAAAAGATTAACAGAATGAAAGACAACATACTGAATGGGAGTAGACATTCCCAAATGAGGCACCTAATAAGATGTTAATATCCAAAATTTATAAAGAACTCAGACACCTCTGTATTCTCCTCAAAACTCAAATGATGCAATTAAAAAGTGGGCAGAGGTCCAAAATAGATACTTCTCCAAACAGGACATACAAATGGCCAATAGGCATAAGAAAAGATTCTCAACATTACTAGTCACCAAAGAAATACAAATTAAAGCCACAAGAAAATACCACCTCACACCTGTCATAATGACTATCATCAATAAATAAACAAGTGCTGGTGAGAATGTGGAGAAAAGGGAACCCTCATGCACTGTAGGTGGGAATGCAGATTGGTGCAGACACTATGGAAAACAGTATGGAGAGTCCTCAAAAAATTAAGAATGGAACTGCATTATGACTCAGTGATTCCACTTCTGGTTATATATCCAAAGCAACTCAAAACATGAATTCGAAAGAATATATGCACCAATGTGTACACTGCAGTGTTATTTACAATAGCCAAGATATGGAAGCAACCCAAGCGCCCAACAAAAGATGAGTGGATAAAAAAGTGGTGGTATATATATGCGACAGGACATTGCTTGGCCATAAAAAAAATGAAATCATACCATTTGTGACAGCATGGATAGACCTAGAGGGTACTGTGCTAAGTGAAATAAGTCAGATAAAGAAAGACGAATACTATATGATTTCACTCTAAAGAACAAAATAAACAAATAAAACAGAAACAGACTCAGAGATACAGAGAACAGACTGACGGTTGCCATAAGGGTGGAGAGGTTAGAGGTCAGGTGAAAAAGGTGAAAGGATTAAGAAGTACTAAATGGTAGTCACAAAATGGTCACAGGGATGTAAAGTACAACATAGGGAATATAGTTGATAATAGTGTATTAACTATGTATGAGCCAGGTGGGTACTGGAAATATTGGGGGATCACTGTGGAGCATGTGATTGTCCAACTGTTGTGCTGTGCACTTGAAACCAATACAAAAAGTGTTGAATGTAAACTGTAATTTAAAAATAAAATTTTAAGTAATAATAGAAACATCCCTGCCCTTCTATGTGACAATGCTGCTTCTGATTGACTGTCACACTGGTATGCTCCCTCGGCGTGCATTCTCAAAAGACAGGATGAGCAGGAATCCATGCTCTCACCTTGTTTCCACTGAGATGTAACTGGGAGACATTGTGGGGAGTAAAGTTAGTCATGGATCCAAACCTAACTAGTCTCTGTGATAAACACTCATAGTGGCACTCCTACTGTAATACTGAAGCTTTCTCAAAGACAGCAGGCCAGTAAGTTCCTTCAATTAAAAATTTTCCTTTATTTAAATAAATGGCATCTAAAACCACTAGAATTAAAAGCCAACTGTGAATGGGTTTGTTCCAGAGAAGGCAGACCAAGCATGCTGACTTTTGAGGAACATATGTCAGTAATTCCTGCCCGGTTTCTGAGACTGATCCTGAGAGGCAGCAACAGTAAAGGAGTACAAGGTTTGCATGGCAACCGGGCAGCCATCCAGCTTCTTATCGTTCTGAATGGTTCCATGTTTCAGGTGATTATGTCTGTGTACTTGGAAAAACAGGATCTAGATTTGTTTCTTTATAAAAAATAGTAACTTGAGCCTCAAAGCTGAAACTTGAAGTGCAGCCCAGCTGGTCATCGGATGTGGCAGGATGCAGGTGCCATGGTTGCCTAATGGACGTTGGGTACTAGAAAGGCCGGTGCAGTTTTTGAGGTTCAGAATGAATTGCCAAATAATATTAGTAGGGCCTAAATGCAGCATTCCTGAGGTTTTAACAGAGAGTGGAAGACTTATACTGGAATATTCTTTTTAGCCTTCATATGTGATTTATCAGACTGTTTAGAAGATGCTTCTTTAAGAAGACAAGTCATGACTAAGATTCCTATTGAATAAACATTTATCATAAATTTGGTTTAATGATATATTAAAATATCACCTGCTTCAAAAAGAAGGCCTGAAACCTCATTAGATAGCTAGATAAAGTTAAAAGTATAGAAATATACAAGATTAATATCAGTTTGGTGAAATTATACAGTGTTTCATTGCACAGCTAACCCTCTTCTACACAATTTACTTTCCATAACCCAACTCTTTTTTTTAAGATTTAGGAACAGGAATCTTTCTCCCAGTTATGATTTTTAGATATGCTTATAAATTAAAATGAACAAACCAACAAGGCCATAGATGTGTTAGATGAAATTGAACCTTCTACGGCACTTGAGGCATCGGTTCCCTTACTGAGGTCTGCTCTCCGTAAAATTCAAGAGCGAGTCAGTCTCCCACCTGCTGCTTGTCTCCACCTCTCCTGGGGTCTTCCGGGGGGATCCTTGGATTAGGGATGCCCTTTAAAACAGCAAACTTGAGCTCATCATGAAGTCCATGAAGATTAGGGGAGACTTAAGAGTCCTCTCCAGGGATTAATTGCTACTTTAAAACAATGCTGGATTTGAAAAGGAATTCTCCCAGGCACCAGTGGATTAATCTTGTCATTTCTCTACTGAGATAAATGAAAGAAGAAACAATGCCAGTAAACACTATTCTTTCAAAGGATCCTCCAAAAACCAAACAGTCCAGAGTGCGAATGCCAAGATTTATAAGCAGCAGGAAATATGTCGAGGCCTTCAGAATAAAATAAATTCCCCTGCTTATTTTGGCTATGTACTTCTATTCTTTCCAGACTCAAACCAGATTGCTCACATGTAAGAAAAATTTTCCTTGTGGCTTTATCTCAGAAGATTCACACACCAGCCTGCTTCTCTTGGGCCACCTGGTAGGCTGGAATATGCTAAAAAAATACAAATTAATATCTAAATTAAGCCAAAACAAATTTAACAGAGGAAATCAACCTCATGATAACGACAGTCAGTATTTTTCAAAGCCCCAAATAAGTAATGTTTAGAGTACCCATCTCTCTTATTATCATTAAATAATGTGATTAATAATATATGGGGCACAGAGATACTTAGACAGATTTCAAGTGGGAGAGAGGTGCTATAGTCTATCTTTGAGAACTGAGTGGAATCAGGAAGGGAACATGAGTTAGAATGAGCCTATGTAATAGCTTTGCGTCTCTTCACCCGGTGGCGGAAGTTAACTGGAACCTAACAGCCATCCTTCTGTTGGTCAATGTAGGCCTTCCTAGGCCTATGGCAAAAGAGCAATTGTCCCTGGGGACAGAAGTTCCTTTTATAAGAAGCTTTGTAGTTTATTCACGGTTGTCCGTTATGAATGGCACGGAGATGATTCTTTTTCTGAGTGCATTGGCTTCAAACACACCATCCAACTTCCTATCATCTGAGAGGACCCTGCTGAGTTGGACATTTTAAAAACTGCTCTACTGCCTCTCAAATTGGAGAAGAGAAACATGCAGAGCGAGTGGCATTTCATTAAGCAAAGGAGCGCACACTGTGCTTGGCGTTTCTTTGAGATTTCGTTCGGTGCTCACAACTCTACGATGTAGGTGTTATCGTTATTTCCACTTTGCAGAAGGAGAAAAAGGATAAACAATTTTTTCAACATCGTACAGCCACCACTAGGAAGCTTCTATGTCGGACATCAGAGTCGATTCTGTTTCCAATACGGATCCATTTCTCCTCGCCTGTGATATGAGGATCACTGAAGAACAAGCCTGCCTCTATGATTAACAATAATCGAAACCCCCAGACTGGAGAGCTTGAGTTAAAGGTTTACTTCCACTGAACTTGGACGATTTGGGGGAATGATTATTTAAGCCAAATGATTTTCAAAGCTGTTAGTATTATAAAAGAAAAATTCTAATGTAAATATAGATATTAAAATTTTAAATTTACTGCCTTAAAATTGTAAAGTCAACACAAGGAAAAGCACTTTCACAGTTTTATCTGTTTTCAGGACACTGGCAGGTTTATAGGTTGTAAACTGAATGCAAGAGGCGGGTAGTTGCTACCTTACTGTAATTCTTTTTTATGCCAAGTACGTATTGACAAGCAATGTGATTGCATATCTGTTACCATCAGGATTTTAGGCAATAATATCACTTCTAGTTTGCGTAGGTTCACTGAATTAGATTCTCTTTCTTTATTGTTTTGTTCTTATAAGTATAAAAGGCAATTTGCTGCTTAGTTGTAAAGCATATAAGTAATTTGCAGTAACTAAGAATTCCCTTCCTTTGACGTCGCTGTGGTGACCGTTTTTATATAAGGCTTAAAACTTCAGTTTTACAAGTGTAGTTTCTTGCCAAAGCTTATGAATGAAAACATTTGGTAGTTGTCAGCGTCTGTGTCACATGCCCAAATTAAGTTTTCTCTGTAAATTTCATCTTTCAATTACTAAATCGAGTACTTTTTAAATCCATGTCACCTAGACTCCCATAACAAAGTACAGTTATTAGAACACAGCAGTGTCCAAAGCAGGCTGGGGGACAGTGTGAGAAGCTCCCATTCGCCAAGGAGTGAGATCTGACACGTTCCCTAATTCAACAGCCACCCCTGAAGCCTTCCTCCATAAAAAACATAGCTCAAAATTAACATGCATGCTACTCAGTTTGTTTTCTTACCCTTTAAAAATTCTTATACTTTTCCAAATGTATGTGATTTTTCTCTGGAGCACTCTAAAATAACTTCATCAAAGCATGTTTAGTTAACGCAACTCCTCTCTGAAGAGCAAGGTACACAGACCTGAAAGCTCCCCTTAAAAGTGAAATTAATTCTTTTTCTACGAACAGTGCCATCTTCCTATTACACTTCCACACTTACTAAGGGTCAAGGCCCTGAGAAGTCAAAGGAAGAGTCATGAAGTCAGATTTACCAATTCTTCATTTTCAAACTCCAGGTTATACTGTGCTGCTGCTTCTGTCACTGGTTTCTGAACGATGTTTCTACAGATGAGCCAGATGGCCAGACTAGCGATGAACATCCCAATATCAGGTACAAACACTCTGATCCCGTTACCAGCATCAGCTCCCTTTAAGCTGTGGAGGGAAAGAAAGGGGGGAGGAAATTTAGTTGTTTTTATATTTCCATGGTTAAATTAGCATAAAGTATTTTGAATCTTCCGAATGACTTAAAATAAAGGATACCCAGTTTTTGCTCCGAAGATACCAAAAAGCTTTTCATTGACCTCCGAGTCCTAGGTAATCTAAGATTTACGAAAGTTCCAGGGTTTCTGTGGAGTTTCAGAAATATTATAAAGAACTCTAAATCAATTCTCACTCTCTAAACAAGCTAATAAACTATATTGTTATTAAATAAACCACACATCTGGTCCAGATATGGGTGTTTGCACTCTAGCTGAAGCAGTTAAAAACTAGACATACACTAGAGGCTAGGAGAACTTTTACCTTAGGTATAAATCAAAGCCAGAAGGGAAAAAATAGAAAATGTTAACATAATCCTTGAACCCAGGAACCTCTTCATTGTTTGTAATACTTATTTGGTTTTGTTTCCTATACTATTCCAAGAAAAGTAGATCTAGCATATTTTTTATTTTAGTCTTGGAGAATTAACAGTGAACTCTGAATCACAAGATTTGAGTTCCGTCAGCCTTTGTGGCTCAGTGGTTGAGCATCGACCCATGAACCAAGAGGCCTCCGGTTCGATTCCTAGTCAGGGCACATGCCTGAGTTGCGGGCTCGAGCCCCAGGAGGGGGCGTGCGGGAGGCAGCCCATCAGTGTTCTCCCATTGATGTTTCTATCTCTCTGCCCCTCTCCCTTCCTCTCTCTAAAAATCAGTAAACTTTTTTTTTTAAAAAAAGACTTAGGTTCAAGTGTCAGTATGACACCGACTGGCTGTGTTCCGCCGGAGGACTTCTCAGAGTCATAAGTTCTTCCTCTGTGCCAAAGAGATAACACTATTTGCCTTCTTTATCTCATGTGAGTCAAATGAAAGTGAATCAGTGTTATCATAAATAAAACTTGCATAGAGACAGGAAGCAAAAGATAGGGATATATATATATCATGTAGATACATATGTTTTTTTCATATACTCTTTATGTAATTAAATACACACTATACTAGATACATATTCATCTACATTGTATATATTATATATTGTGATAAAAACATAAAAACATAACAAATAGCAAGACCCCCTCACCTAAAAATAACCATTGGTAACATTTTGGTAAATTAAATAAGTAGTAATAATCTCTACCACTACGGAGCAATTGCTTTATGCTAAGAGCTTGGCACATATTATTTAATCCAACTAACCACTATATAGAGTTAGGCATTATTAGTTAACCTCCTTTTAGATATGAAACAACTAAGGCTCCAAAAGGCAAACTAACTTTCCTAACATCACAGAATTAGAGAGAGAGAACAGAATTATACTCAAGTTCCTTGAAGTCCAACTTACGCTTCCAACTACTGTGCTCTCAGGTGTGTGTTCACAGGGCCTTCACTTCCAGCCTTTCTTCTATGCACACATGTGCATATTTAAAGTTAACAAGACTAACCTCATGCTTTACCGATTGTTCTGAGACTAATTTGTTCAAAGCATGAGCATTTTCACAACTCGATGATTTTGCTACATCACCATGCTCATGGTCCGTTAGTAGTATCTATTTAACTAGTCGACTACAGTTGTACGTTTATCTTTTTTCTACTTATTTGTTACTATAACGTACATAAAAGTAAATCTTAATTAAGAGTATTCTAATGTAGGATATTCTAGGGAAAAGTCCTCAGACAAATCTAATTTTTTTTAATGGTCTGGAAAAGGGCATGCCCTGCATAAGCTTCATTTTTACAAATGGCTCTAATCTTTTCTGAACAGAGAAACGTGGAAGTAATAAGAGATCCCCTTACCTTCGTAAATAAAACAGACATGGTTGTGTAGAGGTTTTTTAAAATGACAATCCCTTCCTTTGGGGCAAGAGTAAGAGCTTGATTAAGAGAACTTCATCTAAACTAAATTTCTAATGATATCCGATGGCTGATTTTATCATAGGGAAAATGCAGAGATTGTTGTGTCCTTGTAATGTACGCCTAACGTGATCAAGCAGCACAGATGAGAATCAATTTGGCTCGGTGGGATAGTTTACTACAGCGCTTTCATGGAAAGCAAGCCGGCGTGGCGTTTCATGGGAGCCCCAACGAAGTGAGCTGAGGGGGAAAGAGCTCTGGAAGGAGAGGCAGCAGGCGCTCGAGCTGTGACCTCAGCGGCTTCCTGCACCCCAACGGGGCCTCGGAAGCCAGCGCAGAGCCTCACGCCTCTCCCGCCTGGGGCTGCATGAAGCTCCCCTTTTGCAAGCAGTCCCTTTGAGACAACAGTCTTAGCTCTGTGCTTGTTGGTCCCAAAAGAGACACTGCACAGCACACACACTGAGGGAGTAAATAAATGCAGACTGGGAAAACCATCGCTCCACCTGCTGCGAGGGAGTTCCGCTACTGGATCCAGGGTTGGACTGCAATCCCAATTTAGACTGGGATCACCCAGCGACAGAGGTGCTGACCCACTAACCACTACTCTCGGCTCGCTGAGTTAACAAAGCCATGCATCCTAATACTGCCACTGCGGAAACAATGGGGCGCTGAAGAATCTGCTGGAGAGCGTGTATAACAAACGGGCCACCGTCTAACGGACGTGTCATTTGGGGACCATCTTATCAACAACATTTCCTTCTTCATTGTTTAGACCAGTGTCTAAAGTACATTAACCCAAATGCTAGTCCTCAGAAATGCTGTGAATTAAAACAAAACAAGACAAAACAAAATAAAAAAACAGTCTCTGGCCCGCAAAGTGTTAGAAAATCACAATGCGTATTACTATAGTAAAGTACCTGAGAGGTTCTGCAGTAAAACAGTACATGAGTTTAAGCCTCTGTTTCCCAAAAAGATACAGAAATAGTTCTAAGTGAAATAGGGGATGGGTAATTTTAGAGTATCTCCCCACAAAATATGAATATAATACAAAGGGGGAAACGGTGATGCAGGGGGAAAGCTAGACCAGCTGCGAGGGGGTGGGGCGGGAAGGAATCCTGCGCCCCAGCCGGCGCACTGAGAAGACCACAGCATTGTCTCTGTGGTAGTTTTTGCAAAGCCCGAGGCAGGCTGAGGGTCATCCTACGTAATGAAAACTGTCCTCGTTCTGATTGTCCAGGGCATGAAAGACTAAGAAAGACAAGGAGTTGTCCCAGATGGAAGGAGACAGACAACTAAACGCACCTGGGCGGGGTCCTGGCCCCACAGGGGGATGAGGCATTGTCAGCACGTTCGGTGAAATGAGAATGGGGCTTGCATCTGGCGACAGTGTTATGTGTGCGCTGGTTTTTGGACTGGGAATGCATGGCGGCGATGCAAGAGAGGGTCCTTGTTTGGGGAAGTACAGGCTAGTGTATAGAAAAGCGGGTGAGACGAAATGAAAATATCTCGTCTTGACTCGTAAATGAACACACAAAACACCATCAGCACACACCTGTACCGAGGCTGAGCTCCTGCTTGCTTGATTTTACACTGCACCACGCGCGTTCACGCATCTTCTTGCACCACGTGATCGTCTTATCGGCCTCCCAGACCACTTGTTCTATCAACACATTCTCTCTCACTTAGGGTTTTCTTCAGACCTGGATTTATGCTCACTGAATTCCTTGGACTCGACGTCTTATTTTCACCCTGTCTCTAAACCCACATACGTGAACAGGAACAAACACTGGTTCTTTTTTCACTCCAGGCCACTGCCCTGTGGGTCCCAAGTACGGTTTCTGCACCTGTGAGTCCCAAGTACGGTTTCTGCACCCACCCTACATTTGCCTAGTAGGGGGTGGGGGGCAGTAAACATTTCAGTTCATTGTCAGCCCTTTATATAAAGGGACATAACATTTTCTTTTTTTAAAATTTAGGCAACTGAGAAGTTAGATAACTTGCCATATGTTCACATAAAGCAAGTGGCCTATAAGTAGAGACCAATACCTCCGCAAATGCCATGGGATTGAGATGTGAATGTCCACATGACATTCGAGGCCCGCCCTTCCTGGATCCTAGTGCCTTTCAAACCTACCTCCTATCATTCCTCCTCTTTTATATCACAACAAATCCAATTTGCTTATAATTCTCTGTGCATGCGATGCTGCTTGCCACATCCCTCAAAACACATCTCAGACTTGGCCAACTGAGGGAACTGCCCTATTGCCTTTTTGACAAATGAAGTTAATAGTTCCCGACTCCCAACGCCCCCCCCCTTTTTTTTACTGAGGCTCCCACACAAATGTAATGTTGCCTTCACCTGTCTGCAGGAATGTATTTGCCCCATCGCAGCCCCTCCGCCAGGCAATCACCTCGTCATGGAAAGGCACAGCTCTCTCCCAGCACTGCCTGCCGAGGACCTGGCAACAGGCCTGTGACCTCACAGGTCCTCGCCCATATTTGTTGAATTAAATTAGCAGAAATGGGATTCAATTTGAGGTCCTCAAGTCTAAAGTTCATGCCGGTTTCTCTATTCTGTGCTGCCGTCCAGTAGTGACACACACAGCCTCCTGTTTATTTCTGAATCTGTGTTTATGAAGAAGAAAACGTGCTACTCTGTCGCACCGATTGCATATCTTATTTCCTTCTTAACAAAATTAACTTAGTCCATTCTTCCAAGTACTCAACGCAGTCATTCAGGCAGGAGGGAACATGTGATGTGAGGTGTTGGATTTATTGCCAGTGTGTTTAAGAATGGAGATTTCTGGTTGTTTCCATGTGGTCCTTGTAACCGCACCCCACCCCCAACAGAACCTGGTAGTTCAGCAGCTGGACAGCTGGGCCAATGTTTTGTCTTTACCTTGGAAGGCGGAGCACTCGGGATGTGCGCCGGGTGGTGCGGCTCTGCTTTTATGAATGTTATGGTGCAGTTTTCTCTTCTGTTATGAATAAATGATTTGGAGACTCCACACAATGAGCTATTGGAATTTGTGTTGTGAGGAAGGATGGAACATCCTTTGTCAGCTCAGAGGAAAGAAGTAAGAAGACGACGCGTGTGAGAGGCAGGGGGTGTGCTGTCCCCCAGTGTGGAGCAGACGGGATGGAGAGTCCTTGGGTTCCCGTTATTTCTGACAACGGTAAGAAAGTATCTCTGAGGGGAGGGGCTGTCACTAGGGCATTTCCTTGGTGACGGCCTTGTTGTGATCACAAAAGCAAAACAGATGAAGCGCATGAGTCCTCCGACGCCTGCAGATACTGGGTTGCGCTGTATCACCTTTGTTAAAGTGGAGGCTCTGTCCAGAGTCCTGACCTTCCGAGGGTTCTGAACTAGAAATGTCCAAAGAGACACTTGTGCATGACCAGAGACGCAAGTGCAGCAGAGCCATTGCTCCTGAGGTCTTTTCCCAGTGGGTGCAGCGATGGGCTGAGGAAGGGGTGTCGGGTAGGCTCTACTGATCCAGCTTCTCCTCCACTCCACGCCCAGACTCCTTCCTGAGAGCTGGTCCCTGGGCCACAGCCCCCGGGGCCCAGCACCAGATGCTTGACTGCAGACCCACAGAAGTGGTGCCACACAGAGAGAGGAGGGAGCTTTGCCACCAACCCCCATCAGAGTCTCACTTCAACTCCCGGACGTGCCTGAGTTCTTAGGTGGGCTGGTTCACTTCTGTCTTTCCTACCGGACCTCCACTTCCCCAGCACCACCTTCAACTGTGTACAGGTCAGTTCCGGAAATCAAGTCTCTGTCTCATAACAGGGCGACTCTGCTCCCGACAGAGCACCTTGCCTCACACACTCAGATTGTAATTCTCTAATCGGCTTGCAGAGCTCTTGTGAATTATTGCAAAATGGGAGGCAAGTAAAATCTACTCTGCCTGAAATACAGCCCACACTCTGGGGATCGGTGGTTTACTCCAGGTTATTGGAAGATACAGTTTTGGGGTCTCCGTTTGCTTGATTGGAGTGTGAGGATTATGAATCTAATCCACACACATTTCTGAGGCACAACAGCTCTCATCTGTCAATGTGACAGTCATGAAAAATGGCATTTGTTGTCATTGCAGGGAATGACTCACAGTAAGCAGCTAACACAGGGATGAACTAATTGGTTTCTAAGCCTATTGTACATCAAGCTGAGCAGCACCCTGCAGCTCAGTGATTTCCCAACTGCAGGTCATGGCTAGTTAGTTTATTACAATCCACCAGCATTTTCTTTGCATGAAACATAGCAGAATAAAATGGGAAATATAGCAGTCCATTTCGTGAGGGAAGAGTAGCTACTGATTTTTGGAACTGTATATATTTGCATGGTACAGAATCATGACATAAAGTGGACTTGTGTGGTCACAGTTAACAAAGCTTGAAAATCATTCTCTAGCACAACCTTGTTCTATCAAACAGGTAGAGCAGTGGTGTGGTGCTCAGTTGAGGACAATAAAAATCCTTTCTCCAAATCTCTCAGAGCTAAATGTATTTCAAAACTCATACTGTGCAATGGAATACTACTGGCAATGAAAGGGAATAAATAGGGATACTTTCCACTGTATGGATGAACCTAAAAAGCATCATGCTAAGTGAAAGAAACCAGACGCAAAAGGCCATGTACTCGATGGGTCCATTCCCATGACAACCCGGAAAGCATAAAACTGCAGAAACACATATCAGACCAGCAGCTACCTGAGACTGGGGGAGTGGGGAGGTGCAGAGACTTTTTGGGACAATGAAGATATACATCTTGAATATGTGGTGGCTATGTGACCATATATGTTTGTCAAACTCACAGAACTATACACCTAAAAAGGGGAGGATTTCACTACATGTAAATTACACTTCAGTGAAGTGAATGAATGACAGGGAGATTGATTGAGAGAGACTGAGACTGAGGGAGTGCTGGGGTAATCCAGTAAAACATGACCAAGGCAACCTTGGCTGATGGAGAAGTTGAGAGGAAAACCAAAATCTGAGACAAACGATGAAACAACATAAGCACTAGATACAAATCAAGCTGCATCTGTAAATATGCAACTGTTGAAAATAACACCAAAATGTACTAGATGGTAGACATTATTCTGTGACATCTCAACGTTCAGAAAGAAAGATGGTCCCAAAGGTCCTTGAGCATTTCACTATGATATTTTCACAGAAGCTGCCTCCTTGGCTGCTTCTCCCAGGAGATTTCCCTAGTAGAAAAATTTATGGCAAGGATAAAATTAACAGTGCTGGATGCAGAGGAAATGATTTCTTTTGGGAACCCCTTTGCTTGAAATTCTGGGAAATTATGTTTTAATAGTTCAAGACCTATTACAAAATCACTGATTTATGGGATTACGGCTATGCTATTGAGGGACTTTCTTCTAAACAAAGATTAATTACTTTTGTAAATAAACAAAGAAAACACTCCTAGAGTGAGCTGTGGCGATTGAGATTTGCATGCCTACAAATTTGAACAATGTGTCTCTCTCTCCTGTTTTCAGGATGAGCCTTCTGCTCTAGTGGGGCCAGATTTCTCAGTGATGCTCCTGGAGGTCATGCCCACTCCTGTCCTTGCTGTGGTCACTGTCCCTCACAACCTCTCCCCTCTCCCTGTGCAAATATTCAACCCCTTTGATTCACCAATGTGCAACCAGCTTTTCACATTACGTCTCTCCCTTTCTGTCCAATACTATGTCTCTTGGGTTCTTTGAGAACTAATACGAACGCTGTCCATGTTGACACTGAGCTTTTGAGAACAGGTGAGCAATTCAGAATGAGACCATTTCTCGTGCTCCTTTCCCACCCTCTTTACACCTACCTCCATGTTGCGTATGAGGTATTTATTTAATAAATACCTCTTTATTGAGTGGTACAAGAAATTATCATTTTTTTATAGCTGATAAATTTTGGTGGGACTGAATGTTTAATAGCAGCTGTTTATGCTGTAATGAAGTTCTGATTTTTCATGCAATTTAACAAGCTCTTCCATTAAATGTTTTTAGAGTGACTACTAAGTGCTAGGCCCTGGGCTGGCCCTAGAGCTTCTTCCTGGTACACAGGTATTTTAATGTCATATGTCTGTAGATTCCACAATGCCTCCCACTTCTTAATGAGAGGAAATTCTCTAATAGAGAAAAGAGTCTGGCCCAAGCTTCTACCTGGTTTCTTCTCTCCCTGAAGCCTCATTCAACTGTTACTTGTCCAGAGAGGATGTGTGTCCTCCAGGCACTTAGAAGCCACCAGATCTGTGTTACTGTTTGGCAGAGAAAGCCATCGACCCTCTGAGGCTGCTTGGCTCCCACACCGGAGCCACCAACAGGACAGGCTGCTGGGGGGATCGTGCTGTTGGTCAAATACATGTGCAGAGTAAGGGCCTGACTGGGACTGGCGATTGTGGGGGCCTAACAACTCAAACAGTTATAGAGTAAGAAATAAACCTTAGAATTACCACCAGGATGAGTACACTCCCTTTGACCTATAGGTTTTATCTCTACCTAATGCCTCTCAACAACAGATGGTGTGGGGTTTTATTTACTTATTGGGGGGTTCCTTTCCTAAAAGTAATTCAGGGCAATGTGTGGATGACTTGGAAAACATACAAGCATTCCTGAGGGGAAGGGGGCTGATGGTGGACATAAAATAATAACCACTCAGCTGACCTATCTACTAATGAATGAGTCAACAGAACACATACCTTACCACCAATTTTCTTACTACCATTTTCTGGAAAGTGCTGGTGACCACCCAACAATTAGGGCAAAGCCTGAGCCTTGGGTTTCAGATTTCTAAGAACCAGGTTACTCTTTTCTCCCCAAAAGGCCATCTACATCCATTCTTGTTCTGACACAGCACACTAGTAAGTTCACTGAAATTACATTCATTACAGCATGGAATTCGATTATCTGTGGATTTCTAAGTGAATATATTTCACTGGTCAGAGCAAAGTGCAGAGAAGGCTTCAAACCCAAACATTTCTCTGATGACCGAGTGAAAACAATTTCCCCTCTGTTTATGGCAAGTGGGTCAATGAACAGCATCGGGTATGACCACCTGAAGCTCCCCCTGAGGCTTCTCTGACTGCTCTCATGTACTGTTTATACTTCCCCGGCTATTGATCAGCATTTACCAATTGCCCTGTGAATGACAACCTGTCAGGTGTTTTATTGCTCAAGAGAAGAGGGCAGAAATACAGGTTGTCCCCCCCAAAAAAGGTATACACACACTTTGAATAATTATAAAGGCAGCATTTCTTAAAATATATTTCATTTTCATTTAACAGCTATCAGCTGTTAAAGTGTGTATACATTTTTTTGGGACACCCTGTATATAATGCTTGTTAATTGCTCCGTGGTGTTAGTTAAGGCCTCCACCTCATGTTTGAGGAGACAGTTAATGCTTGTTTCTGTTCACCATCTACTGTGCCATAAGAGTTGGGAGTGGGGGGATGGGTCCAGAATTACATGGATCTCTGGTATGTTCTTCTGCAGAAAAAAAATATCTCTTAACCTTTCACAACAAGATGAGCCACTCTTCTAATTCATTGCAGCAATAGAATGATATAGTATTGATTCCCAACTCTTAGGGGCCTCATGTGAAAAACTAAAAATATTATACATCACTGCTTACTCCAACAGCCATGAGTACCAATGTGTGTGCTACTAGAATAATATTCATTTGTTCCACTTCTAATGCCTTTAAACACATGTTTCAATGCACATGGATGACTTCCAAAATGGTGATTTTATGGTCAAAGAAAAATACAATCTGTGTTACCAACAAGTTGTAATTATTTTATATGGTCCTTCTGAAAGAAGGTAATAATCTCAGTCTTCATAAAATATTCTGTTTCTAAAGCTTGTCCTGCTATAGAATGGTATTCAAGTAAGCTGACGCAGACTCTGCAGTCCTTAGTTATAGGGACGAAACATCTTTTAGATACAGTTCCAGCTTATAAACTGTCCATGAAATTCAGTGCAGCAAGTGTTATTTTGTGTGAGCCTTGCATAAGACTTCCTGCTAAGCCCTCATTCATAACTATAGTGCTCTTGTTTCGGCATGGATACTATCTGAAAGGTAAAGGTTTTACCTCAGAGAAACTATGCATCTAATCCGGGTGGAGAGGTATCAGAATGGGGTAAACTGATACTAGGCAGATACCTATTAGTTGCAAGGTTTTGACAGTAATGCATGACACAGCGGGTGTTCTAGATGGGGAGAGGAACTAGAAAGCGTGGGTGAATTCTCACTTCAATGATCAGCAACCTTAAAAGTGTGCAGAAGGAATGAGTGACTGAGAGACAACTTGACTGAATATGTAGTGGGGACCGAATGTGGAAAAGTTTTGAATATTAGGTTGGGGACTTAGAAATTAATTCAGTAGAAAAGTGAATGATTTCATTAGAACTGTGTCTTAGTAAAAATAATTTCATTTTACTGCCTAGCAGAAAAGAAATATGGAAAAATTGGAATAAGGCAGTAAAATAAGGCAGAAGCCATTTCAGATTCCCAAGGAAGGTGGGCTAACCCTCAGTGATGATCGTAGGAAGCGCACAGTGAGGGGAGAGGAAAGGGCCTTTCAGAGGGAGGGAAGAGTTCCTCTGACGTGAGCAAATCAGGGCGGTACAGGAGTGAGCCAGGAGGAAGGTTTACGTGGGCCTGTGGAGCTTGGAACTCCTGCCTGATCCGAGCTTCCCTGGGTCCCCTTAGCAACGAGGCCAAGAAAGCGGGGGAGGCAGAGGACACAACCAATGATATTTGTGCAAAATCGCCACTCAAGCAGCAGGATTGTGCCTGATGTATAAAGAGACCTTCAGGATGTCTGTAGAGATGAACAAGGAGGAGTGCAGACTTTAGTCAGAAAGAACTCACTGCCTCCCGATAGTATGTAAAGACGTTACTTAACCTCTTTGAAACTCCCTTATACATTACCTATGTGAATCAAACTATTAGGCTAAAGAAATAGTGCAATACTATCATTGCTACTGCAAATGCTCTGTGTAAATTTAGACAGGTTTTTAAAAAATAGCCGGAAGGAACTGTTCTCACGTTGTTCATCTAGGATGATGCATTTTCAAAGATCCTGATGGGAAAGCTCAAACAGTGCCTATAAAATAGGCCTAAAAGAAACTGTCACTCTGTTTAAGCAATAATGTCTTGGTCCCTAGCTAAGGTGTCTAACTGGCTGAGTTATGGAAAAGACATTTGATAGCAGTGAGAGCTTTGAAAGAGCTAATTTCAGACTTGTAAGTAAGATGTAGAAAAATAAGAACTCTGAACCTTACACTTGTGAGTATCTGACCTTTAGTACAATTCTCCAAAACATACCATTTTATAGACTCAACATCCAAATTTTACCCCCATATCAAACAGCCTGAATTTCCTGTCTATTATTCGTCATGCTGTCTAGACCAAGACTTGAAATTATTAAGTGATATATCATACAGTTCACTTGGTCATGTCGCTAATGAAATCTGAAACATTCCTGCTGTTACCTCTAATTTTGTATAGAGCAAGGTGCCAAGGTAACCACCTGGAGATCTGGAATTTTAGCTCAAGAATGCACTGTTCTCTGTAGGACCTGGTCTTTATCATTCATTAACTCAAACACTGTTTGTATTAGTCATAATGAAACAACTTAGCAAAAAGGTGGGGATTACTAATCAGAACATTTTCTCTCTCCCAGCCGTATTTTGAAAGAAAGAGAAGTTTAATGAAAGATTATATCTTTTTTTTTTCTCCTAGGAGAAAAATAGACCTGTTCACCAAATACTTACTAAATGATGTCAACTATGCTTGAATAAAAAAGGTTAAACGAATTACTTTAAAGTTAGAAGCCGAAGTCCTCCGTAAAGCTCTCAACAGCTGAAGAAATGTAAATCACCTACTTTTGTTATGCACACACATACATATATTAATCTGTAGCTTTTAATCTGTGTTTTAAGTTTACACAAGATATTTTGGCAGATCAAAGAAATCAGCAAGTCTGATCTATTATATGAGAAAAGTTTAATGAGTGTGATTATATGATATCACATAGATGTAAAAGCCTTAGATACAAGAACTTCTAACTTTTCTTCTGATCGTGTGGAAGTTATAGGCACCTGTTATGGACTGATGCTTGTGTCCCCTCAAAATTATGTTGAAATCCTAACCCCTAATGTAATGGTATTGGGGGGAGTGACACCTTTGGGAAATGATTAGGTCCCGGGGTAGAGCCCTCAAGATGGGATTGGTGCCCTCATAAAGGAGATCCCAGAGGGCTCTGCAGTGAGAACAGGATGAACACATGGCCATCTATGCACCAAGGCACAACTACTCACTAGACACTGAACCTGCCGTTGCTTCGATCTTGGACTTCCAGCCTCTGAAACTGTGAGAAATAAATGTGTGTTGTTTAAGCCACCCAGTCTGTGGTGTTTTGTTATAGCAGCCTGAACAGACTAAGATAGCACTTAATAAGCGCCTGTAGCAAGAATAACTGAGACCTCTATCTACTATTTTATGATGAAATGTGGTTATCTCACGACAATGGGTTTAAACAAAATCAAAGTCAGGATTCTAGTCCTTTTACAAGTGTGCTGTGTCAGTCAGCACTTTATTTGGACTAAAGATAAAACCATTTAGTTGGTCCTAGTCATAACATGGCCGTTTTCTTTGACGGTGTCTAAGGAGACTGCTAGCCACCATGTCCTCGGAAATCTCTGGTGCATACAGTTTGATCCCACATGGTGACACACCCCTACACTAGGCTGGGGATGTGGGGATGTGAGGATGATCACCCTGGCAAAGTTCAGAGTCTCACTGGGAATGGAAAATGGGGACAGGTGTGCTCCCACTCCCACCTCCACACCCAGGGCAGGCATCTCTCCTACGTGACCACAGCATCCCTTTTGCCTGAAAGCCTTTTAACCGAGTGCTCCGGTCAGCCACTGGCAACCATCTGAGCTGCCTGGACACAGTGCTTATGGAGAATGATATGATCACTGTGCTTGACTCTCATTTTTGAAAGAGAATAAGAAACGGAGAGGAAGAAAAGATTTATTTTAAAAAACAAAGTCCAGTAGTGCCAAAGAATATTGGATATATGTGGACTACTCTTGATGAGAAAACGGAACTTTGGCTTTAATATAAGCTCAGCAAATGCCCAAGAACGGTGGTGCAATAGGGGAGGAATCAATCCCATGCGCTCCTCTGGGGTTTTGCCAAGCTTGCGTCATCGTATCAAGGCAAGAGAGGTCCAGGTGCGAATTGCTGCCAATGTTCCACCATGAGGGCCACCTCTTTGAGCCTAGAGGCTGTCTATTTACCTCTGTAATCGCGTGGCATGCGAGGGCCCTGGCCTGTGTGTGAGGTGCAGGAGGGTATGGAGCAGGGGATGTGAGTCATCTTTGCTAAAGCAGGAGCACGTGTGCAGGCGCATACACACGCACACGCAGAAGCGGGAACTCAGAGCAAAGGGCAGGAGAGTTATGTCTGACAACTGTCACTATAACCTAGGGCAAGAGCGCAGGTCAGATGGTAGTGTCCAGAGCTTAAATCCACTGTGTACTACAGCAGTGACCCCATGGTCTCAGTTTCCCAAGGTCAGCTGTGGTTTGAAAATATGAAGGAGGAACTTCCAGAAATAAACAATTCATAAGTTTTAAAGTGCACACCATTATGAATACTGTGCGGTCCTGCTCCACCCCGCCCGGGACGGGACTCATCCCTTTGTCCAGTGTCTCCAGGCTGTACATGCTCCCTGCCTGTTAGTCACTTCGTAGCCACCTCAGTTATCAGATCCCCTGTTGCAGTGCTTGCCCATGACCTTGGGCTTGGCCATGTGACCTGCGTAGGCAACTGAGAGTGAGCAGAAGTGGCATGTGTCCCATCTGAGCAAGCAGGTTAGGAGCCACTGCTTGCTTGCCTTGGCCGTAGCAGTTTTTCCCAGCCACGGGAAAGCCTTATAGCAAGGAAAGGTTCCCTTTCAGCCTGGACCCCGGCATGAAGAAACAGTTAGAGAAGAGCCTCAGTCAATCCACAGCCTCTGCAGCTGCCACTGAACACGAGCAAGAAATGAACCTTTGGTCTCGTAAGTCACTGAGGTATGAGGCTGTCAGCTAGCCCACCGTAAGTCAGCAGGCCCAAGCTCCAGGATGCTGTCAGAATTAAATTAGTCAGATAATCAAAGCATTCAGCAGAGAGGCCGGCGTGGGACAGGTTTTCCGCAAACCTATGTTTCTTTCCCGTCATGTTCACTGGAAAACCTAAGCCTGGCCCAGGAGTGGGCGCAGGGTGGAGGTTTGAAAATGTGCAAATGAATAAATAAACAAATAAATTGGGCTTAATGTTAAACACCCAAATACAGAAACATCCTTCGCCTCCAGTCATTTCCTGAATATAAATTACTGTGACAAAAATTTTATATCATAATTTCAAAAGAGCTTGCTAACGTTTCCAGGAATGTTCAC
Source organism: Miniopterus natalensis (assembly GCF_054644295.1). Taxonomy (NCBI): domain Eukaryota; kingdom Metazoa; phylum Chordata; class Mammalia; order Chiroptera; family Miniopteridae; genus Miniopterus; species Miniopterus natalensis. The sequence goes on along the minus strand of NC_142087.1, from coordinate 36,236,879 downwards.
ATGCAGACTGAAACAACTGAAGCATTCAGAAGCTCAGCTTTCAGGAAGCCCACACAACAACGGGGGAGATCGTTAAATAAAAACCCCGCACTGCGCACCCCACATGCACAAACACTGCGGACGTACAAGCTACAGGTTTGACAACACAGTACGAACCCCAACTAAGATTTCCTTCATCTAACTCCATAAACCCCAAGATTACAGTAACGGAGTGAGTTGTGGTAATGTTTTTTCTTTCCTGCACACTTGTCAGAGAGGAAATATAAAGAAATCCTTGTCTTGATCTAGATGAGCACATATTCAAATTATTCTTTTTATGCTACAGACTCATAACCTTAACTTAAAAACTTTAGAAAAACGTAGCAGTAACTCTAGAAATGAATATCTTTGTTTCTATCACAATTGATTGCTCTTAACCGTCTCATTTCTTAGATATAAGTTTTCCTGTAGAAAAGCAGATTCCCAAAGCATTGTTGGAGTCTGGTTTTTATTATTTCTCTATGCTTTATATAACATTACCTAAAGAGCCAGCATGCATTTCAATTCAGCTAGTGACCTATACATAAAGCTGGAAGGTGTACACTGATTTAATAATTGGCCTTAAATTTCCCAAGGAACCTATTCATTCTCCAAAGGAAAAGGCCAACAGAAACTAAAATTTATCAAGAAAAGCATATTTCATGAGAGGAGGGGCTGGGCCAACAGAGAAACGACACACTAATACTTATTTAAAAGGCCATTTATTTATCAAACATTTATTAAATGCCTATTATTTTCCATCCCTGGGCTGGCACTAGGGGGTTGGAAGACGGCAAAACACAGCACTGCCGTTGGAAGCACTGGTCCTGTACACAGGGTGGGGCAAAGCAGGTTCACAGTGTTCACATGGAAAATAATACCATCATTAATAAATAATAATACAAGAACAAACTGTTTCGTGGACTCCCAACTATCAGCCTACTTTTGTCCCACCCTGTAAGACGCTAGTAAGTACATCCAAGGTGATGAACACATCTGGTGGCTTTATTCTAAGAGAAGACAGGAGGTGACGGGAAGACAGAAGAGGCCCCCTGGGGGGGGGTTGGTGGGGTTCGGGGAAGGTTGTGGGAGGAGGTGAGTTTTCGGCATGACCAGCTGCAGCGCCCTGAAGGGAACTATAAGCAGGGATGGGGGAGAGGCAATGACACGGCAGAGAAACATTTGCTGAGAATGTTGCCACAGAATCGGGTCCTCACTCACGTCTCCCTTCCTCCAATCACTTCACTTCGGTCACCTCGGTGGCTTAGGCACGAGGCGCCTCAGGTCACAGGGCAGACAGGCCCCTGTCCTTGTCTGACTCTCGATCCTGCCACAGGGATCTTATCACAGGGAGCAGCTGGTGTCAAACTCGGAACATCAGACTCCGCAGTTTGAGAAGAGAGGCTCAAAAATATTCTGTTGTTGACATGACTGACGGTCATCGAATTAAGCAGGTGTTCACACTGACACACCGAATTAAGCCGCCTGCGCTGTCGGGGACGGGCCAGCTCCAGCTGCAGGCTGCCCCATCCACCTGCCAGCTGCTGCCACGTGGGGATAAAAGGCGTCGGCCTGGGCTCTGCCTCGCCCACAAGCGCACCTTCACTAGCACTGTCCGCGCAGCCTCCCCGCCAAGGACCCGCCAGACCACACGCCTGATGAGCAGCGCAGGCCAGGCGGCCCCGCTCCAGCGCACCCTGCTCGTCCCAGCGGAGGAGGGGCGCGGGGCAGTTCCAACACCACGGGTCCAGTCCCAGGACAGGAAGTGTGAAGAGTGTCACAAGAGGTGGGCCTGGGAGTAACTCACCGGGAAAGTTTCCACAAGAGCAATAATGTCTAAGGTGTTAAGGGCCGCGGGGAGCTAGCCCGGCGACAGACAGGCTGCGGCAGCTCCTTAGCCCTGTACAGACAAAGCCATGCCTTTTGAGTCATGTCTACACGGGGAAGAAGTCCTAGGAGTATTTGTGTCTCACCAGGCCAGGCTGTTTTCAAGGTGGTTTATATTTTAACATACTCTTTGAAGGGAAAAGGTATTTCATTCCACAATCCAAGTAGAGAATCAAATAGAATCATGTATAATATTGTTAATAATGATGTAATCTGAGGCACTGTGCTGATTGTATAGATTTATGAAGAATAACCTCATCGCTTTTTAAGTAAAAATGGGTGAGAGATCAGTAAAAGATTGTTATTTTTAAGTAGGCAGCAATAAGGTTTCCCAGAAAGCAGGAACTTTTATTTCTGTTGGCAGGTTAGTAGGCATGAGCCTATTTACTTGCTGAAATATTTTGTCTCGGATGAAAAGTGTAGCTTTGGAAAGAGAAAATCCTACTCAGGCCTTACTCAAGCTTATTGTGATAGATACGACTACAGCTTTCTGATATTTCGACTTCTTGTCCCCTTCCCATACATGGCGGACTGCACCTCTCCTTCCTTATAAATTAGCAAGGTGACTTGCTTTGGGCCACAAACTGTGAGCTGCAAGGACAAAGGCCACTTCGAGGTGGAAACACTTAAGAACCAGTGTGCAATTCTCCCACCTCTCCTTCCACGCTTAGGCAAACTAAGGAATATCATGTTGGGAAAGAAGTGTTATAGATTGAAGCCAAACAGTGACGCACCATGTAGACGCTGCTCTGTAGAGCTGTCCATCTTCATCAGATTTGCACGAGTGGGAAAGAAATACTGAAAATCGGGCCATTCCCTAGCGTACACACATGTTCAGAACATACAGAGTACTGCTGAACTGACAAAGCAACGCCCACCTGCATCGCCTTAACCAAGATTAATGAATGTGACTTGGAAATATTTGTACTCATAAGCTTAGAAAATCTGCACAGAAAGCTAAGCTTTCAAACTGAAATAAAAATACGTTAGACACAGGTATTTTTTTTTCTCTATAATAAAAACAAAAACAAAATAACACAACTCAATTGAATATTCTTTTGTTATGTAGATATCAATATTGTAGCTCCGGGAGTGGGCCGGGGGGTTAGAAGTAGCAACAGTAAAGATATAGAAACCTAGCTCCTTCCTCTGTTACAACACACTCTGGTAAGGAAGTCCTAAAACAGGACTAGGATGACTGTCCTCAAGGTGAGCCTAACATATCATCATGCGTCCAACCACATAAACTGTGACGATGTGTATTTATCCTGAAACAATGCACATAATCACAAAGTTTCCAGAAAGTGAATGTCTAAACGCCATCCCATGGCCAGTGTTACTGCAAGGAGGGGGGAGGGCAGATCCCCAGGTCCTCCTTTCAGTTACAAAATGTACAGCAGAGGACATCCTTGCTTTCTTATCCTTGGAGAAAACGTTGAAGCTTTAGCTTACTCAGTCGTTTCTTTTCCTTTAGATGTGACCACTTTAAAATAATCTGTTAGCAAACAGATTGGTGGGCAAACTTCAAAGGGCATAGCGATGAAAGGATCAATATATCTCACAATTGCTCTAAAGAACCAGATAGCTTCATGTAAGATATAATTGAAATTCCCTTTAAGATAAAAAAGAGGTTAAGCTTGAGAAGGAAGACAGCAAAGCCATATTGGACCGCACTGCTTAATAGGGTCTTTGCAACTATAAATGCATAATAACCCTGCAGATCAATATCTGCTCTGTATTTTAAGAGAGTTGATGCCATGCAGAGAATACGCTCTGCCCTTAAACGAGAAAACATGGGAATACGTGGAAAGACAGGTTGACATTTTAACATGATGTCTAAAAATCAGGATGATCCAAACTGAGATGACAGTTCAAAAACAAAGCAGACTCCTTAATAAATTCCTTAATAATATTTCTACTTGTACATCTATTTGGAAACATAAAAATTTTAGGGAGGCACTATAATATGGAATTTATACTGTCTGGATTTATTTACGATATTCATAATATGAGAGCAGCCAATAAAACTTGTGAGTTGGGACTATGTCCTCAGAAACATAGGAATAGAAAAAATAAAGCAACACAAAACAGAAGAGACCTAGAATTCAAGAATTAGACACAGCTTGGTGTAAAATTCTTAGTCTTTGAAACCAGGCAAACGTTACTTGACTGCAGGTCGGTATGAATGGCGCTGACCAGATGCGTAGACTACTTGATTTCCTTCGAGTTTCTTTACCTGAGAGATGGCGACCATAGTCTATAGTGGTGGCGGTTAGTGATGGCCAGCACCCAACTCCTGCCAGCTACCTGTTTTTGTTAATAAAGTTTTATTAGACTACAGCCGTATCCATTATCTATGGCTGCTTTCCAATACGATGGCAACAGCGAAATTTGAACAGAAACTGTTTGGCCTGTAAAGTCTGAAATGTTTACTCTCTGTTCTTTACAGTAAGTTGCCAGTCCCTAATCTCTGGACTGTCGTATGGACTAGAGATTAACACAGTGCTTGGCATATGGTAGCTGTTTTCATTGTCATTATTCAAGTAAACAAAAGGTCAAGGTCATGTAACCTAGGAAGAAAACGTTGCAATTGCTACATCCTACTGATCAATGAATCCTAAACCATCTTAGACGTTCTTGCCCAAAGTGCTTCACTTAGGTAACAGCAAAAAAATCTCAACCTGTTCTTTACTCAGAAAAAATAAACTCAGGTAAATGCAAATTAGAAGGACACTGAGCCGGGTCAGTGTGGCTCAGCTGGCTGAGCTTCGTCCCATGCACCATGAGCTCACCAGTTCGATTCCCTTTTGTATGTCACAAGCGCTCTGTCAGCTTAATCAATACACGTAAAAACACACTTTCAATATAATGAACAGGACTAGTCAAAATCTACTTTTAGAGAAAAAAATTAAAATGTCTTTCTTTCAATAATTGTATTGACACTGCCAGTTCAATATAAGATGATAACTGCCACTGGAGAGACCTGTCCTGATGTGCTGGCATTCCAATCCAAGGGCAGATGGTTCAGTCACAGCATCAACCCTACTTCTACATTTTCTGATGTTATAATGACCCCATTTTTTTTTCTTTTGGGGAGATACAGGTGTAGAAATGTTACCGTTGTTAGCTAGTTATTAAAAGGAAGAAAGCAAGGGAAGTTAAAAATTGTTAAGTGCGGTAGTGTGGTCGGCTGGGGACCATGAGGCTGTGGACTTCACCAGGAAGCTACAGCTTCACACCCCCAGGAACTGCAGCATTGTCCCTCCAAGGGCGTTAATGCCCTCCCTTCCCCCCTCAGGACAGGACTGCAGGAGCAGGGGGAGATAAGGACCTGTGCAACGAAGTCAAAATGGCATGGGGGGAGGGGGGAGATACTTAACTATAGTGGTCTGTCAGTCTAACCTGAGAGAAAAATCACTGGCTAGGGTGAGTGGAGCCAATGCAAGCCCAGACAGTTTGGGAAGCTGATTGGTTATTTTGAAAAAGTTCTGGTTCCTCCCAAGCCTGAGAATACATAATTCCAGGTGAACAAAGAAGCTTTCTCCCTGGCTTGGTGATCTGCACTCACCCATTGAATCACAGGCTCTCTTGCCCAGGAGCCACCAGATCATGCAGGCCTTGTGGCCACCTGGGCCCGAAGCAGATTGTGCAGGCCCTGAAGGACTATGAAGCAGAAACTCTGAGCACTGGCCTTTGCCTTGGCCTTGCTAAAGACACGGTTGTACTTTATCTATGGCAGGACAGATGGAGATGCAACATTAGGAAGCCAGGAGAACTCTTTTGATACTACATCACAAATATACCACTCCCCAACACCACTGTCTCCCGTGCGTGGGTCCTTGGAATTCTTTCCTCAAGGTCCTGGAGAAGAGCCCGATTTCCACCAACAACAGAAATGCTTAAGAGCGATGTAATCTCAACCTTTCCTTTAGAGCCAATATCTAATAATTTTAATAATTGGAAAGATATCAACATAAATATAAATTTCTCTGCACTAAAACAATAGAATTGACAAATGAGGTGAATAAGCTAGAAGAAAGTAAACTCTACTCCTATAATTCTCTAACTATACAACTTTCCTTTTATAAAGTTTTGCAGTTTAAGAAGTGTTTTCAAATAAGTTGCTCCATTTAATCTTCATGTCCACTCTGTACACAGGCAAAGATTTTTATACGGCAAAGCTCTACTTGACAAAGAAACTGAGTCTCAAGAGGCACAAAGTTATTCACTTACTGAAGCAGTGGTAGCAGAACCACTGATTTTTAATCAATAAATTGCTTGGAATAAAAAAGGGTAGCAGCCAGCTGAACATGGAGACATGCTAAGCCCCGCTTACCTTTCAAAGCCAATCTGCCGCAATGTCTTTTCCCAGGTTGAGCCTGTAACAGAAGAAAGGAACATAATTAGTGCACACCTGGTATTCTGATAGTTTTGTCTTGTTTTTGCGCACCCTGCTGGGTATTTGGTTTTAAATTTAAGTGGAAGACTTTGTTCTTCCTAGGATGCATCGCTGCTTTCCTCCAGTCCCCAAATGGCCTTTTAGAGAGCATCTGACATCAGGGTTAGAGGGACAAATCTCTAACCCACTTTCCTGTGGTAAGGCAGGGGCCTACTAATTCATCCTCTAAACATCTGTGTTTGGTTCAGTAATAATATGAGCAAAACTCTCCTGTCAAAAATACTTAAACAGCTTAATGTAAATTGTACTCTCTAAAATTCGACTTTTATTTCTGTGTAGCATATGAAAAACTAGATGACACTGTAGGGAAGCAAAGTTTGTCACCCCAAAATGTGCCTCTTTATCATGAGGATTACTTTAGGCTGATAATTTGTAAGAAACAGAGGATACAGAAAGTTTTTCTTTTTACCTCCACCTTAACTCTCTAAAATAGTTTAGATACTGTTTGCTTGTACCAGAAAAAAAGGGCCAAAGAGAACTTGTTTTTACGCCTGAAAGACTTCTCCACATTCGTGTAACAGACATTTACTCTTCCCATCTCCCCATGAATTGTCTGCCTACCCTGTGAACTCCCAGGCCCTTACCGCCTTCTCCTTAGACCACAATAATATATAAACCAATTGCCTGACTATCTGGGAGACACATATCTTTGGAATTCCTATATTTATAAAAATTAAACTGTTTTTTCTCCTGTTAATTTGTATCATGTTAATTTCATTAGACCAGCCAAAGGAACCTAGAAGGGCAGATAAAAACTTTTTCCTCCCCAACAACACTCTGAATTTCCAAGTCATTATACACCATGCCTTTATCTCACTAATCTTGAAGCACAGGATTAACATTTAGTGTTTTAAGCTAAATATTTTAATCAAAAGTCTCCTGAGTGAAAATTCTGTTTTAAGTGGCATGATTTGAAGAGCAGCATATCCAACTCCACACACACACACACAAAACAGCTGAGTATAAAAAATATTTTTTATATAAAAATTAAGGGTTTTTCTTAACCCATAGTTTTATATTTTCATGATGTTCAGTCAGTTGCAAACGTATTTTAATTTCAGTAACTATTTCAAGTAAATACCTGTGTATCCCTAAATTTATAACTTGTGCTTTGTTCTAATTGCTTGATAATCACAGCAGATAATTACTGCCTTTCTGTACAATTTAGTTCTGCAAACAGGAAGTGGTAGATCCAGCACTGGTCCCCGGGGCAGCAAAGAGCTACCCTGCTTCTTTCCCTAAAGTCACAATAAACTAGGATGGTGTTTATGTTTCTTTCTTGGAAACTCTGCCTCACAGGCTTTATCTTCAGGTGGCCTCTCAGTGTCTCCTAAACATTAGACAGGCTTTCTGGAAAGACAGGAGATTATGCAGGAGCAGCTTCCTTTCTGAGGACTGAACCAGTCCCAAGAGAGCACAAACATGCTGCCTCCCCATGGGACTTGGGTTCATACTCCTTGGTTATAATAGAGCATTTTAAATAATTTTTATAAATAACACAGGACTAAATATCATGTACAAATTATACAAACATGCACACACACAAATTTAAAGCAGATGCAGGTTTATCTTCTTGGATAAAGTCACTCTTATCCAACTGAATTCCAATACACTTTGCTGAACAGGAGTAAATGATATGGAATTTTAGTTAATCAGCCCAAGAATTTCTCATGGCCCTGGGCCCAAGGGAGTGGACCCCATATGAATGTTATCTGTCCTGGGAGTCTCATGCAAAACAATTAAGAATCTCTATTTCAGGAATTCTTTGAAGACAATTACTTTGCCCCTAAGAGCCTAGCAATTAAGACACTGGTGGAAGAATACATACCTGAGTCAGAAACCACACTGTAATCCAGGACAGCTGGCAACTGCCTGGCCCAAACTAAGAAGCAGGAGAGATTGAGTCTCCTGCCAAGTGAGAACCAGACAGTCTGAGCCCAGGCCAAGTGGGAAGGGTCCATGGGAAGGTGGGGTGGGAGTGAGGTGGGGGTAGACGAGGAGTGGGTTTAGGTGCTACTTTTCTTATTTTCAGGGAGAAACAAAGCACCTTTTAAATTTTTCTATATTTGCATTTTCCCAGATTTTTTCAGTATATTCTTAAATTAATTTTTAAACACATTTTTAAGGAAAACCCATTTTTAATGACTCAATTTATTATCAAAGTAAAACAAAAATAAATGACTTTGCTATACTGCACCACCAGGCTGTTGGAACATGAAGCTTTAATTAAGAAATAGGTTCCACCTTCTTATTTCGGAGAAAAGTAAACTTATTCAAGCAGGCAGAACAAGTTAAAAGTGTTTGGTGCAAGACTTTCAGAAATTCTAAGAATAAACATTATGAAGCCACTCAACCAAGCACAAGACAATATAACAACTTCCTTCTGGTCACTAGAAATCAATTTAATTGATAATTTGAGTATCCTATGTACTATAGGTATCCATCTTTGTTTGCTATTGATACTCTGCTAAGTATCGCAATATGTTAGGCATAGGACTGAATATATTAAAATATGGTTTCTGCCCTCAAACGCCACATACCCTAGAGGGTTAGGTTTTTATGTCTTTTGTGAGCACTTAGTCATGATGAAAGTAGAAACACACAATAAATGGAGCAGACATATCCATATCCTTTGGCACCAAGAATATTTTTGGCAGCCCATTATTCAGTTGCTGGGGAATTCTTTAAAGCCATTAACCATGTTTTACATGGTAAGGTAATATTAGCCTCCTTTGCCAGAGCAGTCCAACACGGACAGAAAAGTAGAGAAAACAAAAAGAGCTGGCAGACTTCCTTGATTCAACACTTTTTAAATGAGATTTAGAATACGGAGAAGTCTAAAGCATGCTACATTCTTCAGGAAAAATCCAACAACAGCAACGACGACAAAAAAGAAAATGTGTGAGAGAGAGAGATGGCTACAATCCATAAGAGGGATTTTCCCTTTGCAGTCTTAGATGTAGTTAGAAGTGACTATGGTTCTTCATTTTTAAAAACTGCCCTTCAGAGCACAGACACCCCAACAACCGAATTGAATGAAATCCTTGTGGAGGACCACAAAGACCAGAGGCTGGAAACAAACCCTGGACTAAATGTCATCCAGTCTGTGGAGCAAGTTCCAGTGTCCGTCCTCCGTGGATACAAGCTAACAAGCTACCCCTTTGGCGCTGACATTCCCAGGACTCCAAGGGGCACTACCACGCTACGGTGTCGGACATCCCTTCCTCGAGGCATCAACATTTGCCCCTTTACAAAGTGAGCAAAGCGCCATCCCTCCGTTCTCACTCTCCCTCCACCCCTCCCTCCCTCTGCACCCCAGCTACCTATCAGCTTCTGTCAGTTCCATGTTTCCTTCTTCCCATCACAGGAAGAAGTTATGGAAACTTCCTTTTTTTGGGAACTACTGTCCCCAGGCCCTTGAGCCTCTGCGGGGGCTCCTAGCTATAGGACCTCTCCCCAGCTGGCCCCAGCGGCAGGGAGGGTGGGCCACTCCTCACAGCACCCGATCTCCCGGGCCACGGGTCATCAGGGTGAGCGCGTGGTCGGCTAGGTCAGGCCAAATGGAACCTTGCCCAGCGGGCTTGACCTAACTCGTGGAAGCTCTCTCTGCTCGCCTGCCAGAGAACCAGGATCGTGGGTGCCCAGCCCTGGCCACAGTCACATCGTGGCCATGTTCCCACCACCTGGAGAAAGCCTGGGTAGGAGGAAAGAGGGGGTCCATGAGCAGAAGTAGCCTGGAGAGCAAGGACGGGGGCTCCCGTTGGCATCCCTGTCTGTGCCCAGCTGCTCCTGAGACCCTCGCCTTTCCTGTCACTCCAGCTACAAGACAGGGAAAATAATCTGTGTTTAGTGTTAAGTCTAGTTTCAGTTTAATCTTACATCTTCCTTTAAGCCCGACATTTGTATCTCGAAGAGCACTAAATATGAACAGTAGGAGTAAGATTTTAGCAATGCACCCAGCATCCACATCTTAGGTGGCAACAGAAATATTTTAAATCAATCCTAGACGTTTTAACCACATTTTACATCAAGAGAGTGCACATTCTCCCCCAAATTAACATGGCAATAAAAATGGCTAATTTAACCCTCCCAAACACTCCACAAGGACAGTACTATTACCATGTCCCCTTGCGGGTGGGAAAACTCCAGGTAGAAAGAGGTGGGACTCCAGAGCCAATGCCCCTAACTTCTTTACTCCTTGTTTTGTGGCACGCACACGTGTGTGTGTGCGTGTGCGTGCATGTGTGTGCGTGCGGGGAGGGGGGACCTTGGTTTCTTTTCTTCTCACTTTCCTTCGCTCAGTCTCCTTCCTAACATTTGTCTCTCACCCCAATCTGGCTACAATATGGAATCCAAAACCTTTTTGAATTTTATGCCGGATAATTAATTTTAGAGGCATGGGGGCGCCTACAGAGGCAGTTATCTGTGGTCAAACCCCTTCTCCCATCGCCTTTCTTTCATCGAGGCCCCCCGCTTTCTATGTTAATTTTGTTCGGTGGTCAGCACAGGAGCTCAGCCCGTACAAACGCGTAGGCAGAGGAAGGCTGCGCCGATGTGTCACCTGCGACGACGGAGCGGGCTGGTTGCTTGTCCTGCCTTCTGACGCTTCTGCGGCGGTCGCTTACAGGGCAGGGCTTCCTCCCCGCCGGGGGCTCAGCTGCTTGGAGCGCCACCCCTTACACCAAAGAGGCTGCAGGTTCGAGCTCCAATCCGGCACATTGAGGCAACCGGTCCATGTTTCTCTCTCACATCGATATTTCTCTCTCTCTCTCTCAAAAGCAATAAACATATCTTCAGTGAGGGTAAAAGGGGAAAAAAGATAAAATTACAGGGCTTTGCCTGTTCCTTGAAAGCAGACATCTGCGTGCTAACAGCTCTGCCTCTGGACATCTGCATCTCCTTAGACAAGTTGCTCTCGGGTCCTTCTCTTTCTTTAACGTGATGTTGTGGGGTTTTCAGCAGGTCCCTTTCCATTTATAACTGTATTTTTCATAAATGTTATTGAAAACGCAAAACTTTATGCTGTAAATTGGTTGCTCACTTTATTATCATGCTTCCTCACTGATTACTTTTATCGATCATTCTTTTGATCAACTTGTTGCTCAAATTCTAATACACAAACAAAGGTAACGATTTTTCCTGTAGGTCCGCAGTGGTAAAACTGGTGGGAAAAGGAGACAGAGATTTCCTTCTAATTGAACACTTTTATACCAAGTATGTCTCAGATGTTGAAAGCCACTTGAACTTGGATGTGCATTTCTGTTTTTCCCAAAATAATTAGAAAAAAAGAAGAAGAATTCATGGAAGTAGTAGGTCTTTGCCAGCATATTCCTATAAAAATAAAAGTATTTTCATTTCTTGTAGGGACTGCCAAGCAGTTGAACACACAACCTGGCACAGAAATTGGTGACGAAACCCTGAAATATCAGGAATTATGCCTCTTACAGGTTTTCTGGAGGAAACTTCATTTACATTATTTTTAAATCTTGAAAGGAAAAGATTTTCATATCCAATCCAAGTGAAGATTTTACCATGCACTGGATGTTGAACACAATGAGAAATTCTAAGAGAAAAATAGACCAGTAGTGACATTTTACTTTGCAAATATTAAAATGCACTCCTGTTGAGTTGTAGCTGAAATCTTTTAAACCCCAGAACTGGCTGCTCTAACAGGTGATATGTACCCAAGTAATGCAATTTTCCCAGCTAAGGAGAAATTTCAGCATTTTGGGTTAAATTGTGAGATCTGTAAAATTTTCTGTGTCATAATTCCCAGATGAGATTTGTCATTAATGGGATAAAAGTAATTGTAAAAGAGGGCAGTGAGGGAAAAAATCATTCTTTACCATCCCTTAACTAATAATTTCATATTAAATGAGCTACATGTTTTTTGTCGTTGAGAGTATTACAGATGTCCCCTATTTTCTCCTTTACCCCCCTTCCCCCATCTCCCATCCCTCCCCAGGCCCCTGCCTGTCCATTGTCTGTGTCCATGGGCTGTTCATATACACTCATAAATTCTTTAGTTAATCTCTTCCCACCCTCCTTCCCGCCTTCCCTCTGAGATCTGTTGGTCTGTTCCATGCTTCTATGTCTATTCCTTAGATTCCACATATGAGTGAGATCATGTGGTACTTGTCTTTCTCTGCCTGGCTTATTTTGCTTAGCATAATACTCTCCAGGTCCCTCCATGCTGTCCCAAAGGGTAAGAGATCCTTCTTTTTTACAGCTGCATAGTATTCCATGGTGTAAATGTCCCACAGTGTTTTTATCCACTCATCTACTTTAAACCCCAGAACTAGCTGTTCTAACAGGGGATATGTTAATATATAAATTAATATATTATATTGACATATAATATATTAATATAAAATTTACAAATATAAATATATAAATGTTTTATATATGTATTAATTAATATATTAATTATATCTAAATTTTGGCTACTATACATACAATGTGTGGAACATTTCTATAATTTTAGCTTTCCAGTTTTTGAATTACATGTTTGTTGCCATAATAGGTGGGAACAAATATTATATCTGTTTCTTGAATCCTCATGAATTCTTTAATATCCAAATATCTCAGCTCCGGGAGGTTTTGAATGAGCATAATTCATGTTTTATGATATCATCTCAGTTGACTAAAATCAGTCTGAAAAAATAATAACCACAATTCACTCTTTGTAGTGACTAGGACAAACCTATTCACAAATTTTAAACAAGTCTATTCACAAATATGCAACACTATGAATGAAGGATGCTATGAATAAAAGATTTTCTTTTGAAAAACTACTTTCAAATTACTCTAAAATGAAATGTAAATTCTAAATAATTAATTTCCACAACAAATAATGTATTTTTAAAGACAACTGACTATAAAAACTCTGGTTTAACACTGGGTCTGATTGGCAGTCTGATGCTTTTTTTCTACCAACTTACCACTAAATTAATTATGGACACACTGGAAAAGAGAAACCCAAATGTATACACACACACACACACACACACACACACAATCTATTTTCATGAATCTCAGAGGAACTTTCATAAGTAGGTCAATTGAATTGAATTGTCCTGTGCATATGTCTCCCATGGAAACCAACCAAACAAGCCAGCCTTAAAGAAAACAAAAGTACATTTCATTCTTTTCCCACTGCACTCCTCCCAGTCCAGAAACACAAGATCCATACCAGAGAGTGGGCACTGTGCCCTTTCTGTATAGGACGTCTCTTTCTGAACAAGCAGACTTTTGTTCCCATGATTATCACCATCATCACCCTGCCTTCCCCTGACCTCCTTGCCTTCATTCAATATCACTCCACATCCAGGCCAACTCTCAGAGACAATCGAGTTTGTGTGTATGTATTTTTGTTTGCCTATGCATGTGTATATTTGTCTTTGTGTATTTGTTTTTGTTTGGATGTGTATTTATATTTGCATTTGTGTATGTGTGTATTTGTATCTGTGCGTGCGTGTGTGCGTGTGCGTGTGTGTGTGGAGAGCAATGGACAGGAGGGAAGGGAACCAATGCCCCACGGCCCAGAGTCTTTTGGGATACATAGTCCTTGTCAATGAAAAGTTATAGGAATAATTAGAGTCTGAAAACCCCTGGGCACTACCCATCCTGAGCACTAGAAAGAGCATAAGTATGAGATCATTACAAAACGTTTATATGCAGTGGAATAGTATGTGGAATTAAAATTCGGTTTTTGATAAAAGTTGATAAGGTAAGCAAGACTTGGAACCTTTCTGTAACTCAATTGAAATTCCAGTTGACACGGTGTCCCCCTCATTCAAACCCAGGCTTCCGAGTCGCCGAGTTAGTTTCGCTTCTCCTTCAGCAAGAGTGTTTAGAAACATAAGGTGATCAAGTAGAAATGGGGAAATGAACAATATTTAAAGAGCACGTTAAGAAAAATGATTCAGTTAAGAAAAAAAGGCATAAGAATGTGAAAAGAAAAATAAGAAAGAAGAAATCAAGTATCATAGAGAGGCCGACTTCAGAAGGAGGGGGTCATGGACTTCAGGCCTTTGGCGAAGAAAGGTAAGGCGCGCCAGAGCATTTCAGTGGGACTGGAGAAATGGTAGCGTGTGGGGGGAGTGAGCTGGGAACTAGATGGGAGGCCAGGAATCGCAGACAGTGAGGGCCGACTTCTCTGTTTCAAGCCACCAGGCCACACTGCGATGGGATGGATCTTGAGGTCTATGAGTTAGAGGGGTGCTGGGAGTTGAGAGAGAGCTGGAAGGGGAGGCCAGAACAAAGGATGGTGTGGCTTCCTTGGTTAGATGATGGCAGTCTTAATAAACTAAAGAGAAGGAAGCTGGGGATGAGCAGAGGTGGAAGGCACAGAGAAGGATATTAAAAGATTCCTTAGTGGCTAAGAGAGGAAAAGACTCTGAGCAGGCAGAGGATCCTGAGACTAGAGGAAAAGACAAGGGAGAATGTTGTGGGACCATATTTGCAGCAGAAGATGGGCAGAGAGTCTGGGCAGTTTATGCCCTGCTCCTTAAAGAGGGCGGGGAAGAGAGGAATGTATGCAATGGGTACACGAAAAGGCATCCGGGGTGGTTGCCTATTTGGATAAATGCAGTTACTGCACAGTCCATATCTAGATTACTCTTTTGAAGGAATTATATTACATAGAACACCTAAGTTGTACAAATAAATATATCTGTTTTAGACAATTTAGAAGATACTTAAGGATACAGCCGTGTTCTTCAGTACAAGGAATAAATCTTTGTTGTAAAAGTGTGGGATGCTGGGCTGCCTATGAAGTGCAAGGGTGGGACACAATGTTCTGACAATTCATACACAGCCCATCAGATGAAAGGTCTAAGACCAGGAGGCCGAGTTAGAGAATCTCCCTAATGAGGGCATCAGGGGCCTGGCTGTCTTGATTTATATGTTACGCCACCTGCATAAATTAGTATTTAATTCACATATACTTATTTTCTCTGATAAAATTTTTACATTTTATTTTATAAATGTAAAATTTACAAATAAAAAATATATAACATTTTATATAAAATTTTAATTTCAGTGTCAATGTTACATAGCTTTTATCTTTTCTTAAACTAGTTTGCCATTTCATATATTTTGAGTAGATAACACCAATGATGTTAATTTCCCTCTTCTTCAGGGTCTTAGTTTTCTATCAAAACCAAAAATGTACCTGAAAATTCAGCAGGGCAGATAGCAATAACTCAGCTCTCGCAGCAAAACAACTTTGGCCTTGAATCTCTACTCTGAATATTTGTCGTGCTCTACTATAACATTGGGGCACTCGCTTTAGGTCTATGAGTTAGTCAAGGCATCTCTAAAATAAAGATAGTAGCCCCTTTCGCACAAATACGATGAAGATGTATTCAAAGCATCGCAGAGTGTCTGGCACAAAATAGGTGGTAGATAACTGGTAGATAATTAGCCACTACAATTCAAGACACTTAACTGCCATTTTAGATGAACAATGCTGCAATGCAGGGAATATTTGGTAGTATGAGGACCTTAACTGTGCAGAACCACCACAGCCCAGTTTCCCCTCTCCATGCACTGTCCCACCACAACACACACACACAACCTCAACAAAGGCGTGCATGAAAGTGTAGAGAAATAAACTTTAGCGTCATTTCTCTTTTTAATTTGGCACATTGTTATGAGTGTGGTTTGTTTTAGTTAATTTATAATGTATTATATACTTTTCCTTTTAGTGTGTGTTTGCTAAAACTCTCCTAAAATCATTTTATGGGAAAGGTATAGAATGTGTATTTAGGTTAAACCCATAAATAACTTCATTCATTTAAACTTAAGCCCTTCATAAAGAGCTTACTAAGCTTGTAAAAGTATTCATATTGGTGTTTATGAGGTTGTCCCTTAAAAATGCACATGAGAACATGAATTGCATGTAAGGGATTCTGTCAATTTTGCAGAAGCCAAAAGAGTAAAATTCCTACACTGCCAATCCCAGCTGTACACCACACAGAGGAGCGCTGAAATACAAAGCTGACCAGCAAGGGGTCTTAAAAAACAACTATACCACTGACCCTTGAACAATGCACGAGTTAGGGGTGCCAATCCCTGAGCAGTTGAAAATCCCCATCCACATATAACTTTTGACTCCTCAAAAACTTAAGTCAGCCTTGGGTATCCACAGGGAATTGGTTCCAAAACCCCTCCACGATGCTTGAGTGCCCTTATTATATAAAATGGTGTAGAATGCATACATTCGGCCCTCTGCATCCACAGACTTCCAACCACGGACTGAAAAATCTACAGCTATTTATTGAAGAAAATCCACATATAAGTGGACCTGTGCCGTTCAAGCCTGTTGTTGTTCAGCAGTCAACTGTATTTTCTCCAATAAAAATGCACTTATATTCTTTTCATATCATTTTTCATTTTTCTTATTTGCCAGTATTTATAGAACACTGGCAAGTATTCTGAGGATGCTGCGTTTTGCAGGTTAAGTATGGTTTTCACTTTTATGTTCCTTTGGGAATCTTATACAGCAATACAGTCCTTCATATGCTTGTGCCTTTCTTTACACTAACTGCAAACTCCCCATTGCCAGAAGTATGAGCCAAATAGTGATGTTCACTTGTAAAAATTAAAAAAATAAATAAACCCTGGCAGACATTTTGATGGCTGGAAATTTTATGAAAAAGAAAAACTTCACGAAGCATATTTAGTTTAAACTCGCAATTGCAGCTTGGTCCTTGTTTTCCCTGAATATAAATCAAATATAAAGTTTAGACAAAAGACTGAAATGTTTATTACATGGAGGGCCAGGGGATTTGTTGTTTTTCATTTTTAACACAATTGATAAAATATATACTGTGATATATTATAAAATATTAAATGTATATAGAAAAATCTAATCACACTGCATATCACACATTTAAAATTTTGGAATTGGGTCCTATATTTCTTTTTTAAGTATAGCTGACATACACTATTCTATGAGTTTTAGGTTTACAACATAGTTACTCAACATTTATGTACATTACAAAGTGATCACTGTGATAAATCTAGTAACCATCAGTCACAGCACAAAGTTATTACAATACTATGCATTATATTCCCTGTGCAGTACATTACACGCCTGTGACCCATTTATTTTATAACTGGAAGTTTATGCCCCTTAATCCCCCTGTCCTCTGGCAACCATCAGTTCTCTTTATCTATGAGTCTATTACTGTCTTTTTCTGTCTGTTTTGTTTTTTAGATTCCACATATAAGTGAAATCATACATAAGTTGTCCTTCTCTCCCTGAGTTATTTTTCTTAGCATAATACCCTTTAGGTCCGTCCATGTTGTTGCAAATGGCAACATTTTGTTCTTTTCATGACTGAGTAATACTCCATTCTGTAAGTATAGCACATCTTTTTTTTCCACTCGCCTGTCGATGGGCACTTAGGTGGCGTCCATATCTTGGCTATCGTGAATAACACTGCGATGACACAGAGGTGCAGGTACCTTTCCCAATTAGTGCTTTTGTTTGCTTCGGATAGATACCCAGAAGTGCGACTCCTGAGTCATACGGTGGTTCTATTTTCAGTTTTTTGGGGGAACCTCCATACTGTTTGCCATAGTGGCCTCACCAATTCGCAGTCCCACCAACAGTGCACAAGTATTCACTTTTCTGCACACCCTCACCAGCGCTTGTTATGTCTTGTGCTTTTGATTAACAGCCGATCTGGCAGGTGTGAGGTGAGATCTCATTGCGGCTTTGATTTGCATCTCCCTGTGGCTGTGATTTGCATCTCCCTGATGATTAGTGGTGTTGAGCATCTTTTCCAGTGTCTGTTGGCTGTCTGTATGTCTGCTTTGGGAAAACGCCTACTCAGGTCCTCTGCTCAGTTTTTAAAATTGGACTGTTTTTGATGGTGGGCTGTAGTCGTTCTTTATATATTTTGGACATTAATCCTCTATTGGATATAGATTCTCCCCATTCATTGGAAGAATATCTGCTCTCATGTTTTGTTGATGGTTCCCTTCACTGTGCAGACCATTGTAATCTGATGGAATCCAGTTTATTTTTGCTTTTGTTGTTCTTGTCTGAGGAGAATGTCAAAAAGTTTACTGCCTCTGTTTTCTTTTAATAGTTTTTATGGTTTCTTGTCTTACATATAATTATTTAATCCACTTTGAGTTTATTTTTGTATATAGTGTAAGAGAGTGGTCCAGTTTCACTGTTTTGCATGTAGCTGTGTAGTTTTCCCATCACCACTTATTGAGGAGAATTATATTTTCCCCGTTGTATATTCTTGCCCCCTTTGCTATAGATTAATAGACCATATAAATGTGGGTTTATTACTGGGCTCTCTATTCTGTTTCATGTATCTATGTGTCTGGGGTTTTTTGAGCCAGTACCACACTGTTTTCATTACTATAGATTTGCAATATAATTTGAAATCAGGAAGTGTGATAACTGCATTTTTTTCTTCTTTCTCACAATTGCTTTGGCCAGTCAGGGTCTTTTGTGATTCCATACAAATGTTGAGATTATTTTTCTAGTTCTTTGAAATGTCAATAGTACTTTGATAGGGATTGTGTTCAATCGGTAGATTGCTTTGGGTAGTATGGACATTTTAACAATATTAATTCTTCCAATCCAGAGCATGGTATATATTTCCATTTATTTGTGTTTTCAAATAATTTAGTCCTAATATATTATTCTTATAATTTAGAATGTAATTGTTTTCTTAAGTTCTCTTTCTCATAGTTTCTTATTAGTGTACAGAAAAGCACCTGGTATTTGTATATTAATTGTATATCCCAAAACATTAATGAATTCATCCATTAGTTCTAGTAGTTTTTGGGTGGAGGCTTTAAGATTTTCTATATATGTACAGTCTCATGTTATCTACAAATAGAAACAGTTTTACTTCCTCCTTTCCAATTTGGATGCCTTTTATTTCTTTTCCATGCCTAACTGCTGTGGCTAGAATTGCTACTATTGTGTTGAATAAAAGTGGTAGAGTGGGAATCCTCATTTTATTTCTGATCTTAGAGGAAAAGCTTTCAGCTTTTTACCACTGAGCATAATATTAGCTATGGGTTTGTTATACACAACCTTTACTATGTTGTAGTATGTTCCCTCTGTACCCATTCTGTTGTTTTTATCACAAATAAATGTTGAATTCTGTCAAGTGCCTTTTCTGCATCTATTGAGACAATCATGTGATTTTTATCCTTTGTTTTATTGATGTGCTATATTACTTTGATTTGTGAATATTGAACCATTTTTGCATTCTTGGAATAAATCCCACTTGGTCATGATGTATAATTCTTTTAAGTATTGTTGAATTTGGATTGTTAATATTTCGTTAAGAATTTTTGCATCTATGTTCATCAAGGAGAGTGGCCTGTAATTTGTGTGTGTGTGTGTGTGTGTGTGTCTGTCTGTCTGGTTTTATGCGGCTAATACTGGCCTTGTAGACTGAGTTTGAAAATATTCCTTCCTCTTGAAATTTTTTGGAATAGTTTGATGACAGGTATTCATTCTTCTTTAAATGTTCAATAGAATTAGCCTTTAAAGCTGTCTGGTCCTGACCTTTTGTTTGTTGGGAGCTTTATGATTGCTAATTCAGTTTTGTTACTGATAGTCATTTTGTTCAGATTTTCTCTCTTCCTGATTCATTCTTGGAAGATTGTATGTTCCTAGGAATTTGTACATTTCTTCTAGGCTGTCCATTTGTTGGTATATAGTTATTTTTAGTATTCTTTTATTTTCCTTTGTGTTTCTGTAGTGGGGGTTATCATTTCTCTTTCTTTTTTTATTTTACGTGGGCGCTCTTTTTTTCTTGATAAATCTTGCTAAAGGCTTATAAATTTTGTTTATTCTTTTCAAATTACCAGCTCTTAGTTTCATTGCTCTTTCCCATTATTTTTTACACTCTATTTCATTTACTTCTGCTCTGATCTTTATTATTTCTTTTGTCTAGTAACTTTCGGCTTGGCTTATTCTTTTTCTCATTACTTTAGGTATAAAGTTAGATTGCTTATTTGATACTTTTCTTGTTTTTTGAGGTTGGCCTGTATCGGTATAAACTTCCCTCTTAGACCTGCCTTTGCTGCTCCCACAGATTTTGGAACATTGTGTTTCCATTTTCATTTAGCACAAGGTTTTTTTTATTTCCTCCTTGATTTCTTTGTTGATTCATTGATTGCTTAGAAGCATGTTATTTTGCCTCCATGTGTTTGTGTGTTGTTTTTTTTCCAATTTTCTTTTTGTAGTTGATTGCTAGTTTCATAACATTGTGGTTGGAAAAAATGCTTGATATGATTTCAATCTTCTTAAAGTTACTGAGACTTGTTTTGTGGCTTTAACATGTGATCTATCCTGAAGAATATTCCAAGTACCTCGAAAATAATGTATATTCTGGTGTTTTTGAATGGAATGGTCTATATATATTTATATATATATATGGTCTATATATATTCACCTGATCTAATGTGTCTTTTAAGGACAATGTTTCTTGTTGATTTTTTTGTTAACCCTCACCCAAGTATATGTTTTTTTAATTGATTTTTAGAGAAAGAGGAAGGGGGGCGGAGAGAGAAACATTGATTAGTTGCCTCCCATACGTGCCCTGACTGGGGATTATACTCACAACCTAGATATGTACCCTGACTAGAAATCAAACCTGCAACCTTTTGGTGTATGGGACAACACTCCAATTAATTGAGCCACCTGGCCAGGGCACTTTGTTAATTTTTTATTTGGACGATCTATCCATTGATGAAAGTGTGGTGTTAAGGTTCCCTAGTATTATTGTAATACTGTCAGTTTCTCCCTTTATGTCAGTTAGTATTTGCTTTATGTATTTACATGTTCCTATGTTGGGTACATAGATGTTTACAAGTGCTTTATTCTCTTGATGAATTGATCCTTTTATAGTTATGCCCTTCTTTATCTTATGTTACAGTCTTTGTTTTAAAGTATTAAAGTATTGCAACTCCAGAATTCTTTTTTATTTCCATATGCATGATATATCTTTTCCCATCCCTTCACTTTCTTTTCTTTTTAAATTTATCTTTATTGTTGAAAATATACAGATGTCCCCTTTTATCCTCATTTGACCCCCTCCCTAGGCTTTCACCACACTATTGTCTATGTCCATGGGTTATTTCAATTTGTGTGTGTCTTTAGATCTGAGTTAGTCTCTTGTAGGCAGCATATGAATGACTCTTGTTTTTTATCCATTCATTCACCCTGTTCTTTCAATTGGAGTATTTAATACATCTATTGATTTTTTTTATTGATTTTAGAGAGAGAGGTAGGGAAAGAGAGAGAGAGAAACATAGATGTGAGAGAGAAACATCAATCAGTTGCCTCTATACATGCCCCAACTGGGGATTGAACTCGAAACCTAGGTATGTGTCCTGACCGGGAATTGAACCTTTTGGTGTATGGGATGAAGCTCCAACCAACTGAGCCACCTGGCCAGGGCAAAAGTAATTATTGATAGGTATGTACTTATTTCTTTTTTAAAATTGTTTTTGTAGCTCTTCTTTGTTTCTTTCTTATTCTATTGCTCTCTTCCTCTATGTTTTGATGTTTCTTTAGTGTTATGTCTGAATTCCTTTTTCTTGATTTCTTGTGCCTCTATTATAGGTTTTTGGTTGATAGTTACTATGAGATTTAGATATAACATCCTATGTATATAACACTGTATTTAAAATTGATGGTCTCTTCTGTTCCAATGCATTTCAAAAGCACTACATTTTTATTTCCACTCCACATTTTGTTTTTGACATAATATTTTATATATATGTGTGTGTATTCCTTAACTAATTATTGTTGATATATATGATTTTACTACTTTTGTTGTTGTTTTTAATTTTTTAAGAATGTATCTTTATTGATTTCAGAGAGAGGAGGGGAGAGGAAAGGGAGAGAGAGATAGAAACATCAATGATGAGAGAATCATTGATTGGCTGCCTCCTGTACGTCCCCCACTGGGGATGGAGCCTGCAACCCGGGCATGTGCCCTGACCGGGAATCGAACTGCAACCTCCTGGATCATAGGTTGATGCTCAACCACTGATCCAAGCTGGCCAGGCAACTACTTTTGTCTTTTAATCTACAAACTATATCAGTGCTTGATCTCCTACCTTTATCATATGTTAGCCTTACTAAGAGATTTTTTCTTTCATATATATACATATATATATGTGTGTGTGTGTGTGTGTGTGTATGTATTTCTAGTTTTGACATGTTTCTTTTCCCCTTAGATAAGCCTCTTTAACATTTTTTTTTTTAAATATGTTTTTATTGAGAGAGGGAGAGGGAGAGGGAAGAGATAGGAACATCAATGATAAGAGAGACTCATCAATCGACTGCCTCCTGTACAACCTCTAACGGGGATCAAGCCCTCAACCCAGACATGTTCCCTGACCGGGAATCAAACCATGACCTACTGGTTCATAGGTTGACGCTCAACCACTGAGCTGTGCCAGCTGGGCTCTTTAACATTTCTTGTAATGCTGGTTTAGTGGTGGTTAACTCTTTAACTTGCTTGCCTGGGGAAACTATCTCTCCTTTAATTCTGAATGATGGCTTTGCCTGGTAGAGTATTCTTGGCTGTGGGGGGGTGTGTTTTTTAATTCATCACTTTGAATATATCGTACCCTTCCCTTCTGGCTTACAACATTTCTGCTGAAAAATCAGGTCATAGTCTTCTGGGGATCCCTTGTACATAATCAGTTTTTCTTTCTCCTTTTTCTCTTGCTGCTGTTAAGCTTCTCTCTTTGTGTCTAACTTTCAGTATTTTAACTATGGTTGTCTTGGTGTGGGTCTCTTTGTGTTTACCTTGTTTTGTACTTTCTGTGCTTATTGGTTTTGGTTGGCTGTTTCCTTCACCAAGTTAAGGAAGTTTTCAGTGATTATTTCTTGAAATAGGTTTTTTGTCCCTCTCTTTTTTTTCTAGGACCCTTATAATATCAATGTTAGTATGTTTGATGTTGTCCCAGAGGTTCCTTATACTCTCTCATTTAAAATTTTTTTTCTTTTTGTTGTTCTATGGGTGATTTCTACTACCCTGTCTTCCATATTGCTGATCTGTTCTTCTTTATCATCTAATCTGCTGGTGATTCCTTATAGTGTATTTTTCATTTCAGTTACTGCATTCTTCGCATCTGATTGATTCTTTTTTTATATTTTCTATCTATATTTTGAAGTTCTCTCTGTGTTCATTCATACTTCTTATCAATTGGATGAGCATCTTTATGTTAATTACTTTGAACTTTTTATCTGATAGATTACTTATCTCTTTTTCATTGAGCTATTTTTCTGTTTCTTTTTTCTTCTT
Source organism: Miniopterus natalensis (assembly GCF_054644295.1). NCBI lineage: Eukaryota > Metazoa > Chordata > Mammalia > Chiroptera > Miniopteridae > Miniopterus > Miniopterus natalensis. The sequence continues at coordinate 36,213,200 of NC_142087.1, read as the reverse complement.
TTTCTTTCATTTGGAACACATTATTTTTTCTCCTCATTTTGCCTAAATCTCTGTGTTTGTTTTTAATGCATTAGCTAGATCAGTTATGCCTCTAGATATTAAAAGAGCAGACCTATGTAGAAGGTGTCCTGTGGGGCCCATTGGTGCAACCCTCCTGATCACCAGAACCAGGTACTCTAGCAGTGCCCCCTGTGTACACTGCATGCAGACCTCTGTTATGGTTGTGCCATGAATGCTGTAGGTACCCTGTTGCATAGGGCTAGCCCAAGTCCAGCTGTCTAGGAGGCCTGACCATTACTGCTACTGGAATGCTTTTGTATGGTACAGCCTCTGGTGTGGGTGGCTTTTAGGCCCAGCCTCTACTGTTGTAGGTATGGTGATGTGCAGGAACTGGCCCCTCTAGAGTGAGGCACCACTCTGGAGGGGCCCAGGGGCCATCCAGAGCCATCCACCAGGTACTTGAGGAGTAGGGCCCTGCCTTGGAAAGGATTTGGTGCATGCTGGTTGGAATAGGCAGGTTAGAGGAATGTCAGTCTTGCCATTCCCAAAGAAAGTTCCGACGGATCCCTGCCCCTTTGACACTTCGACACACACTCCCAAATTAGTCAGTATATCTGCTTCATGTATGACCCAGGCACTTTTCAAACTGCTGTGTCTGCACTGGGATGCAGAGTGAGCAAATGTGTGCCTAAGCCCTTTAAGAGTGGAGGTTTCCCATAGCCCCTCAGCCAGATGTTATGAAGGCTCCTCTTCTTGATGCAGGTCCTCTAGGCTGAGAAGTCCTACTTGGGTCTCAGACCCCTTGATACTCAAGAGTATCTCCAAGGTATGATATTCCTCTCACTTGTGGGACGTCACACTGAGAATGTGGGTGCTGATCAGACCATGTCTTTGCCCCTCCTACCTGTCTTGATGTGGCTTTTTCTTCTATCTTCAGTTGAAGAAAATATGTTCTGCTAGTCTTCAGGTCATACTTAGAGATAATTGCTCTATATGTAGTTGTAGTTTTAGTGTGTCCAAGGGAGAAGGTGAGCTCAGGATCTTACTAGTCTGCCATCTTGACAGGGGGTCGCACATTTAAAAATTTTGATTTCAAGCTTACATTGTTCCTAAAAACACCACCTATGTCTAGATGATTTATTCTGTAACAATTTTAATGATCTTTGCTCTAAAATGTCAAATATTATCTTTGGGTTAATATTCTGGAAATATAATGGACTCATAATTTAATGACATCCATGAAAACAGGTAAAAGTAAGTTATTTAGTCAACAAATATTTATTAAGCCCTTATATATGTTAGGCAGTGGGAATATTAGCAGTGAACATGGCTCTTACAGTTTACTGGGAGGGAAGTAATAAAAATAATCAGGATACAAACACACTTATATACATTTTATGAAGAAAACAAATAGGAGACTGGGTTAGGGAGAAAAAAAAAGTTAAAATAAAGGATTTCTACAAAAAGTGAAAATTTTATATGTCTGGGTTTTTTTAGCCATACTCACAGAGGAGGATGAATGCAATCTGAGGTTGGATTCTTATGTTGTTCTTCACACATTCTAATTACCACACCTTCCTCAACTGGCTGCCGTTACTTAGGGAACTAATTTTAAGAGGTACAGAAAACAAGTGTCTCCCAATGTCAGCCTGAGTGAGTTACAGAAGGTCAGGGTTTGACCCTCAGGGGCATTTTGGCTGACCACAGCCTGGGGACTAGGGGTTGCCAGAGGCAGCTGGCACCTGCTCAGGACCTCTGACCAACTCCTTGGCCGGCGGTACCATGCACATAGCTTGGAATCACCTGTGGTCAGAGTATTTATACCATGGAAATTGGTAATGCCACAAACCAGGTGGTTTTCCTTGAATACTTGATTGCTACAAATTTCCCAGTGTGACATACTTCCGGTGACTGTCTTAGTAACTGGAAAGGTTCAATTCAATCAGGCAGATGAAACAGGCTAAAGTAGGAGGCTTTGAAAACCTGTGTCCAATAAATCAACTAGAGAGAAAAACAGGTTACAATGACCTTACTAGGTAGAGGCCTCAACAATCAGACTTCAATTTGACACTGTTATTCTGCTTTTAAGGGAAAAAGAATAATTGAAAATGAAACAAACCGAAAGCAAGATTTCATGAAAAATATTGAGTTCAGGCTATTTTCTGCACATTTTGCAAATACCCCAACACTCTTTCCAGGACTAGCCTGCAAACATTAATAGCCATCAAGATGCTGAGATGTTCTTGTTGGAGCAAGAAGATGTGGGCATCATACAAAAATTTGCAACAGCAGGTCTATAAAGCTAATGATCAGTTGAGTAGAAAATACAAACACTCTATTGAGCTAGTCTTTATTTTTCCTGAAGTTTTATGGAAAATGACTAAGTAGCTATGCAGTCTGAACAGGTAAACATACACCCTATACTATACAGCCCTCATCCAATCTGCTTCAGTGAAAGAAGAAAATACAAATGTTTTACTCAGTGCTATTTTTCATTTAGTAGCCACCAGAACAAGGGGCAGTCATGTGTTTGTTGTCTGGATCACACACACAGTAGAGAAGGCAAGCTGCATGCTTCCTGAGTGTCTTTCCTTTGCATCCTCAGCTCTCTCTAGAGACCAGCAGCCACTTTTCCAAGTATTGTTATCTGATTGTCTTTCAACGCTCTCAAATATCAGGATCTGCTTTTCTTTTCTTGATCTTTTTTGATGGAGACCTCTTTTGAAACTTGAGTTCTTGGCCCTAAAAGTATCCATGGGAAAATCTACTTTCCACACAGAAACTTGAAATTACTTAGACGGGAGATAACTTGGGGGAGTTTCCAGGCCACAGATTGGGGAGTGCTCTTCGGACTCCCCCGGGCCATGGAGAGTGGCTGATGTAACACAGTTCTGGGAGAGCCAAGCCTTTCCTTCAGAATCCTGCTTTTTACTGATAAATATTGTGAACATTACATTCACATATAAGAATGTCTGACTAATCCCTTGGCACAGAGCAGAATCCCTGAGTTTTAAATTTGAACGAGCTGAAAAGCAATCAATACACATTTACAGAATGCAGCAAATATCAGACTTTTAAAAAGTCTGTGTGTGTGTGTGTGTGTGTGTGTGTATGAGTATAGTATTTTCAAATGTGAGGTACTTAGAAGTACCTAAAATGAAAGGTAAAGCTTTCTTGGACAGACTACAAAAATTTTCTTCTCTCTTTGTGGCTTTCCAGAGGTCCAGTTCACATCAAGCCAGACTAACACTGGTGCAAACATTAGTTTTCCTGGGGGCTGATAACGATAGCAGGCCTCCTTTTTTTTTTTTACTGTATCCTTTCTGTGCTTTAGGTCAAATTGGAAATATAAAAACTGCACTTTTAGGGGAATAAAATGTTTATGACAAAGGCAGTAGACCAAAACTCAAAGCACTTAGACATGGATTAATGAATTCAGTCTAGGAAGGATTCAACGTTTCATAAGCATACACGTCCTTAATAACAATACCATGCCTTCCACATGGCAACACCCCGTTCCTTTCAGATGTGATTTCACGTGGAAGCAGTGAGTGCAGGCACATACAGACCATTAGGAAAGAGGGCTCTGAAACAGACATCCATGCTTCCATCTTTCAGAAAGAGAAAGGAGGACCATGAAGTAAAACCAGAATTCTTCACAGGAAAGGAAGATCGTGAGTTCTGATCCAGGAGCACCGTGTAACTTAAGAGAGCACCGTCCCATGGATAGCCTTCTAAACCCGGCACTGCCGATCAGGGAGGGGCCACATAGATAGGAGCAGCACTCATTTCCCAGTTAAGTCCTTGTGGGGTGACGTAATGCACACACATGCTTGATGTGCTATATTGTGATTTCTCTGCTTCACCAAATGCTCCTCGCATCCCTTTTGAGGAGAAAAAGCCAGAGTTTTATTTTATTTTTAAAGCCCCAGCTCTTAAACAGCACCTGGCACAGAAATTCTATAAATAAAAAATGAAAAAGGGGTGTTGTAAATGAATAAGTGTGATAACCATGGAACAAATGATTTAACAAGTCAAGTCCCTGGCCTCGATGCCATCACCTTTAAGTCCTCAGGTACCTATTAAAGCCAGGAACCTTTTTTGGATGTAGCACTCCAACAGCCAAAAGTTTCTCTATGATTAGTGACTTAGAGATTTGTGGCCACCTTCCTTAAAGCATTCATTTGTCCTGCACTTTTCTGGCCAAACTATCTCTTCCCAGGTTGTAATTCAAAGCAGAGGAATGTTTGGAAATAGGATATGAAGCATTTGGGCTAAAAGGTGCATAGTAACACGAGTCTGGTCACAATGTCTCAAAGCTAAACATCACCCTTTCCTATTTGTGCAAAACTTTTACAACACTTCACCTTCGTCTCTGTTTAATGGCTTAATTCGGATGCATTAACGGGAAGAGAAAAAATTCTTGGTTTGTCTTAGCGCTGACTCAAAAAGATTTACAGTCCTTCGCTGAGGTTTTGGCTGACTGCAGTCTCCCAGCTGCTATTGAAAAGGTATCCACGCATCGGTCATTATGTAAACACTCACGGCATTAACCACAGCTGCACTGTGAGTTAGAGCCACAGAAAATATCCCTGTTTATGTGATGAGCTGGAGCATCTCAACTCACTGCCCTGCTGAATGAAACACAGAGCTCAATAAAAGAACCTAGAAAAAGGTGTGATAAGAATGCCCATGCTCACAGATAATACTAGGGAATTCTGATGCTGTGTGAACAGGGTCATCCCGCACTCTGCTGTCCTTACTGAAGTGACTCAGGAAGGGGCAGAATCGCCACAAGCGCAAAGAAATTCTGAATTACTTTGACCAGATTCTTACATCTTTTCCCGTATCTTCAAGTAAGATTGGAATGTTTGAACAAAAGAAGAAAAAGCTCTTACTGCTTAGAATAAACAGTAATGTTGCATTGCAGTAGTTTCCCAATTTGGGGCCATTTCAAATAAGGTACAGACAGATAGGGAGCTGGAACCCCCACTCGCTTCTCAGGTTTGAGGGGCCGGGAAGAACCCCGCCGGCCAGGTTGTGAGAGTGTCCCCACCGCGCTCTCAGGCCCATTCACAGCCAGCCCTTAGATCAGAGGCTGCTATTCCTGCCTCTAAGTTTTTAAAAATCTTCTATAGTTTAATGGAGTTTGACACCATTTGGTAGGTGGACTTTTATAATTCTGTCATAAAGATCAAATGTGCCTCAAGTTCAGAGGAAAAAGGACTGGATGTTCTTATAGGTAATCTCCTGTCATTTGCCTAAAAGCACCGTAGTGTGGTATCAGGGATGCTTTACTTGATTGTCCTCAGCCCTTTTAGTTTAAAATAAGTAATGAATAGCTATTTTAAATTGTAGAACTTCACATTTCCTACCCTGGACTTCAATTATACATTAGGAACCCCGTTATGTAACTGCACGAAATGTAACTGTACTAAATACATGTTGTTTGTAATTTGGTATGGTCTGAAGTGTAGGTCTCAACTGAATTATAATTCTACTCTCTCTCTCCCCTATTTATCTGTCATTTACCTAAATGTGTCTATCTTTAATTTTAATAGGCTCTAGAATTTAATATTTTCAAATATTTTTTTCTCATTACTCCAGTAATGTATATTCATTTAAATCATGAATAATCCCACCATCCAGGAATTAACCACTAATAATTTAATGGTATATATCTCTCCAGACTTCTTTTTGTTCTGTGTGTGTGTGTATGAGAGAGAGAAGGGGGGAGGAGAGAGAGGGAGCTAGAGAGGGACAGAGAGAGAGAAAAAGATGTACACTGCTATGTAATAGACTTCTCTTAGCTTCGTGTGGTAAAATGTACCCTGTCAATACATATTCTTAAACAGCACAATTTTTAATGGTCACAAACAATTCCAGTGCATTGATGCACACTTTCATTAGCTAGTTTTCTGGATCAGGCATTTAGGTTGTTTCCATCTCTTTTTATTATTACTAAATTATGAATAAGGCTGTGAGTGTAGCTGCCCCTTTGCATATCCTTTAAAAATATATATGTATGTGTATATACATACACACACACATATGTATATATATCCTTAGATTAAAAAGTTGCAAGAGTTAGACATGTCTTTTAATACTTATAATTAAAAATATCCTCTGAAAATCACAATTATAAATTGAACTTTATGAAATTGGTGATAGCTGACTATTTTGCCTATAACAACAATTTTGTATGATTCAGCATGCCATAAATAACATTTTTTAAGAACCTTAATAACTCCACTTCATTCATTCACCCATTTGGAAAACATAAATGGAGCAGCTACTAAATGCTAAGCAATGTGTTAGGCTCTGTGTATACATCGGTGAACACACCGTCCATGGGCCCTGCCCATTTGCAGGTTACAGTCTAGAGGAGAAGAAAAGCAATAAAGACAATGATGTGATGAAAAATTACAGCAAGTTTTAAGAATTAAAAGGGAGAGAATACTTTAAATTGGGAGAAGAGGCATTTAAGCAGAGCAAAGAGTGGGGGAAAGACCTTCCAGGTAAAGAAAACAGCAGGAAGAGGATCTAGAGGAAAAATTGTCTGTTAGCACATTTGAGAACTTGCTGAACAAAGGTTGGCAGCGTGGACAGTTGTAATCAGGGGACAAGACCGCAGGCTATGAGGCCGGGAAGGGGAGAGGGAGATTTACTTTTTACATCTTTGCCAATTTTACAGGTGAAATATTGATATCTATTTTTTCTTTACATTACATTTCTTTAATCTTAATGATTCTGAACTATTTTTAACATTACACTGGCCATTTAAATTCTCCTTAATGTCTTATTTTTGTGTTTTCCCTATTTTTCTATTGTAGTAAGCACTTTCTTGTACATTTCTAAGATTGGATATTAAGAATATGAATAATTTTTCATTTCCTCTGCAAGTTTTTTCTCTCTTCTTGTTATTTGGTTAATAATGTATATTATTATTATGCAAGCTACTGTGCTACACGCTGCCAGGCCCCCTACCATCGTGGCAACAAACTATCAGACGTGACATTGGTCATTCATTTGAGATGATGGAACTGCACCTTCTCTATATCCACCTAACACGCTTCCTGGAGGAACGTGAGAACCCTGCATTTGCAGACATGTCCTGTAAAGGATCCTTTCCTGAGTTTTAATTAAGGTGAACCGATGGCATGATGTAACTATTTTCAAAGTCTGAAAAAATGTCAGCCTAGTAAGGTCATTCATGACTTCATTAGCTGTTACATGCCACCATCAAGGTCTCATTAAAGTATTTTTATAAGGAAAATTATTGAGTGCTCACTGAAAACTTGTCATGTTCTAAGTCCCCCAGCCAGATTAACTACCGTAATTTCCCAGTACTGGAGTGATGGACAGGCGGTGCTGTGATGACTCCGTGTCAGGGGAGAAATTCCGCCCCTCACTGAGGCGTCCCCGGCAGTGGACTCAGGTCAGAGATGAGGTCAAGTGTTGAGGCTCTCCTGTGCACTCAAACTCTGTGTCTCTCTCTTGCTGAGTGTATTATAGTGAGCAGGTATGAAATGGGCTGTTGTGATCCCACTCCCACCCCCAATCAGGCTGAAATCCATTTTAATTCCCACTTTTAAATTACAGAAAGCATTTGCTGATAGGGTAAGGAATGATGACTGAGTTCAGTGGGTAACTTGAGTCTTATGAAAAGAATTAGAAACGAGGAGTGTTAGGAATTGTCAATACTATATAAAAATATATTATATATATTTACAAACCATATATTACTTTTGGCAAACATACAATGCCTTCACTGATAAAATATTTAAGTATGTGTTAGGTCTATTGGGCATGGCAAAAAGTGCCTAAACCTAGACACTGGAACAATGGCTTAATTTAAGGTTCAACTCTTTACTCTTGAGACTTGGTCCAATAGGACAATTTCACCCTGTGTCTGCCCTATGAGCCTACTCTTTAACTGTTCCCTATCAATTTCTCAACTTCTAAAGAAATAAAAAGTCTTCCTTCTTAAATGACTTCTTTCTTTCTTCTTTCTTTCTTTCTTTCTTTCTTTCTTTCTTTCTTTCTTTCTTTCTTTCTTTCTTTCTTTCATCAAATAAGTGATTACATAGCACTTACCATGCACAAGGCATTTGTAAGCCTTTACAAATATTAAGTCATTTTATTTAATTCTCCTATCTGCTCTGTGAGAGAGACTATTACCATATCCATTCTGCAGATGTGAAACCTGAGGCCACAAAGAGGTTAACTAACTTGCCCTGGGTCACACAGTCATTAAATAGAAGGGCCAGGATTCCAATGCATGTTTGGCTCTAATATCTGTGCTCTAACTACTAAGCTATGTGCTGTTTCCCTTATCAAACAGCTTCTGTATTGGTCTTTACTTAATTCCAATTAGCTGTGTGTCGCTGTTACCATGAGAAAGTAAAGTACGTCATTTTTTTTATTTTTTATTTTATAACTGAGGAGATTATCATGGTAGAATTCCTGGTTGTCTTCTTGGAGACAGTATCCACTCAGAAAATGTTTCCTGTGGTGCCACTCGTGTTTATAAATATTTGATTGACTGGAGGAAGCCTGGGTTGTTTAGCCTGTAGTAAATCAAGAGGAAGGAAAGCTTGAAAACTGCTCTCAAATATTCTAATGTGGTTATCCAGAAGAGATGTTAGGCTGCTTATCACTGCTTAGAGTGCAGACTTAGAAGTCACAGATGAAAATGAAAATAAAGGTTGATTGTGCCCCCCCAGTAGGACAATTCTCCATCATCTGAGAAAAGACTCTGTTAATGGTGATGTAGATAAGATTAACTGTAAAGGTAGAAAAGTACTCTTCCAAGTCTTCATAACCTAAAATTTCATAAAAAGGAGATTTAGTGCACTTGAAAAAAACCCTAGTGAATTAGAACTATGAACAAATTTTGGCTTTAATTAAGGCAAACTTTGTTCAAAGAGAGCAATTGGGGTCGCTTATGCTAGAGCCAGGGCTCTGAATCCTCCTGCTGGTTACGCACACCGCATCGTTTCCTGAGCCTTCTGTCATCGCCACCACAACTATAGCCCCTGCTCATGTCCTCGAAGCTACAACACCCCACTGACAGCAATCACTGGAGCAAGTCATCTGCCCAATTTGAAGATTTTTCAACCCACAGCTAATTGGAAGGAGACTCCAACTCTCAGAACTCTCTTTTTCTGTCTCTTTTGAGGAAAGATTTGGCAGTGTGTCCTAATGGGAAGTGATTCATTTTACATGGCCCCCTTAAAAACTTTCCCGTCTACACCTTATTGGGAGGCATCCTGGGCAGTCTTTACATAGGAACCAAAATTCCAATTACTTTTCAGAGCAACAGAAGTTTCTGTTGAGTTGCCTTTTTGGTGCAGTAAGCTGGCATTTCCTTCCCAGCAGTGTTCTAGAGCTTTCTTTCTTGAAGCATAAATGCCTTTCTTTGGGGCCTTGCCTCACTCTCAGAAGAGTTTTAGGATCAGGGTTCTAAAATCGCAATACCTCAACAATTCCTTTTTCTTTTCTTTTATTAACAATACAAATTTTACAGCTCATAAACCTTGCTTGGATTTATAAAGGTGGAGCTTTCTTTGGAATGTCTCCTGGAGTCTGTGCTCACTGAGATGGCTTTTTAACACACTCTTGAAAGAAAAAGAGTTTTAGCATCCTAGAAGGAGGCTTCGTAAGCAACCAGGCTGCCGCAAGCCCTCAGCGCAGTGGCACTGATATAAAAATCTTGCTTACCACTGTCGCTTCCTTTCTGCTAATTTCCCTGACCTGGGGAAGTTGAAGGCCTGGCAGCTAAATTGTAAAAGTTTTGCCAAGACTAAAATACGTGGGGCTAGAATTTCAGTCTCTGAATATAGGAAGGAAATAGATGTCATTACTACAGGGCAGACAATCAAAACCTTAGCCCAATGGAATACATCTTTGCTAATGATAAGAAAAATAACACATTGCAAGCTAGGTTCTAGTGGGTTCTGCTTTGAAGGTTGTGTAGCCACAAGCCAGCAGCACTCCTGTCAGGGTGCGGCTGCTCTGGCACAAATCCTGTCGTGAATAGGTCTCCTCTCCAGCCTTTATGACAGTGCTAAGAGCCACCAGCCACTAGCTCCCTCCTTGTACCCAGGCCTTCTTTTTTATACCCCTGGAGACCAGGGCAGTTTTTAAACATGTTTAGATTGTTCGTTTTAGTCTATTCTGGTTTCTCTCCAATGACAACTCCTAAGAGACAATCCAGCTCTCTGTCATCAAGAGAAAAAAAAATTTAGTTTATGAAGAGTAAATTATTTGTTACAGTTGAGACAAAATTAAACATTTCTCCTTGAAATAGCTGAAGGGAGCCAATAATGCCAGGAGCTACAACGTGAATGAGTAAAAGGCAGCCTCTTGTTTCTTTAGTACTTTACAGATTTCAGTGTTCTTTCTTAGCAAACGCGAGAAGGTTTAACTTTTCTGGTAGTGAGTTTGACATCTTAATGAAGGCCTTGTGGAGATATGCTCTTTGGATCTGCTGGGGCACGTGAAAACACCTTCATGTGTCCTGAGCCTACATAGCGAGGAAAGGGTCAATGCTATCCACCCTGTGGCCAAGATGGGGCAGATTATCGGGAATTCTGGCAGATTTGCTTAAACGCCTATATGTTACCTCCCCTATATAGGAAACTACCTCATTAAAATATTGTCTTTATGTTCCACAAGACACATGAAAGCAATTTTAAAATAGCCCTGTATTAGAGTTAATATTAGATTGCTTCAAAATTGGATTTTTTTTCTTTATTCCTCTCATTTTTCTAATGTCTCATCTCCAAAATATGGGCATCCTTCCAGGTACCTAGCCCTTCAGGGCCACTCTGGTCTCTCGTACGCAGTTTACAGTGTTCTGGATGGCTTTTTCTTCGTTGTCTCGCTTCTCTCGGTTATGCTCCATATTCTCGAGGGCTATCTCAAAAAATGGTAAATAAAGTCACATTAGAGTGCTCCCTTAGAAAAACTTTTAATTAAATTGGTTGGGATGCAAATAGTGATTTTAGAGAGCAGAGCAGAGACCAGAGAAATGCCTCTAAAAAATAAATTGTGTAGGTAAACTTCAAATAAGTCTCAGACACCTGAGGAAGGCATGTTTTGCTTTTAATATGCAAATACCTTAGCTATCTGAAATGGCATGTAAAGTGTTCATTTTATATTCAATTCTACTTTATCATTCACCAAAATGGAAGTAGGGCATCAATGAAATCACAGAAAGCAAATCTGGGATCAGAAGACCTACGGTTAAATCTTAATTTAACCCACAGACTACGTAACCACGGCTATTGGCCTCAGCTTTCTCATCTGTAAGATGGGGTTGCTAATACTTGTTTCATATGGTTCTTAGCATTAAACTGAAATAACAGTGTGAAGAGTGTTGTGTAAGGAGTTCAGTGCCATACAAATGTAAAGCACTAAATAAAATTTAATATATTGGGCATCTAATTGGTATTAATAGCAGCAAGGTCTGACCACAGGCAAACACCTATTTTAAGCTGTAACTTGTGCCAAAAAATCTGGGGCCAGACAGAGGAAGGAAAGGCCCATAATGCAAACAGTCTCCTGAAGAGGCCTCCTTAGGAAGTCAGCAAAGACTTACACATTTTTAGCTTTCAGTTTAACTAGCATTGAACTACTCCAGAGAAATACTAAAAATTAATTATTTAGGTTTCACATGTCATGAATAAAATATATTGTTCTAACAGACATTAAACATATTGAAAGATTCTTCATGACCAAGAACTAGAGAAAACTCAATGCATTTTGTAAACAAATTCATTTTATAAATAAAGATGACTTTCCAAAAAGCAAATTTCCAACACAGAAAAGAGAAATAGGTAATGATTATTCACATTTCAAAAGTGGGTGTACATTCTTAATATAGCTTCAAGAGGAGACTCTTTAAAAAGTAAGAGCTTTAGTGAATATTATATTTTACAAGCTTTTAAAATTTTTTAAAATTGATTTTTAGAGAGGGGAAAAAGGGAGAGAGAGAGAGATCGATCCATTTGTTGTTCTAATTATTGATGCAATCACTGGTTGAGTCTTGTATGTGCCCTGACCGGGGATTGAACCCGCAACCTTCATGTATCAGGATGACACTCTAACCAACGGAGCTACCCAACTAGCACCTGAATATTATAGGTTGTATTGAAATTTAATTCCAAGTCACTTTTCAGCTCCTGGATGCATGTGCATTTCAGTTGAAGAGCTGAGACTGACAATGAGAATCCAAAAAGAATGTATATCACATACCACAAAAGCGCTAACTATGTAACAGAAAATATGTCCTTGGTAAGAGCTCCGTAGTTTAAGCCAAAACTGCTTCTGCATAGGCCATGTGAGATACATATGTATTAGCTGCTTTTCATCTATACCTAAGGATAGCCCTTTGCCTTCTTCAGAGTCACTAACTCCATGTGTGGTGAGCCAGCATTTCCTACCAATAAACCATGCTCCAGAAGAGGTTACTAGTGTTTTTGTCATCTTTATCTCAGATTACACAGGGGTGTATTATTTAGTAAAATAAATGTTAAGATGAACATTCACTGGTGAGATCAGTGGTGTTCAAGCTTTGTGGACTGGCAAGCTCAAGGCAGAGCCCTTGCACGAGCAGGTAATACGACCACAGTGAGCTCTTTCCCCCTTCGTCCCCATGGAGTGGCACATTTTTAGCTGGAAGAACTGATTCCACAATAATGCTGGGTCTAGCTGCTGATTTTATACGGTTAGTGCTACACCAGTACCAACAACAAGTAGAACTGAATTCTACCTGTAGGATATTGTGGTGTTCCATAAAAGATATGCTCAAAGTTCCTTTAAGGGTTAGGAACTGGGACTTTGTGAAGAATACAGGACAGGATATATAACTGCTTTTGTGCCCGCTGAAAAGAAATGTTTACATCTCTAAAAGAATTCAGCCTGAGATGCTAAAGGATAACCCTCACCCCAGCTGGGTGGCTCAGTTGGTTAGAGCATCATCCCATACACCAAAAGAAAAAAAGTTGCGGGTTTGATCCCTGGTTGGGGTGCATGTGGGGGGGAGCTGAGTAGCTGTGCATGACTAAATTTTTTGGGGTCCATTCACAAGATTGTGGAGGGGCATGCTTGAGGCTTCTAAGATACGTGTAGTGTTTTAGTTATATTGTTAATTTTATATCTTAAACATAACTCCAATATATAATAAAAATTAAAATATACATAGAATTGTTTGTAGAATCTCACACTAAGAGTTACTGTAATAATAGTTAGGCATGTGCATTTGAAATATTTTTATATTTTGACCAATAGATCTTTATTTATCACAGGTTCTTTATGAGATATACTTTTGTAAAATTCGAAGACTTTTTTATAAGAGATGTTTCCTCAAGAAATCGTATGATGTTTTTGATTAATGCAATATTTGAATACCAAGAAATGTCCAGTAATCCTGACAAAATCTGACCTGGTTCTCAAATTATTGCATTGATGATGTTTTAACATTGATACACTTTTTAGTTTATTGACTGAAATGGGTGCTGGGAGTGTGTTCACTGGTGAAAGTGAGTAATGTTAGAAATCAGTATGTTACAGACCAGAAATAGTATATGGGGCGATTGTGTGAAGTTTTACGTTCCCAAAGGGGAAAATATCTGGAAGCAGCTATAAAAGATCAGTCAATTCTTTTTCCAAACTGTCACTATCATTTCCTAATAGTAATTCACAAAGATATGATCCTCTCTGCCAACTTTAACTTATAGAGAATTTTATTTTAGATTATATTTTATAACATGGATGTGTGTACACACATGTGCACATTTGTGTGCTACAGAAATACAAATATGTAAACAAATTAAACAGTGTGCTTTGTATAGATGCATGTCGGTGCATGCATTCACTCTCGTGGGGGTATATGTGAGGGTCTTGCAGACTGTTTATAAACGCCAGCTTCGTGTAAGTAGGTGCTCGATTTTATGCAAGCGCCTACTAGTCACTCCAGAAAATAGCTGGAATGTGTCCATCTCAATGCAAGACCAAAAGTCCTTAAAAGAAGGTTGAATAATACAACTCTGAGTATTAACACAGAGATAATCATTTACTGGTTAGTAGAAATGATAGTTATATCTATTTTGAGATAAAATTTCCCAGGAAACAATAACATAAGGTTCGAATTTTTTAATTGGCTCATCACTGAGAAACAGGACACTTTTTTTTCTCATTTCCTACCACTTTGTAGCAACCTAAATCAATACTAATACAGGATATGAGTGTAAAGTCTGTGCACATTTGCCCTTCACATAAGCAATGCTACGAGCCCTACAAGAACAAGAAAAATCAAACAAATTACATCAGCAGCATCGTGAATATGCTCAAATAATGCTTAAAGAAAGGTTAGACAACAAATCTGTGGGGCGAAAGATGTCCCGCTTCTCAAACATCCTTCCTAGAGATCACTTTTGGGCTCTGTTCTGCAGCCCAGGGCTGAGAAAAGGGCTCCCAGAGCCCTGAATCGACCCTCCTTCTTCCCAGAGTACGGGGGCTGCAGAGAGACACAAGCCCTTCCAGCTCGGGGCCACGCAGCAGCCCCACGAGCAACTTTTCTATTTCATGTGGATGAAAGATTCCTGAAGCGCGCTGAGTCTGGCCCAGACACCAGCCACAACTGGCAAGAAAATTACTGCACTTATACTGCTAGCAAGGCCAGTTTACACGTCTCCGAGTACCTGGAGAGGGGGCTTTTCTTCCCAGGGACTCAAAGACGACATTGTCACATACTTGGAAACAGGAGCTGAAAATCATTCAGGTCACTGAGGGACTGATGTCAAGTTCCTCCTCTGTTCCCTGACTTACGTCTTCCAAGCTGAATGGCATTGGCCTGACTGCGGTAGTTTTATAGTTTTCTGATCAGCTCCTAGCGACCCTGTTGGTGAGGGAGAACCTCTTGCCCTAAATACTAAGGGGTGGCTGGACACAGCACACAATACTAGACAGATCAGATGGGCAGCACTTTCTTAGTCACGTATGCTCACAACCCTGGAAAGGAGAGCACACCGTGCAGGGCTTCATGGGGTGGCGCTGGGGAACAGAGCCGCACGAGCAGGGCTGTGGGGGAGGCTTTGGGATAGCGTAGCCCCTGGTTACAAGAGGATGCACTTGGCTTGTATGAATGATTTTGTGGGCTAACAGGGAACAACAAATGAAGCCTGTTAGGTTGAAGAGGGGTTCAGGGCAGCCGATGCAGCTGGCAGGAGAAATAGCTAGTGTGGGAGGTCAGAGCAGGGTAGCTCACAGTTTGGCATCTGCGGCCCTGTGAGGCTCAAAGATATCGAGGCAGCATATGAAATTTTGGGCCTGCCACTACCTAAGTAAGTCTTGAAATTATATAGGGTAAATATTTAAACTTTCAGTTTTCTTTTTCAAAATTATTTTGGCTATTATAGTTCCTTTGTTTTCCACATAGATACTAGAATCAGCTGGTTGATTTTTACAAAAATGCTCTGCTAAGATTCTGGCTGGGATTGTGTTAAACTTATAGATCAATTTGGAGAGAAATGATATCTTAACAGTAGTGAGCTTTTCCAATCTATGAACAGAATACATCTCTCCATTTGTTTAGATTTTACTTGATTTATTTCAGCAGCATATAGATCTTGTACATATTGTGTTACATTTACACCAAAGTAGTTTCTGTTTTTTTGGTGCTATTGTAAATAGTACATTTAAAAAAATCTATCCCCAGGTGTTGTTTGCTAGTAAGTATATAGAAATACAATTGATTTGTGTACGCTGACCTGTATCCTGCAAGGTTAATTATTTGGAATTTTCTACAGAGATGACATCTCTGATTGTGTACTTATTTATATGGGTATGAGAATCATTTATACTCACACTTCACTGCAGTGATGCTGCTTAACCAGGAAACAAAACTAACAGCAGGGAAACAATGACGTAGCAACTTCAATGAGTTTTCATCAGGGTCATGAGCAGCTACCTGGTAACAGGTTTTGTTTTGGCTTCCAATCAGCAATAGGGGGCATGGGAATTGGAGGGGCTGCTGACTCACTCATACACACCTGCAGTGTAGTCAGAGCGTGGGTGACAGTGACCACTGAGGCACGATAGCACGCAGAGCCTGGCACCAGCCGGAACCCTGTGAGAGAATGGGAGCGGCCGGGAGTCGAGGGGGGCTGCCTCTCACATCTTGGGGAGAGTAGAGCCATGTGTCCGACGCCCAGGACACTGAGCTCATGGCTCACATTTCCTGGTCAGCACAGGTGCCTAGTGCTGGGGGGAGGGGGCAAGGCAAGACTTGAGCCATCTGCACAAAGGATTCCCTCTGGAGACTTAGTCACTAAATAAATAACAATAACAAGAAGGAGAAGGGCCTTTTTTCCATTCTTCTCTATATTTATTCATTTATTTTCAAGAGATAAAAGTAATTTTGGGTTATTTTCCACATTTTCAAAACCTATCGAGTATTCATGACCCTGGCTTTTCCTCTAAAGCTGACATATCTTGGAGCGGGCTGGTGAGTCAGGAGAGCAACTGGAAAATCCAACAGGGACCCTCCCACGTGGGTCGCTTGGCAGACCCGACCCAGACAATGAAACAATCCGGACACTCAGGCTTCACCCTCCTCTCCACCCTCTGAGGGGCAGGCATGGCAGAAACACACCTCTTTGGATCAGAAGGTCACATGTACCTAACCCACTGAAAGTGAGGTTGACATGAAACTTCTCTGGCACATCCCCACAGATGTAAAGAATAAATTCTTTAAATTTATTATGAAGACTCTGCATCTCACTTTGCCAACTTCTCAAGACCACCTCCGCATACCAACACCTCTGTGGGACATCCAGTCACTTTGTGTGCTCCCACTGCCCCCCTTTTATTCCATAAAATCACAAAGTTGGTTGAGCAACAGTGACGTCCCAGGACAGAGTGCCAGGCAATTTTTCCATTTAGACAAGAACCTCTGATTTGAATTACAGCTCTAATATAACAGACATCTACATTTCTTTTTAAAAAAATATTCATTTGACATACTTTCAATAGTCAAATAAATGACATAAGCTTTTATCTCATCACCGAGTACTTTATATTAATAAGTCTTTATTTTATCCTAGGTAATTAGAAGTAAAAGAGAAATAGAGTGATGACTCTCAAGTCACAAATACTGATTGTCTCCTGAATAATTGTTAGAGCTGCAATATTTCTAATTGCAGAAAAGCTTAAATTTATTATATGTATATATTTAATATTTTAAAAGTCCAAAAATTATCAAATTGAAGTAAAAGCAAGCTTTTCATCAGCTTTGGAATATTTGAGATCATAAGGCTGTGGGCTTGATCTTACAGAAGTGCAGTTTCTGCTTTTCATCTTTTTGTTGGAGTCAGAAGATATTTAAAATGTCAAACTAATATAGTATATACCATAAGTATTAACACTGGTTTCAACCAGATGCTCCAGATGCTCATTAAAAATATTTAAAATATAGCTTTAAAGAAATTTAGTTGTATGATAAAGAAGTGAAACTTCTTATACATCCAATATCTAAGATATTTTTTTCAAGAAAAACTTATGGCCAGACTCTACAAGAGAAGTAGGAACTCTCTAGTTTACAAGCTATTTTTTTAATAGTATTGCTTATTTTCATAAAAACATGAAGAGTAATTTTTCCAGCCCTAAAATATAATTCATTTATAGACACAGTATATCTGATACCTTAGGTGACTTCAAGAAGCAATAGAGTAACAGCAATTTTACTGCTGCAGCCACACACACAAACAAGAATTTTCTAACTTTATAGTGACCATCTATTTTTACTTGATTGGTTTTTATGAACCAATTGTGTGTGTTTGTTTTTCCTGAGTTGACAACTTAGACTAAAAAAAGTCCCCTAACCCTAATTTTAAAATTATATTCTCTTAACATGCCACTCCAATAAATTCAATTAAAAAAATTATATTCTCAAATTTTCCAAAAAATATTGTTAAGTGAGCACTGAACTAGGTGTCCTGGTGCACTGTTTGCAATCAGCTTTCCAGCGACCTTGGGAAAGTCACATAACTATTGTTTTCTTTGCTTATCCATGAACTGAAAAGTTTGGACTGGATAACATAACATTTCATCTTGTAGAAGGGCCCATTAGTCTGTGGATACAGACACTTCAAAATGAGTCAGCATGTATATAATATAATTCCCAAGAGATTTTCATTTAGCATGCTGCTTCCAGGTAGCTTCTTAAGTGAGCAATGAATATAGGCAATTTTGCACTCTTTACTTGCACTACTGGGGATCTAACTCCCTTCATAAGTGATATAAGGCCACACTCATCCAGCCTTAAATGTAAAAGTCAATATGACTGGATGGCTGTTATGTCTGAGAGGAGATACATTTAAACAAATAACAAAGAAATAGACACAAGGACTTCCCCTAGAGATCCATAAATGAAAACATCTCACAACCAAACATCAGCATCGAGGGTTGGCTTTCCCTAGGGGAGGTATATAAGTGGAGGTGAACGGCTGCACAATTTAGGCTACATGAAAAGCCATTCAGAAACACACCCTAATTCTCATAACACCCACAATTTTTGTCCAAGAACCTAGACCAAAGACTATAATCACTACATTAGCAAGACAATAAACTCTTTCTATTATGGGCTTATACTGATCCCCCAAATGGCAACTGAATTAGAATTCTTTCCAGATGCTCTGTTTAATGAAAGAGTCTCAAAAGGACTGCAAAAGAATGACGCCCCAAGCTGTTTGCCTTAGGTAAAATATGCAATGATTGCCCTTCTGCCCATCTACATGGCATCTCCCCTCATCCATCGGCAACTTTTCCTTGGGACTCACTGCCCTCCTTCTGCTCCCCATAGTCTCCTACTGACAATTGGCATTTTCTTTCCATGCATTCTCAATTTTCCCAAAGTGCTCCTGTGAGTGGAGAAATGTCAAGACTGGGAGTCCAGGGGCTGCACACAGGATTCACTCCTCACTCCTTGGTTTGGGATTCATGGTTAATTTTCATCCAGTTTAGGCAGTTTTAATGGTTTCTCTGCAATCTTTCCATCAGCTCAGGTGGCCTTTTTATGTTGTTCTAGAACCAGACTCTGCTGCTCCATACAGCTGTGCTATATTTAACTTCCTTCTTCTACCTTTCCTTTCTCCATAGACCCAGTTTCAGTGGTCACCCTGAGACGCAATATCATCTCAGTTTTGGACTTGTAATTCCATCTCCAATGTACATCAGTCATTGAACCTCTTTAAATGGATGGACCATTTCTCGTGATCCCATTCCATAACTGCATGTTAGTAATATAAGGGATCACTTTGTCCACTAAGCTTATAAGCTGATAGCTATTTGTTGTAACAACCAGGAAAGCTTCGTTCTATCGTGAAATGCATACACCTGTATCATCTTAGGAACTCTAAAATATTAGAATTGGTTTTGCTGCTATAAACATACTCAGGAAAATTCTTCTGATCAAGATTAAATAAAAATATCCTTAGAAAGAATCAGTTTATTGTGAGATAACTGGACAGCTCTTAAGATAGTAGCATTTAGTCTGTGGACTACAAGCAACATTCCTGCATCTCTGCATAGAGCCTAATTGAAGGATTTTACTAAATACATGTCAAATATAAAGTCAAGATCTTGACAGATGCATAATATCTCGTTAAAGTCAAAGATGGTTTTCCATGTTCATTGGTTATACTATATAGCAATAAGAATAAAAATTAACTTATTTTCTACATTTATCTTCTGTTTCCCCTAAATAGATAGCAGTACTGATTTGTACTGACATAATTCATGGAACGATGACAGATAAAACACTTAGAAATTAAGAGGAAGCTGAGTCTGAAAATATATGGTATAATATTACCTTTACCAGAAGCTACTTTTCCATTTTATGGTTTTGTATTGATACGTACACATAGTTATGTCTCGCCCTGAAATGAAGATGACTAAGCATATCAATAGATGACAACTCAGGCCATTATCATCTGCATTTCGAAGTCATCTAAGATCTATATTTTCTACTTGCATTTGTTGTTTTTTTTTTCCAGACTTATCCAGAATCTTCTCCAAATGAAACCTCAAGTTTCACAACCAATAAAAGCAGAAGGGGGAATAGAACGCAGGAGAAAAAGGAGCGGGAGAAACTGATGTGCTCTAGAAGCGGACTCTACGAGGTACCTATGAAACCAACTTCCTGCCAGCCCCCCTAGGAGAGCGCCTCGTGGGTGCGCAAGCTCACCCGGCAGTAGCAGACAAAGGATTATTACCCATGGTGATGGGAAAACTTAGTAGCCGTATCGAGGAAGAAAAAGTTCACTTTCCCAAAGTTTCTATGCAAAATAAACTCTAGATGAATTAAAAAGTTGCCTGTATATTAAATTATTTTAAACAACAACAACAACAAATAGAGTACAATACATATCCACTTTGTAAATTTACAACATTGATTGAAGCAATAAGGGAAAAATAGGAATGATGGATTATAATAATAAAAATAAAATAACTCAATGTAATTAAAATTCACAAAACTCAAATTTAAAAATCAACCTTGTAAAATATATTTACAAAGAATGATATGAGCAATTATATGAGCAAGTCTTCCACAAAAATAAATATAATTAGTAAACATAATGTAAAATGTTTGCTTTCACCAACAATTATTTTTAGAAAAAGCATTGGGTCATTTAAAATCTACTAAAGCTGCAAAGATGCTTTATTTAAATGCTGATGAAATTTTAGTGACTATGGTACACTTTTAAAGTTACTTTTTGTTGAGATGAATTTCATGTACCATATTATGAACCATTTGAAAATGAACAATTCAGTGGCATTTAGTACATTTACAATGTTACACAACCTCCAATTTCATCTACTTCCAAACATTCTCATCACCCCAGAAGAACATCCCATACTCATTAAATAGTCACTCCCCATTGCTCCCTCCTCACAGCCTCTGGCAACCACAAATATGTTTTCCGCCTCTATGGCTTTGCTTATTCTGGATGCTTCATATAAATGGAATCATATAATATCTTAACTTTTGTGCCTGGCTTTTTCACTTAGCATAATGTTTTTGAGGTTAACCCACATTGTAGTCTAAATGAACTTCATTTGTTTTCACGGCTAAATAATTTTTATACATATACATATCACATTTATGTATCATATATATATATATCGCACATATAATATATCACATTTTGTTTATTCAGTCATCTTTTGATGGATATTTGGGTTGTTTCCACCTTTTGGTTATTGTGACTAATTCTGTTGAACATTTGTAGGTATCTGTTTGAACACCTGTTTTCAATTCTTTTGAGTATATACCTAGGAGTAGAATTGCCAGATCATATGGTAGCTGTGCTTAATATTTTGAAGAACTGTGGTGTGGTGGTCCATTAAAGCTGCACCACTTTACATTCCCTCCAGCAATGTACGAGGATTCCAATTTTGCCATACCCTCACCAACACTTGTTATTGTCTGTCTTTTTAATTATAGCCATTTCAGTGGGTGTGAGGTGGTATCTCATTTCAGTTTTAATTTGTATGACCCTAATAACTATTGATTTTGAGCATTTTTATGTACTCATTGGCCATTTGCATATCACAATGAGGCTGTGAGTGAAGATTTTTCTGAGACTTCATGGGGCTCCGAGGCTTCAAAGCCTATGATACATATTAAAAATCTATCATCTATCTATCTATCTATCTATCTATCTATCTATCTATCTATCTATCATCTATCTATCATCTATCTTTCTGTATTTCTTTCTTTCTATCTATTCATCCATCCATCCATCCATCCATCCATCCACCCATCCATCACCCATCCATCATTTATTTCTTTTTACAATGGCATTCCAGGAGGTATAACCCATTGATGAGCAATATGGTCAGTATAGGAAGAGGGAAATAATATTTGAATTCTTTAACCTAGTAAATCTAATCCTAGACATTTATTCTAAAGAAATAAACAACAGATTTCAATACAATTACTATTTTCTGGAATGTGATGACTATACATGGCCCAATCTCGCTGCCTCCATTATGCCCTTGAAGTGCCCTTCCATTATACCAGGAATATGAAAACATACACTTATAGCTTTATGTTGTCTGTCTACAATTTTGAGGTTAAGTTTACTCCCATACCACACAGACTCACCTTAGTGCTTTTATGGTAAATAATTTACACTAGAAACGCTGCATCATGAAACTGAGGTTAGAGAAATTGTTATTTAAGCAAACAGAATCGATCCCAGATCATTTTAAATTTCCTGCACTGTGATTTATCTTACAGCAAGGATTGGTGAGAAGCAGATGAGCTTGAAAAGTCAATGGCATGACTATTATTCACTTGTAGCTTTTCTTCCCCTCCCTAATTATTAATGAGGCTGCCTTGCCAAAGCACACCCACCCCTCACAACTCTCTCTCCTCTTCCATCCTTGCCACTTTCTGCTTTATCTTTTATATTTTCATTACTAATTTCCCCAAACCCAAATGGAAATCCAAGTTTCCTTTCACAAAGGAAACCAATGCTAATTTTCTTTATTTGATATATAATTTTAAGAGAAAAATAAAAAGCCTCATGTGAGAATGTCATTCTCATATTCCCATAGGATCTGAAAAGAGGGGAAATGGCAACAACTATCAGCAAGACTTTCAGTAGACACC
This sequence comes from Miniopterus natalensis, assembly GCF_054644295.1. Taxonomy (NCBI): domain Eukaryota; kingdom Metazoa; phylum Chordata; class Mammalia; order Chiroptera; family Miniopteridae; genus Miniopterus; species Miniopterus natalensis. Next base: position 36,190,516 of record NC_142087.1, on the reverse strand, counting down.
TGGGTGCAGAGAGAGGGGAGCCAAGTTCCTGGCAGAGAGAGGACATCAGTACACTACAGTTGTGCTCATCGGTGGTCAGCCATGGAGCTAGATGGGGAGGCAATCACTGAAAATTGGTCACAAGAGAGTCATCCAATGTCATCTTTGTCAAATTTTTTCCTGCTACCAATTCTTTAATTATTCTTCAAACAATTATTGGGCAGTATACTATACATGGGCCACTGCGGTAGGTGCTCAAGTTACAAAAATCAATAAAACGTCATTGTTCCTGCCTTCGATCTGATCATATTCTAATGGTAGAATATATAAAATTAGCGATTATAATTCAGCACGAAAAGTTCAATGACCGATGTTGGGAGTATTTGGGGAGCCCAAAGCCACCTGACCAATCAGCTCGGGTCTCCTGTAGGAGGCGGTAGTACTGAAGGACGGGTCTGCTGAAGGAGGGAGACAGATGGTATGGGTAAGACGATCCCAGGGGAGTCACGAGACAAAAGGTATGGGCGAGGAATAGGAAGACTGTAGACTTAGGAGTGGAAGGCAGAAATCAAGCTAGTGAGGTCGTCTTCCCCCTTCCCTGCACCTCTTCTCCCGTCTAGATGAGCCCCCTGACCTGCACACAGCACAGGCAGCCAGCACGCTCCCTGGCGATGCCGCCTGCCATTGTCACACTTCCCACCTTTTTATCTACACAAAACGTAACTCTTCTGGGGCTGTTCATTTTATCTGCGATGAGTAAAATACCAAGTACCTTGCAGAACTATGAAGTAGAATTGAGATATTATAAATACACTATGCCTGGCCCGTCATAAGCAATATACACTGAAGCTATTATCATTGCTGATTTAGAGCAAAAATTAGAACTGAAAAGATTTTGAAAATAAAAACAACAACAATAAGAAAAACAAGAAGCTGGGTGTGAGCTATGGTGAGTCAGAGCAAGAGTGAAAAAGACTTACTGGAGTGCTTGATCTGTGCCAGGAACTATAAACATTACACTTCATTTAGGAATGAGATTCAAACAACATATGGTGATGAAAGAGGCTCTACCCATCAGTAAAATCAAAATCCCAAATCAAAGATGGGGGCACATCTGCTTTAAGAGAATTCGAAGAAGGATTTCATAATCGATAGATCTGCTATTTCAGGTAAGAAAAAAATCTACATGACAAACAGAATACATGACAAACATACAATTTTAGCTCAAGGGAAGGACAGTTACCAAAGCAAGGAAAGTCACAGCCCCGTGATGCTTGGCATTAATGGGTCACAGCTATCCCACCTGATAAGACACTGACACTCTCTTACCCAATCATCCACATGGACACTGATGAACTGAGCACATACGTGTCAAACATGAAAAATAAAAATAAATAATGCAATTATTTTTATGAGGATGGACCCATCAGGTGACTGAAAATCTAGGGGTCCATCTACAATGAACACGATTAATGATGCGCAGAGCACGGGATGAATTTCTGTCTATGTGTCCCAAGAAACAAACCTTTGGCACTAGAAAAAAGTGTCTACCATAGTGGCTCATTCCTTGAGTACACCCCACAATCACTGGGATGGGATGCTGAGCCAGCAGGCCCATGTCTGTCCTTTAGTCTTCTTGTCACACGCTGTTGTGTCATACCTTGGGGCTCAGCATCGGGAATGTCATATGTTTTGATGATAACAGGGCATCAGGATTAAGTACTATTAAGGCCTATAACAATCGCTTGGTCAATGGGCTTCTGGCCCAAGTTCTCTGTGCTCTTAGAACAAAAGTTGAGACTCTAGCTGCCCTCCCCCAAAGGGGGGAAAAGCAGCTAATCTTGGTGGCTGGCCCTCAGGGGAAAAGGAATCCAACAATAAATGCTGCAATTGAATGAAACAAAGGAAATATTTGTTTCATTATAAAAACACTATCCAAACACGAGAAAAGCATGGACTAAATGCCAGAAACTCTTACTTAAGTCCTTTGAAATTATACTAATTCAAAGTCCAAGGAAGTGCTACAGAGGAACCAATCCTAAATAGATAATAAGGAGTGCCACAAAGGGAAGACAAGAAAGTGGAAAGGCCAACACATCAGTGCTCACATCCCAGCTCGGGCATCTGGTGGCGAGGGGCAACACACAGCCTGTTTCTTCATCATTAATGACCCTCAGTGATATGCAGACTGGGCACTGCTAGGTACCTCCTTGGAGAAGAGAGATCATATAAAGGAACAGCCCTACAGGTGCAAGTCTTGGCCAGCAGACTGTCCTCTTTGTAGGAATAAAATGATTCCCCCTCCCCAGCTGGATCCAGCCTGGAAGGGGGTGCACAGCCAGAGATGAGTGGCTAGGACGGCCTGCAGCTCCCACTCACTTCCTCAGGCCTGCAGGCAGTGCACAGCTGTCCATCTGCCAGCCCTGCCCACCCTAAAGTCTTGTTTAAAAAAATGCAATGGATCGTATGTATGGAGTCCTCTACTTAAAGAATATTGAAGCCAATTCGTAACTAGAAAAGCGTAATAATTAACTGGAAAAGGAATATAATGATCCCTGGGGCCCTACCATTGGTAGGTGCTCTACAAATAGTAGCTATTATCACCACAAATTTTTCCTTTATAGTTTTCAACTCAAAAGTTTCTTTCAATCGATAGCATGCTTTGGCACAGCACAGGAACCCAGACTGGCCTTGAAATTTCACTAACATTGCCACACATCCACCACTCAGTCAAACAAGCTACTTCTATGGAATCTGTAATGACATAATTGAAACCGGGTTTACATTTATTTAAATAGTATAGTTTTGATGGAATGAAAATATTTTAGTAAGCGGCACAACATATGTTTGAGGAAAATTTACAGAGGCTTCCCCTGCCCCATCGATTTCCTCACTTACCTATAAGAGCCCCGTTTTGGAAATGAAAAGAAGAGAGAGAGAAAGAGGGGGGGGAGGTGTGTTAAGTTTCAGTTCTGCACAATGGTACCTTTAACAAACCTGCCAGCTAGTCAGAAACTAAATAGGCTGGTTTGCAAAACTCTTTACTACTGCCAGTTAATATTCACAGGGCTCTGGGGGAACAAGAACTTTCAATGACTCAATATTTATAAATGCTACTGTTGTCCCCCAAACATGTGTCTTAGATTCCTGAGGGATACTGGGAGCTTTTGCCGTAATAAGGTGGAGGGTATGTGAGTTTTAAATGGGGAGAGGAGTAGTTAGGAAAACAAAATTAAACACATATAAATGAGCACTTGGTGGTCTTGAATTTGAATACCACTTGAGTATGATTGGGAAACCGGACCTGTCTGGGTTATTTCATTTTCATATACCAATGTCTTAAACATAGAGAAAGCATTCAAAATGCACAACACTGCTCGCTAAGACACGTTTTGTCTTTTTATTTGAAATTTTGCTGCTTTACATCTACCAATGCCAAAAAAGGCTAACCTTCCAATGTGGGATATCAAAATAGCTGAGTTTGTGTTTACAACTCTGATGGTGTAATCGAAACTCCAAACGCTCAAGAAACAATAACATTAGTGAGGTGAAGTCAACTCTAAATTAAAAGTCAGTGTTTCCATTACCCACTCTAACAGTATTTCAGGATTTTATATAACTTGATCATTAAAAAATGCTCTAGGCTGAAAACCTGGTCTGTGTCAATCTTGGACTAAACTAGTTTGTAAAGCTCTGAAGTTTGTTTGCCCTACTCTTTTATCCATTTTCAAGAATGTATTACTTTTAAATGCTGCACATGAAACTAACCCAAAAAAATCTCTAACACCCAGTGAGCCAATGCCATTGCATGCATCACTCATTTTTCAGAAGAAATTTATGACTTCTGTAAACTCACTTTCAAGGTGCCTATGGCTGGAAGTAAACAGCTCCAATTCCTTTTCTAACTCAATCTTCAGCACGTCCCTGCTCTCCCAGTTACTTCACCATGAATACCAAAATTTCAAATTGGAACATTAACTTTTGTAGAAATAAACTTCAAATTAGAATCTAACCTGGTAGAAATGAAGTTTCTCCCGTGACTTTATTAAATTGGTTCTTCACGGGACAGAAAAGTTTTTATATGGGAATGTCAAAAAAGAAAGGTAGGACAATACATTAAATTCGGCTATATTCAGGTGCCACTGCAGTGAGGAATAACAGTAGAAGCAATGGTGCATGAAGCCAAACAGCTCTGAGAGACATGGAAACATGCTGGCATCTAGAAGCCCAGAAATGCAGGCTGCGAGGGTAAAGAGGCAGCTCTAACACCCTGAGACTAGGTGACAAGGAATGCCCGGGGAGAGGCACGGCAAGAGCTCAGCACTGGCTGCACCTGAGATGTCTCTGCCCTTCACCACCTTCATGACGATAATGTAGGGCCCACCCAAAGTATCTGGGTAACTTGAATCCTTGCCGGGGAAGGACAAGACAAAGCAAGGACAAACTTACCTGTTTGCGTATGTTAAAGTTTGTATGTCTTTGTCTGTCTCTGTCTAGACCTTAAAGGGGAGAACTTACATAGAGTAAACACATTTATATTTATAAAAGTAAAAAGGGGAATGTTGTTTTAACATGTCATTATTATATTTTTTACTTTGACTCTTGTAGAAGTGTGAAAGATCATCATTTTGAATAAAAATAGAAATACCTAGACTCTCTGGGTCAGAAGAAATGATGAATTTCACTTCCTGATCTGGATACTGCCAGTAAATCCTTTCTACAATATCACTCAGCACCTAAAATTATTTGTAAAATATATATATTTTTTACAAGACATATATTTATAAACTCAAATTTTAAAAATCTGATGATTTGTAATATACCTGTGATAAAATACTTTCAGTGATGAAGAACTCATTATTCATGAACTAGCCCTTCATTCAGACAACACTTTTGGTTAAAAAATTCTTCCTTATGGCTTTGGGAATGAAGAAACATGCAAAGATTTTTTATTGAGAAACACTACAAAATATCACTAATATCATTTCTACTCAGTCCAAAATGATTTGAAACTGACCAAATGTAATACTCTTTATCATTGTAAGTCCTATTTATATTTAAAGACTGTCTTTTATTAAGTTTTTAATAATAAAGTGACTTCCAAACATTAAAAAACACATCTCGATGATGGAATATTATTCAGCCATGAAAAAGAATGAAATACTAAAACATGTTACAACATGGATCAACCTTGAAAACATGCTAAGAGAAAGAAGCCAGGCACAAAAAGTCACATGTTGTATAATTCTGTTTACATAAAATGTCCAGAATAGGTAAATCTAATAGAAGCAGAAAGTAAATTAGTGGTTGCCTAGAGATGGGGAAAAGAGAAGGGGGAACAACTGTTCATGGGCACAGGGTTTCTTTTTGGAGTGATTTAAGTGTCCTGGATTTAAATAGTGATGATGTACAACCTAAAAACCACTGAATTATATTCTTTAAATGGGTGAATTTTATGGTTTATAAATTATATCTCAATTTTAAAAATAATAACCAGATCTTAAATCAAAATTCATTTTGATAGGTATTACTATCCAAAAAACTCTGAACTCAATAAAATGGCCAAAATGAATACTAACTTTAGCCCTGTAAAGTTTAGTTCTCTCAAGTTACCCAGTGAGAGATGCTGAATAGTTTATAAAAATGGTTTTACTAAAGAATCTCTCACTATGTATATGCCAATACTCGTTGATTTGTAAAGAATCTGGACCTCCTTTTTATTTTACAGGAAAGTATAGGTTCACTTCAAGTTACTTGTATGTGCACTTACGAAGATCAGGAAATTTCAAACTCACAAATGATTTATTCAAATTAAAAATGACCATCTAAAGCTGCTATTATAACCTATTTCAAATATCTCAGGGTTTCCTGAGGCTTAATTTAAAACATGTGAATTGTATTCCATCTACTTGAACTGCTTCTATATTTTTTCGAATCACAATCACACATCCTACAAAAACTGAAGTAGATTGAACTGATGGCTGGTTAATTTAGTAAAGATGATACTACTTAGGTAAAGCATATATGTGTTGAATTTTTATGACCATAACTTAAAAATATAATGCATATAAGACATTATTATCCTATGACTAGAAACAAAGAACTCTCAATCTGAAAAAACACACGTATGTGTCATTACATTTTTCCCAGAAGGACATATAAAATCCTTTTATACTATGCTTCAGAATAGGGTTTAGGTCACTACATGGTATAAGGTATTCTACTTTCATATTCTTACTATCATGTTAGAAACTGCACATCTCATTAGCTGTACTGTAGGCTCCAGGGACTGTATGTAAATCTTGATTGTTTTAGATTATGCCAAGGATAATGTCTTACATACAGACAGGACTAATATCTGATATATGTTGAAGATTTATTTAGTTAGGTTGCTAGTATTACCCAGTTCTCCATGGCAAAGTTTCTTTATATGTATGTATAGTACATTGGATTGCCAAGTGACCAAAAATTGCCATGAATTTGATAATATAATTCATTATTACATAGATTTTGATGAGAGTTATGACACATACCTTTATTACACACACACATAATAGGAAAAACAGTACTCACAGTTGTAACCAGGTGCAATACGGTGTTGAGCTTCCAGACTAGCCAAGGTGATGTGGAAAATAATATGCAGCAACAGGAAGGAAAGACTGGTGAAGCACAGGGACTTTAACAGCCATCCCGTGTGTCCTAGGGGACAAAGCACAGGGATGTTGAGAGAACTGAAGATGAAACATGCTCATTCTCATCTTTGTACAGTGCCACATAAAACGTGTTTCTACATAATCTATCATGTAAACTGACTCAAAAGTATATAAAGTGTAGCAATTACTCCCTTAATTATTAGTCTAAAGATGAAAGCTATCTTACTTCCTTTGTAAAATTTTATAATGAACATTGATTAAAAACTCAGTGTAAAGGAAACATGCTTTTCTATTATCATGATATGTTACCTCAAAATGAAACCACAAAAATCCCCTAGCCAGAAAATTTTACAAGGGAGTTCTGCCAACTTTGACAAAACAGATAATCCCTATCTAATAAAAGTAGTTTCAGAGAGTAAAGAAAAAAGACAAGTTTCCTAAAACAGTTTACGAAGATAGAGTAACATTAATTTTAAAATTAAGTAAGTCTAGAAAAGAAAGGAAATTATAAGCCCATTTTACTTATGAACATAGACATACGTTATTAAAAAAGATTTTGGTAACCAACTGAAACAGTATATAAAAATGTAATTCACCATAATAAGCTAGGGTTTATTGCAGAAAAACAAGTGTGGCTTAAGATTAACAAATCTTTAAGTGTTAAATCATACACTAGAAGGCTAAATCATGATTACTCAATGGATACAGATTACGTTTTCATAAAGTTCAAAATTTCTTCATAATAAAAGAAAATAACATCACAAAACTAGGAACAGAAGGAAATATTCTTAATATGATAAAAGATTAATACCGTAACTAAAGCAAACATCTTATTTATGGTAGCATTTTAGAGATAGCCCATTAATGTCAGATAATGACACTTGATATCCTTTCCACTTAACATATCACTGGGTATACTGGCCAATGTTATAAGATAAGAAAAACATAAAGAGTTGAGATAACTAGAATTATTTCCAGATAATATGATCAAATGGAATTATTTGCAGATGATATTATCTATATAGAATGTCAATTGAATCTACAGACCAACTATTAGAACCAATACAAGTAAATGATTCAGGCACAATATTATCTTACAGAAAACAATACAGCTCCTCTACATTAACAACAATCAAATAAAAAACAAAATACTAATCTAGATGTTGCTGTAAGTTTACAGATGTGATAAAAGTCCATAGTCAATTGACATTTTTCACAAATTTTATTTTAATTGAATTTATTGTGGTGACATTGGTTAAAATTACATAGGATTCAATTCTACAATCCATCATCTGTATATTGTACTGTGTGTTTACCAGCCCAAGTCAACTCTCCTTCCATTACCATTTATACGACCTTTACTTTCTTCTACCTCCCCCCAGCCCCTTTTCCCTCTGGCAATCATCATACTCTTGTCAGTGTCCATGAATCTTTCTTTTTTTTCTTTGCTTAATTCCTTCACCCTTCTTACCCATCTCCCAACCCTCTTCTCTCTGATAGAGGTCAGTCTATTCTCTGCACTCTGTACCCATGACGACTCTATCCATAATCAATTGACTTTAAGTAACAAGATTATTCTTGATAAGCTGGGCAAGCCTGAATTAATCAGTTGGAAGGATTGACAACCAGGCTAAGGAGTGATGTATGGGAGTCGGAGAGGAAATTCTGTCACCTGTGGACCGTAGCTTTGACATGTGCCCATGAATTTCAGCTTGGTAATGATGATGACTTTCCCTTCCTGACAGGAGCCTGCCTTTTAAATTTTCAACTTTCTTAGCCAGCTTACATAATCCATAGTGTGAGCCAATTCCTATATGAACCCTGACTTAATAAAAGAATCTGAGAATCAACCTTAAACAATACATAAGACCTTTATCTATAAAACTGTAAAATTCAATAGTAAAACAAATAAGAATATCTGAGTAAATAAAGAGATTTGTCACATTCCTGAATCAGATGACTTAGTATAATAAAAATGTCAATTTTTTCCAAACTTAGTCTATAAATTTAATGTAATTTCAAGTAAAATAGCAGTAGAACCTTTCAGGCCTTCAACAAATGTATTTCAAGATACATATAAAAGATTGTTTGAGAAAGTCTTATTTAAAATATATACTTGGAAGAATAAAAGTTTGTGAATTGCTAGGTCAATCTTGAAATTTTGAGAAATAAGAACAAAAGTGGGTAAGGTTTATGTGTCCTAACAGACTTTAAGGTATGCTATAAATATAAATTAAAACAAACAACAAACAAACAGGAACTTAGATTCCTTACGGAGAAGGGGAAAAAGTCCAATGGAATATCATATAGAACTCAGAAAAAAACTATATGAATTTGATAAATGTCAAAGTTTACTCCATAAGTCAAGAGGAAAGAATAAGCTATCTAGCAGATGAAAAACTGGCTCAGTAAATACAGAAAAAGAATAATGGTGGATCCCTGCCACAAATGTGATCTCCAGATGAACAAAGGCCTATATATGAAAGATAAAATTCTAAGTTAATAAACAAAAATATAGGATAATAACTTTGTGCCTTTGCTGTGGAGATTGTCTTATAAAACAAGGCCTAAAATTATAAACTATAAGGCAAAAAAGAGGGAGATTAGATTGCATTAAAATAGAAGATTCAACAAATGCCATCATAAATAAAGTTTACACACAAATGATTAGCTGGGACATCCAAGCTGTACAAGAAATTGATATCTGGAATAGATAAAGAAAGTCTGCATGTCAACAAGAAGAAGGGCACAATCCCAAATTACTTGATATACAAAAAACAGGAAAATATGACTGAAAATATGACCGTTAACCTTAAAATTACCCAGATATTAGAATATTTGAAAATAATTTTAAAACATTCAGTACAACCACAGTCCCTGAGGTAAAGGTAAACAATCTTAAAATGTATGGAAAAATTCAAGTTGTCAATGGAGAAATAGAAAGTACAAAAAATAAATAAATAAAACATTTTAGATCTGAAAAATTACATTATCTGAAATTTAAAATTCACTCGATAGACACAATAGCAGAATAAAGATAACAAGTGAATGGGTCAGTGTAATAGAAGAGATTAATAGAAATCATCCAGTGTGAATCACAGAGAGCAAAAGGTTGAAATAAAAATTAATAGGCTCTCGGGAAACCTGAGGATCAAAAGGTCTGTTAACTGTCACTAGAGTTATCAAAGGAGAAGAGAAAGACTGGTGCAGAAAAAAGTTGGAATAATAGTTTAAACGTCCCCAAATTTGGTGAAGAATTTACCATTCAATTAGCTTAGCAAACGCCAAATAAGAAGACTCAAACTATTGCAAGACACTTAAAAACCAAAGGAAACCAAAGGTAAAGAAAAACTCCTGAAAGCAGCAAGAGAAAAATGTTGCCTACATACAGGAGGACAACTATTTACATGCCCACGTATTTTCAATCACAAGCCATGAAAACCCGGATACAGTGGGACATCATCTTTAAAGTTATGAAAAAAAAGAACTATAAGCCCAGAATTCTATAACCTACGGAAATATCCTTTGGGAATGAAGGCCAAAAGACATTCTCAGTTGGAGGAAAACCGAGAGTATTTGGAACCAGGAGATCTGCTCTGAAAGAAATGCCAGAGTAGGTTCTTCAGGCTACAGGGAAATAGCACCCAAGGAAAACTTGGAGCTTTAGTCGTGAAGAGCAACAGAACAGAAGGGATCAAAGATGCTTGTTCACACACACACACACACACACACACACACACACACACACACACACACACACACCCCCTAATGACAGTCATGCTCTAATTAATTCATGGCATTTCTAGAAATGATCTCTGTTTTTCTGGTTTAGTAAATATGTTGTGTGTACAGAAATTACTAAGGATATTAGGTTGCCCATGTGTTCTGAGTACTCACTCTTATTTATTCAAGAAATATAAATTATCCACAGATATAATCACTCATAATTAGAAATAATATCTCTTATAATTAGAAACATAAAAAAGTTGGGCATGTATTTAAAAGGATCAGAAAATATATATGGTAACGTTGAGATGATTTGCAACAATAACCCAGATGGCAGATTCATAAAAGAGGCAATTTACAGGCAGCATGACATGGTACCAAACTGTGTATTTATACATAAGTCTCCTAAGATTATTAGAATACCAAAGCAGAAGAAATTTAATATTAACAGAAATAATAAATAACAAGGCAAGGAAGTACAGTTTTTTCAATAAATTTTAACTTGATTTTGTTTATTTGCAATATATTTCCTCAAGTAGAGCTTGCAAAAATAAACTTGCTCTTCATAGACTGTATCCAATAACTGGGTTTTAAATACAGGTATAACTCTAACTCTTCCTATTATACTTTTGAAAGTAATTCAGAGGCCATTGCTTTAGCCAGCATTTCCAATTTTCTAGCTTTCAAGTAATTTTAAATGTGACAGTAGAAGATCCACGGTTCTCATGATTATGTCAATATTTGCAAGCTAATTTAGAAATTTTCCACTTAAGAAGCAATTCAATCCGAAACCCTAGCAATTCTTAAATAAGAGCTCTGAGCCTTATGGTAATTTTCTTTTGGGTAAAAATGGAACAGCAAGAAGTATCTATTGGTTTATAGATAAGTTAAAGGAATCAAATTTCAATTTTACATAAAGTCAGAGTTTGAAGAGTTCTATATACAGGTTGTCCCAAAAACCATGTACACACTTTGACTAATTATTACTTCCAATAGGTTAAATATGAAAAGAAAGAAATATCAATTGAGCTATCAAGAAATGTATGCGTATACATTTTTGGGGACACTATGTATGTGTGTGTGTATAATGTGTGTGTGTGTGCGTGTATACACATTTCAAAGTCTTCTTCAGCCTACCCCAAAGATATCTTTATTATTTAGTTACAACTTAATTAGAAAAACCTCTTAGAAGTACCATGTAGACAATATATATATGGCACTTAGAAAAAAAAACCTTGGAGAGCAAATATTTATATTTAAAAGATTTCCCACAACTTCATGCTCAGATAGAACAAATGAAGAGGAACTTGATACATAAAAATGAGGATTTTCTTCTCAATGCACAATGGAGTTAAATATAGACACCTTTTAGCTGGAAAGAGTGTGCTGGGACTTCACAATAAACTAAGCAGTCAAGCTTTTAAGTGGACTGTATGAAGTTATTAATACTAACCATCTGACTGAAAAGAGTGGCCATTCCATTGGCATCAAACTAACACAAATGGAGAGCAAACATGCACATCTCCTACATACTCCAGTTGAAATCTCACGGAGCTCATCGTTCCAGCACTCCTCAAAACCCTTTTTGCTTAAAGGAGTGAGTCACAGACAGGCTCCTGGGAACACTACAAAAGCCAACAGGAGAATGGCCGACAAGTTCATTTCCCCGAGAGCTCTTCCCACCTTCACAAACTGGACTCAAAGCTTCCAGTGCATGTCTCCAAGTGAAACTCAGAGTTCCCCACTGCAGCCCACCTCTTAACCCTCCCTTGCAAAAGCTCAGTTTTCTATTCCTAATATTTTTATTGGCACATTATTGGAGCCAGAAAAGTTTTTTTCCCCCCTCTCCCTTCCCATTTGGAACTATCATTTATTACCCTGGCTTTATGTGCTATTATTTAATAACTTTTAAACTGTTGTAATCTCTTCTAAAAGGTTCCCCACAATGAAGCTGACACTACAACCAGAGAGAAAAAAATGATGCTTTGGGTGTATAGAGGAATGACAGCTTGGGGACAGTGGACGAGGGGAAGCTGCCAGCCTCAAGTGTCCACTCCACCCCTCCTAAAGTTATCACTCACGACCAGGTCTCATTTCTTCTTCAACGTCTTTGACCCAAAGGGGCCTCTCCCTAACTCTTACATTACATACTGCCTACATCTGACACTAGGGAATATATATCTTATGTTAGGTGCTGTCCTGGGTTGGATCTGCAGGGGATTGACTGCGATTGCGATCGCTGTGCCGGAAGTTACTGGGGAGAGCTCTCCGCCACAGCACCAACAGGGAAGCGAGGGGGCCAGGACTGAGCCAAGGGAGAAGCTGGACAGGGTACCCCTGTAGGGAAGACACCAACTGGTCCTTGGGGAGCTTTGGAGCTAGAATAGCCCTTCAGAGCTCTCTAGAATTGAGCAAGAGGGCTGAGCCTGTACCCCACCCACCCCCATCACTGACCAGATTAGATATGAGCTGTCTCTAGATATAGGCGCTACTTGGTCAATGCAACTTTCTAGAGCTAAAAACAATTCTGGCTGTGAGCAGTCTTGAGTCAGGGCTCAAGATGTCTCTCGTAAATGCCACAGTCATGGAAGGAGATTGGGATGGTACCCCACAAAACCACTAGGTCATCATGTTCTAGACTTTTATTGTCCTTGGACAGTCAGCCTAGCAGGTACCTCGAGGCTAAATATCTATGGAGCAGGAAGCAGGCTGAGGGCATGAAGCAGCGGGGACTTACAACTCCAGAAAATACTGGGGCCTGGGAATTCCAGGTGATGGTGTAATTCCTATTTTGCGGTAGCTCTTTTGCACTAAACATGTAGAAACAATAGATAAATTATGAAGCAGATCACCAGAAACACATGCCCGACACCACCATAAGATAAACATGTCTAAGGTCAGAAACAGAAGAGAGCTGCAAAGCTGTCTGCAGGCTGCCTTGAAGCAGGCAATGGAATCAAAGTGGGTTTCATGGTGAGCATTTAATTACATGTTCAGTATAAATAAGGAGGCGACTGTTAGGAACACTGATTAAAACAAAGGTTTGGGTTACAAACCCAAGCTTCACAGATTTTACAAGGATTCTGGAAAAGAATCAACTCTCAACCACTTTATGGTCTATATGGTTCACAAGGAGCTGTGTGCTTAAGGAGGAGGGAAAACATTGATATGACCTAGTGGGCAAGCCCAAATCCCCAACATCATCAAAGGACAAATCTCTGCACCACGAGGATATGACCTAGTTCTCCAGTGGAGCCCCACGTGTCCAGGTGGGAACTGCAAAAGCATTACACAGAGAAGCATGGGGTGTGGAGGGAGAGGGTGCTGGGATGGGAGGGAGACACCAAGACAAAAAGAGTTCTTGTTCCAAACAAGCCATAATTCAAAAACACATAAGGAAACATGAAGATAGAAAAGATGATTGGGATATTATTTCAGAAAAAGTAATATGAAAATTATGAAACATACTAAAAGTGACTTTAAAATAAGTTGCTTGGGATCTTCATAATAATAAGTAAATGAAATCCTAAAAAGTAAACAAAAGATTATTTTTTAAAGTAGACAGAAATGAAATAAAACAGATGATACTAAAAAAGCAACTATATGTCTGAGAAATTAAAATATAATTATTTAATTAGTAAAATAGGTCAATAGATAAGTTAAACCTTAGGTTGAATAGAGACAAAGATAAATTTAGTGAATTAGTCGATAGTATGGAGGAGGTCACTGAGGGCTCAGCACAAACTAACAGAAAAGTTGGGAGCAGCAGTTGGAAGACATGGACAGTAGATTGAGAGAATTTGACATAAGTCATTAGGAATTTCAGTAGAGTAGCATAAAGAGTGGTAGAAATATTCAATGTACTATTCATTTATTTTTTTATTTGTTCATGAAACAAACAATTGTTTTATGACTACAATGTGAGAGACATCTTGTTAAAAATGTCATAGTCTCCAGCGTAGGATAAGAACATATTGTGCCCTTGAGATTATACATGTGACTGAGAAGCAGAGAAAATGCTAGGTGCATCATAAAGATAGTAAAAATTAGAAATAGGTGGTAACATTTTTATTTAAATTAATTAGAAACAATAAATGTAAAAATATACTTGCACATGAGCTTATGGAGGTTGAAAGGACCCAAAGCTTTCAGCAGAACTGGAAATTCTAGGGCCTCTGGCTCCTAGGCCAGAGAATAATCGTTTTAGGCAAGGACACAATTCTGCCATTGTAGTGCAAAAGCAGTCACCAATGACATGTAAACAAATCAGTAATGGCTCTGTTCCAGTAAAACTTTATTTATGAACATTGAAATTTGAATTTCAAGTAATTTTCATATGTCATGAAATAATTTTGATATTTTTTCAACCATTTAAATGAGCTCACAGTCCATACAAAAGCAGTGGTGGGTACTGGCAGATTTGGCCTTTGGGCTGCACTTTGCAGCCCCCTGCCCTAGCAGAATCAAGCATACTTGAAAGTAAAATGTTCATAAGTATAGAGAAATGAAAAGGGCTGTGCTTTGATATTCAAGAAACTTCCTAGTAGGCATTCCACTGATTCCAGGGTGTGACCCATTCCAAATGGTCATTCCCCATTTGTTTATGCAGCATAAACAAAGCTGGGTGTTGACTCCTTTTCATCAGGTTATAAACACCGCACTCCCTCTTTGCACTCACATGGCTCTATTCCCTGGAGAAGACCCCTCAAACACTTTTACTTTCTCTAATTTCACCATTTCCAAAAGGAAATCAGGCCAACAATCAGAACTCAAGTAGTAAAGATATGCCTGACTCTTAAAATTATGAGCTAGTTGTTTCATTGTGATGTTTTATTGAAGGAAAAAATATTCAGGTAGAAATGTATTTAATACACATCAAACCATGTATAAATGATACTGTTATAATAATCTGATTATTAAGTAACAAGAAAGACTAGATAATATAAGCATGCCATTTATACAGCTTTGCCAGGAAGCTACAGTTAGCATTCTCCAAGTCCGTTCCTCTCAGATTGTGGGGAGGAAGGGACTAGATGATAAATGCCTGCTCAGTAATGTCTAGGTGATGTGGGAAGGTGCTTCCCACATGAACAAGTGAACAAGTCAGTGGCCAGAATAGGCGTGGCCACTGCAAGGATGGGAAACCTGAATATTTAAACTCCTGGACAAAGGAGTGCTCTCATTTGGCTCTCTCTTGCTGCCCGAGCCTGACTCCTATTGCAGGGGGTGCACTCCTCTGCACTTACCCATGTGGCTCACGGCCATATGGACTCCATACAATGGACTAATGGACCGTGATTAGCCTAATGTTGTACCAGACTCAATTCCACCATGGAATAGACAATCTGAACACTGGCCCTACTTTGGGCTCCACTGGAGCTCCAGCTGCACCTTTTTAGGACTGAGTTAAGGGACACTTTGCAACCTGAGAAATATAATTCCACGCCAATAAAAACCATTCATTCTCCTGTGGGGGCATCCGGAAGTGCTCATTCGAGTAGTACCTCAAAAGCCCCACTCCCACTAATGCCCAGGAAACTGGACCCACTGATTTCTCTGGCAACATAAGTACACTTAAAACTTCCTGCTCAAGTCTAAAAAGCTGAATATATGAAAAAGAAGCCAAACTGAATAATTCAGTTTTAAGGCCCCAAATAAAACATCTTTCCTTGCACATTCTTATGCCCTCATGGGTGGGTTTAGCAGAAAACAGGACAATACAAACATCCAATGCAATATGAAGAATTTTCTTTAGTAGGATCAGTGGGTTAGCCAGTTCCATGCAAACAGAGGAAGGCATTAGAGACCTGGGGCTTCCTCGTCGAATGGCCAATGCCTTTGTATGAGGTCAAGGGTAGCCTTAAACAAACATAGGTTCAAACACAGGAGACAAAAATTCACTTGGCCCTCTGCAGAGCCACCCCAGTGACGGGTCTTGCCCCTGTCCTTCCATTTCTTGTCTCTGAAGGGCAGGACAGCACTGGGAGGCTGAATGATGAGTGAGGTTTGAGAATGTGGATGGTATTTACTGGAACACTGAGAAAAGTTTTCATGTAAAAGTGAAACCTCTGAATCGGGGCTTTTTGCCAATTCAAGTAAACAAACTATAGGATTAAGGGGAAAGAGTTAGTCACTATTTTGTGTTGCTTTTACTATTTTTTTTAAACCATGTTATGATTTCTGCAACTTTGACCCTAAACAACTGATGGTTTCCATATTTTCCTGCCAGGGCCTGAGAAGAGTGGGGTGTGAGTATGGGCTTGTCCACGGCAGAAACTCCCTGACTGCAGACCTTCCTGCAGAAATGTCTTGTCCTGAACCCTGTGAGTTCTCAGGGATCTGAATCCCTAGGAGGAGTTGTTAGTAGTGACACCCCTGAGCACTCAGAGTGAGGAGCCAGCTGACAGCTCCCTGGTTCCCTTTGGATGGAAATCCTGCAAACCCCAGAGGAAAACAAAGAGAGAATTAACTAAGCTACCAGATTTGGCTTCGGAATGTCCCACTCCACCACTGATTCTGGAATTACACAAATTTCTCTGACTGAGTTGCCCCTCCCCCATATTTATCTTCAAGAAGACCACGGAGCAGCTCCTCTGTATCAGGCAGCAGCCATTTGGTAATAAAAAGTCTTAGTTATTTTTTAGACAACTCAAATTATCAAAGGTATGGTTTGATGTCCATACATTGACTTTCAGCCTAATTGCCTTAAAGAGGATATGGAAAGGAGAAAATACAAAATAAACAAATAATACACAAGAAAAAATCTGTTCTCCTGATCAAGCTGTCAAAATCAGAAGGTAGAATTTTCTCAAGAAATTTTGAAGTTAATGGGCCTCATTCATGTGAATTTCAATTATCTTTTTTTTTAAAATCCTCACTCAAGGATATTTTTTCTGTTGCTTTTCAGAGAGAGAGAGAGAAAGAAACATCGATGTGAGAGAGACATCAATTGGTTCCCTCCCGCACAGACCCTGACCAGCACCCGGGATCAAGCCTGCAACCTAAGTATGTGCCCTTGGCCAAAATCGAACCCGGGAACCTTCAGTCCATGGGCAGAAACTCTAACCACTGAGTCAAGCCAGCTAGGGCGAACTTCAATTATCCTAATAAGTGATTGTTCAAGAAAGGAAAAAATGCCCTTCTAAAACTCCTTTCCCTGAACTGGCTGCACTGAACACCCAGTTTGTCAGAGGAGGATCCTGCCCAACACATTGCTCCAGACCATCGACATGCGCACTTCCTAACGCTGACCAGACTGTAAAGTAGGAGCCAAGTGTCACACCCCTAGACACTCCCAAGTGCCTAGCACAGCACTCCACACGTGAGAGACCCCGTTAAATGGTTACTGAAAGGACATAATAGTAAATAAAAATCGCATAAATGAGAAAAGGGGGCTCTTGTGGACTGATCTCAATGCGTGTTGGCAGGAACATTTCACATCAAGCCAGCAAGAAGTCCTCGTACTTCCTGTCATTTTACTGGGCCAGTTTGCCAAATTCTGCACTGAGGGACCTGCAAATGGTAATGAATGGGGGAAAACTATTAGGCCATCCAGTCCATTCCCATCCAAGGCAGGCTCACTCCCCATGGGGCATTCTTCCAGCAATCAGCTTCGGGGGCCTCCTGCACAGTTATGCTGCAGTTTCTCTAGGAAAACAATGAATCTGACTGAAAAATGTCTACCCTGCTACACTTCGTGATTGCCTTTGTCTTTTTTTCTTTCACTTGTTTTCAAGAAGTCAAGTTCTCCCTTTAGGCATGAACAGCTGCATAAAGAAGGAGTTTCTCCCTTCAGCTTTACGTTGGTGGAGCTGCAGAGACTTGGGTGCTGGGGGGTGTCATGGCGCACCTGAGAGTGGTGCTCACCAAAGGCAGGTGTGGATTAGGGACTGTCAGTAGTGCTTCTGGTTGCTCACTACCTACATCGAGTGTTCTCCACATCTACTTTTCCATTGGCATGGGCTGCCCGGTTAGTCAGCCAGGACTGTCTTTCTGTCTCAGTAACTCATCAGGAGAGACTCTGTGTGCTGCTATCTTGTTTTGCTTTGTTTTTTCCCCCACAGGGAACAGTACCAGGTTACTATGACTAACTGCCTTGTGACCTGCCGCATTTATTCTCTCTAACCGGAGCTTCCTCCACAGGCTGGGGGCCAGGTGGGGCAGCTGTCATCCAGCCCTGCCTTCTGTTTGTTATTTGTGCTCACAAGCAACAGAGGAGTGACTCATTTGCAAAGGGGGTCTCGGCAAAGGACATCTATTTTCCTGAGCTTCTTTCCCCAGAAAGAGCCTAGAAGATTTTTTAAAACCAGCCTTTTAATTAATGTTTCGTCATTACTACAATGGTAATTTTTGTTTATCTGTGAAACTGGCAAGAAGACAATGCAATTTCTCTTTTTAGATTGTACGGGCCTAGCTCTTGCCTCTTGCTCGGATCTCACATCAGGTGTTTAGGACTTCCCCGGTCATCCAAGCTAAAACAGACACCATCCTCCAAGTGCTCCTTATCATATTATCCTGCTCTCTTCCCCTTACTATTTGCAATTACCTTATTTTCTTCATTTCTTTTTTATTGCCTGTCTCTTCCAAATGTAAGCTTCAGAGGTACAAGGGACCATTTTGTCCTGCCTGGTTATCACTGTATCCCCAATGCTTAGAAAAGCGCTTAGCAGATAGTTAGCACACAATAAGTCATAATGGCAATTTACAGCTTAGCACAGCCATGTGGAGAACACAATGTAAAATCTTTCCTCTTCACCAGGGTACAAGATTGAAGGAGGCAGGGCAATAGCATATGGCAGGGAAAGAAACAGGAAAACCTTGTCTCCTCAGAGTTAAATTCATTGAGATAAAAAATGTACCTGGTATCAGCCTATTTGCCAGCAGACACCTACATCTGCTATGAAATACAGTGGCCAAATTCACAAATCTCTCCTTCCCATCATCTTCAAGTTCATTCACCCTCTCCCTTTCCCATATTCTCCCTCCCTCTCCCCCCACCCCACCCCCAAATCTTAAGATGCTTCCCTTTCAATTTTATCTGCTATTTGACTCTTGAGTATATTCTTATGAAGATCCCTCTCTAATAGTCTAAAATGACCTTAACATATATTTCTTTTTTATGACATTACCTATTTTTTTTTTCCATTTTAACCAGGATTTCTGTCACTTAGAAGACAAAAATATGCACAGAGCACAGAGATTTAAAAAGTGTCCTCAGAAACAAAATGGTAAATTGAATTCCCAGACTTAGTCATAATATACTCATTTGTTAAGGAAAATTAATACATCTAGCTTCCAAAGGTTATACATTTTTAACATAAAAGCTTTAAGTCACTTGTCTCATCTGAATAAAGTAAAATGCATAAACATTTAGTATAAAACTCAAGGAGTTTTGGGAAACATTTGCATCTGTGAAGCCATCATGACAAGACCTAGAACATTTACGCCACCGAAAATGTTCTTCATGCCCTTTCCAGTCAATTCTTATTCCTTCTAGAGATATAAGAATCGCAATGAACCCCAAGCACAATAAGCTCAAAGAGAAATAACTCTGGGATACATCACAGTCAAATTACTGAAAGTCTAAGATAAAGAAAAAATTTTAAAGGAACCAGAGAAAACTAGCAAATGAACAATAACAAGATTTATGACTGACATCATCAAAAACTGTGGAAGCCGGAAGATATTAGAATGACATTTATTATGCTGAATGAACAGAAGGGGGACATTTTTTCAACCAAAAATTCTATATTTAGTGAACCTACCCTTCAAAAATGAAGGCAAACATGAAAACATTTTTAGACAAAAGAAAATCAAGAGAATTCACAATCAACAAACCTGCACTGTAAGGCCTGCTAAAGGTTCTTCAGGAAAGAAAAATCACACTCACAACTCAGATGTACAGGATGAAATGAAGAGTACAGAGATAGTAAATATATGACTAAATGTAAAAATCTGCCCTCCATCTTCACCAGGTTGAGTTAAGCAGAGTGCCATTGGTTCCCGACTGCCTTCAGAGGGTCACCTTCCTCCTCACTGGGCAGGAGCAATGAGTATTTGACAAAGGGGCAATAGTGTATATATGGAGAAATGCATAAACCAAGGACCCCTTTTGCCAATAGTTTTCCCATTAATCACTTGGTTGGGCATCAAACTCTCTGAATTTAGAAATGCCCCCTTTTAAAAAAACAAAACAAAAAGGAATGTTTTTGCCAGATCATCTAGAAAATGGTCAAACTACCTTTGCCTTCTGTGCCTGCAATATGAGTTCCAGCCACAGCAGGGGCCTTGTGCTAATCACCCAGGACTCTGTCTCTGCATTGGAAACAGGCCAACCACACCACGCACCAGGTTCTGCCCAACCAGAAAACATCGAAGCAAATCCCAAACACATGCTTTCATCTTAATTAGTTCATGCTGTCAGTGGCTGTTAACTCTTGCGGCTGCCTTTCCTGGCCACCTCTACATTCTATGGCCAATGATGACTTTCCCAGTTCTTCAATTGCTCGCTTATGACCATCTGTGTCTTTATTAGCTTCTTCCACATATCCCAGCTTTTGAGCCTTGGTCACTGATAGACCTCTAGCTCTGAACTTATGGATCCCAAATCATGTTTACGGTCCACAGTTCCATCCTGTGCATATCTCCTGACCATTCTCTCATCCATTCTAACATGTGCGGGCTGCATGCTACACGCATGCCAGTATTATAATGGTTGTTACGGTGACCAAGGCAAACAACATTCAGTCCCAGTACTGGAAGTACTCATGTTTCCAAAGGGGTGCGGGGCCTAGAGCTAGCTGACTTAAGGGTAGAGGGAATGACAAGATGTTCTAAAGGCTTAAGGCTCAAAGAAGTGTGCACTGCTCTTCATAAAGTTAATTAAAGATTATAAATATTTTGTAGCCCTCCTATTATTATGGACAATAATAAATCTCCCAGCTAATTAATTCAATAGGGAAATGGGCATAAACACATTTTAAAAAAATAATAATTGCTTTTATTACTTTCTTATACTATCCCTTCAACTGTGTTGAGGATTACACTTGCTACATAACTCCTTATGTCATTTTGTTCAAGTCCTTCAGAATCTCCGTAACTTTTTCTTTTGCTACATAAAGTCAAAGATTGCTTCAGAACAGAAATTGTGGTGGTGTTCTAGGGGTGTAGTTGTTATTTAGCTGGACAGTGTATGCCAAGGGTTCTTATTAAATAATGCTGGACTAACTGGGGAGTCTCTGAAGTGTGTGGGGATTTAAAGGGGTTACTATGCATGAAAGCTACCTGAGGGCCTTACATTGCTCTGCGCTGGGTCAGATAATGGATTTGTTGTCAGAACTCCCCAGATAATTCCACAGTGACCCAGGGCTGAGAACCACTGTGCAGAAGGTTCCAGACGAGGGAAGGATTGGCTTGATTTAGCAAGTAGACTGGTCAAGCAGATTGTGGAAGCACTGTATGTCTTAATTTTAAAGATTTTTACACTTCTCTTGTATTCATACAGACTAATAATATAAGTGGAGCACTGTAAAAATAAGTGTTGTGGTATGAGCTAAACTGTTTCCCCTTCAAATTCTTATGTTGAGGTCCTAATTCCCAATGCCTCATACTGTAACTGCATTTGAAGATAGGGTCCTATAAGTTAAAATTAGGGCCCATGGGTGGGCCCTAATCCAATATGACTGGCACCCAGAGGGACACACAGAGAGAAGCCCATGTAAAGACACAGGAAGAAAATGGCCATCTGCAAGCCAAAGAGAGGGGCCTCAGAAAAAACCAACCCTACCAACACGTGGATCTCAGACTTCCAGCCTCCAAAGCTGTGATAAATAGATTTCTGCTGTTTAAGTCAAACACTCTTTGGTGCTTTGTTAGGCAGCCCAATGAATACATGAGGCGACTGCATGAAAAGAAAAAATCATGAAGGAACTACTAAACCTTCACCATTTTTGTAATCGATAAATCCCTAACCAAAACCACATTTCAAAGTGCCCTGTAGCTTTAATTCAATAAATATGTACCAAATACTACTAGGTGCCAGCATTGTTCTAGTGCTAAGGATAGCAACTGTGTTTGAGTAGCACACAAACCAGAGGGAAATAAAGGCCCTCAAAGAGATCATTACTCTACACTTTGGTTTTGAAAGTTGTAAAACTGAGCCATTCAAAATGCTGCCTAAGTGCTCCCCAAGGTCCTGGCAAGACAGTGATTTCACGCTCCGAAAATGCTCTGAGAAGCGTAACGTGCTCTACACAACTCAGGAATGATGGACACCTAATCACACAATCCTCTGGAAGCCAAATTCTGACTCTACTCACTTCACTTATGTGCAGAGTACCTCTGGGACTAGAAGAGCACCAAGGAAACACATTTTCATCCAAAGCGCACATGAATTAAGTCATTGATTCGAGGGGTCTTTACTCGCTCACTGGTATTTATTCTCTGTCTCTGTTTTCCCTGAACAACTCACCAACTTGGACTGGGTAGCTTTGAGAGAACGGGCAAAAAACTGCAATCAACATCTGTGGGTCATTAAGTAATACAAGAATCTAAGTATACTGGCCATTGTTTCCCCTTCACGGTAACTGCCATGAGGTGGGGGCTCCTGTCTACCTTCTATGTATTTATATACTTAGTCCAAAGAAGACTTGATCCTAAGAGGAAGCCCAGTAAATATTTTTTAAAGAATAATTATATTATCAACATCTTCCTATTGGATAAACAATTGAATGTTAGGGTTTTGGGTTTGTTTGGCTTTTTATCTTTATTGTTGAAAGTATTATAGATGTCCCTTTTTCCCCCCATTGACCCCTTCTACCCCTCACCTGCCCCCACCCCCACCTCAGGCCTTAGGTTAGTTTTTAAATGCATTGAATGTATTTGTTCATTCAACATCTATTCATTGTGCATTTACAATAGACAAGACACTATGCTACCATATAGTGTGAAAAAAACAAAGAAGGCATGGCCCCTAAGTACAAGCTGTGGCCTCCAGTCTTTTAGTCATAACATGCAAGGAACATCTTAACAGCCTGAAAGAATGCAGGACTTAGGAGCTTTTAAAATACATTTTCTCTCTTTTTGACATGTTAATTTCAAATTAAATCTTTATTTCTTTATTCATTCATCTATTAGACAAGAATTTGTTTGCATTTGATCTTTGTTTCCTATAACTGTACTTTTAAAAAGGGCTTTAATTCAATTATACTACCATACACAATTCAACAATGTAATGGGGTTAAGGTTATAAAAATGAGAATCAAACTAATCTCTCCTGGCAACTAAAATCTGCTATACTGGAGTTTGACTTTTTTCTCTTATATAAATCGAAGGATAAATACATGCTAAACCCTTTCCTCCTATAGTATATTTAAACTTAGATACATTTAAATACTTCTTTCCCATAGCTAATGAAGACCTTATTACTGCATGTATTAGGACAATGTCTATATTTTAAATGTGCTAGATAATTTTACTTTAATACTCATATATAACAGAATTTTAAACAGAATATAAGACTTTGCAATGGGCATGCATATTTCCTTCCTATCACTCAATTGCTATACCTTCATAAGACAGATTCACAGCCTGGACAGCCCATTCCATTGCCTTAGGAGAAGCAGCCAAAGCAGTTAGCTGCTCTGTGACTTACATTCCCAAGGAAAACTAAATCCACAACCCCTGATATATCTGGGGGTCACCAAAGACCTTAAAGAGAAACATGTATATAATTGAAAACAGGCACATTACCAGTGGATTCCATTGTTCCTATTCCTTTGCAAAAGGGCGATAAAGACAGGTTAAAGAAGAAGTTAGCAGACTATGCTCTACTCTTGAAGATATAATATTTTCAAGGACATATAAACCTGAGTGATTATTTCTTATAATTTCAGAAAAAAATTTTAAACATCTTTTTTAACTTCCTTAAGTGCTCCATTATGACACCTAAATGTTGACCAAAGCATCTACCCACAACGGTTAATGAGCACGTTTTTTCTCAAGTATGACACGTCCATAAGCTAATGCTGCAGGCATCGTCTATATTCCCAGCACTAACGACACTTACAGCAGTTCGGTCCTTGTTTAACTCATATCTAATCTCCACAGACACTGTGAAACGTCGATTATACTACTCTAGATTCTAACTTTTAATTAAGCTTAGCTTCTATTTAAGAATTAAGTAGATGTAAATGCTTGTGTAGGAAATTTAAATGTAAATTTCTGATTTTCATTGTACACTCTGGGATGCCAGGTCAGGTGGCGGGTTGATTTTTTACATTCCTATTGGTCTGTGAACCAAAGAACTATTTAGTTTTGCCTTTCAGTGGCACTAGTTATAGATGCATTCTTTTAAAACATTAGGTTATTCAGATATTGTGAATTTTCTGATTAAATCTTTTACCTCTTCATTATCCATTTGAAATGTTATTTGGCAGAATAATGACCCCCAAAGATGTTCAAACCCTAATCCCCAGAATCTGAGAAATGTTTCCGTACATGGAAGAAAGGACTTTGCTGATGTGATTAAGTTAAGTAAGGATTTTGAGATGGAAGATGATCTTGAATTATCCATGTGAGCTAATGTCATCACAAGTGTCCTTACAAGGGAAGGACGGAGGCAGGAGGGAGATGGCATCATGAGAAAGACCCAACTTTTGCTGGCTTTGAAGATGGAAGGGGCCATGGGTCAAAGAATGCCCTGGAAGCTTCTAGAAGCTGGGAATTACAAGAAAATGAATTCTCTCCCAAGCTTTCAATAAGGACGGCAGCCCTTCATTTTAGCCCATTTCACGCTTCTGGCCTGCATAACCATAAGGTGATACATCTGTGTTGTTCTAAGACACTAAATTTGTGGTAATTTGTTACAGCAGCAATAAGGAAATAATAGGGATTCATCAACATTTGATTTTTATTTTACCATTCTTTTATACTTCAATTGCTAATTCAAGATTATCTACATACCAGAAAAATCTGCATTTTCAAGCAACTTGAGAGGTTGTGAATAATGCAGGTGGACCAGCTGCCGCCCCTACCAATTTTCCAGAGCGAACCACCTAATGGTAATGGTAACAATGGGATGTTCCATTCTCATTCATTAGGAACATTATAGTCCATGTGGGTGGTCCGATGAGAGCCCTAATCAGAAATGAAATGATCCTTGTAAGGCGGTGATATGGGAAACCCAACACTTAAGTGAAACGTGTTAAACAGGCTTTTCACAGCTGAATTGTGCCAAAGGCTGTATTGTTTCAATCCCCAAATATGTTATTTCTCCTAAAACAGAGGTCATTCAAAAACACAACGTTCCAAAATTCTCCAGGTTCTCTAAAGAGAGCTAATGTGACTTTTTAAATGTTGCAAGTAGTCCAAAAAACCCAAAGAAACAAAAAAGTAAACGATGTTTTGGGAGGGTCATGAATATAGTCACAAGCAGTCCCTGTGAAACCCACAGTGGCTGCTGGCATTAACAGTTTGGAGATCACCTACTCCAGGTGCTGCTATAAATCCAAATGACAGAAACCTGGGTCCCTCACCCATATTTCAAAGGCCAGGCATTAGCAAACCTCCTTGATTTCATCAAGAAATCAAAAAAAGAGTAATCTTGGGCAATAAAGATTTCCCAGTTTCCCACCTTATTTGCTCAGTTGTTTGACCCTGAGGGGAAAGGGGCGTAATTCCTGGGTACTCTAAGCTACAGAACAGAACAAACTCTTATAGTCCCGGTATGTACACTGCATTTGTTTATTTGCATGGTCCTCTATGGCAGGCTTACATTTCCTACAGACAATCAAAGCCCAGCAAAACACACACAAACTTTTTAAGTCAGAACGATCACAGGTATGCATATGTTCAACTTCATATTTTAAATATCATGTTGAAAATGGAAATCTTTCCCACTATCTTGTGACGCTTCTCTGTTTCAACCACAACTTCAGGCACTGAGAACTGTCTCCCCATCAGTGAGGAGTAGGCGGTGCTGCTGACGCTTCTTTCCTCGGGCCTTGCTCTTCCTCTCCATCCTCACTTCCTCAGGTCCCTTTCCTCCTCTTTCCCTGTCATCCTTGTCTTCCAAAGCCAGCAAGAACAACTGATGATTTTTATTAACCTAATTGTGTGCCTCAGTGTAGCACATGGATTTGGAACCACGGCAAGTAAGGAAAAAAGAAGCCTCTGATTAGCCTTAGGAAGCTGTAACCCCACAGGAAAGAGAGGGAGGTAGAGGGGCTGGAATGGGCCAGGAAGAGTGGCAGTAATTCTGATCGTAATAACAGGATAGGTAGGAACAGGGAAGGCACAGGAAGTAAGATCAAAGAAACGGGCACAAACAGAATAGAGAGAGAGAAGAAAATAAAAGGAAGCTGTAGCAAGCATAAAAGATGAGACCCAGAGCATCAAACAAGCCACAGCCCAGGCAATTTAAGGACCGGAGAGAACGTGAATGCTGGGGAGCCTCTGCAAGAACTCGGGGGGCCAAAGCACTTAACAGAGAGGAGAGCCAGAGAAACGCAGTTAGTTCATTGAAAATTGGAAGCAAAGTATATGTGAAAATGAGCAGGTGAAGAGGAAAGGGGCACAGAAGCCACACTTATGAATCAAGCCCTAGAAGAGGCCAATGCAAAAGTGTGTAAGAACAGACACCTGGCATTGAAGAGATCACATCTAATTATAAGCCCCACATCAAGAGATAGAATGTATTTTTATTGGAGGCATATTCGCTTGCAGGTTTTGCCCTCATGCATGCAGATTTTATATACTGATTTCACTATTTCTTCTTAAGGTTGTAGTTGGGAGATGTTCATCTTTTCACGCTCAAAGTCTTCTGTCATTTTCTTCTCCCCTCATTACTGACGTTCAATGTGGCCACAATGACCTGCTGGGGTTGGGAGAGCTACCGGCAAGCTGAGGGGAGGTCGGGGAGACCACATCGTTGGTAGCAGTTAGAAGCAATCTCCGATGGAAGAATCGGGCACACCCAGCTTGGAGACAATTCTCACCAGAAAGTGGCCACGGCATTCACACATCAGAACAGCTTTCCAGGTGACGAGAGATGAAATTTAACTTTGAGATTTTTCAAAGGACAGAATTCAGGGAAGTTGCTGAAGTTATCAAGAGACATGTTTTTGCTCTCTAAGGCCAAAGCTTCCTAATGGCAAATGGAGGGCTGTCCTGGAAATCAATGAGTTCCTTATCTTACTGGAAGTGTTCAAGTAGAAAGTGAATGATCTGTTCATGATAATGGAGGAAACAAGCATTAAGAAGGCAGTTGCTCCAGAGGTAACCTCTATTGTCCCTTATACTTCTGAAAATGAATGGTATTCTTAATACTCTAAATAAGTGCAAATATCCTCACCATAATGCATTTCATTACAGGTAAACACAATCGTTATTAAAGCATGAATGCTTTTCATTTACATTCCCTGGATGTGTGTAATATAGTGTAATCATGCACCATGTATTTCAGTCATTACAAGGGATGGAAAAACATGTTATAAAAGTGTATACCTATTTATTTTCTCAGTGACTTTGTAGTTGCCTTGCAGAATGGTTCCTAAGTGTACATGAGACAGTGTCATGCTACAAACAGGAATGCTCGTCCCTCTGCCTGGAACATTCTCCCTTAGAGTCTTTGCATTGATGGATTCTTTTCATTCTCAGATTCGGACCTCTTTGTCTGAGCTCACACAGACTCTTTTTTATTTATTGATTGATTTTAGAGAAACAGAGAAAGGGAGAGAAAGAGAGGAAGAGAGAGAGAGAGAGAAACACAGATTTGTTGTTCCATTTACTTATGCATTCACTGGTTGCTTCTTGTATGTGCCTGACCAGAGACTGAACCAGCAACCTTGGTGTGTGGGGACAACACTCTAACCTATGGAGCTATCCCGCCAGGGCTTCAGACAGACTGCTGTATCAAACCAACTGCTTAGGCATTGTATTAGCTTCTTGTGGCTGCCATACAAAGTACTACAAACTGGGTGGCTTAAAACCATGGAAATGTAGTGCCTCACAGTCCTGGAGGCTAGAAGTCCACAGTCAAGTTGTCAGCTGGGCCATGCTCTCTCTGAAGGGTCTGGGGTAGAACCGTCCCTTGCCTCTTCCAGCTTCTGGTGGTGGCCGGCCATCCTTGGTGCTCCTTGTCTGGCAGCTGCATCACTGCAGTCTCTGCCTCAGTCATCACATGGCATTCTCCTAGTGAGTGTGGCAGTGTGTGAATGTGTGTCTGTGTATATTTGTGTCTCCATGTCTCTTCTCTCTTCTTATAAGGACACTAGTCACATTGAATTAGGGCCTACCCTACTCCTGTATGAACTTATCCTAACTAATTATATTTGCAATGACCCAATTTCCAAATAAGGTCACACACTGAGGTACTGGGGGTGGGGATTGGAACATATCTTTTTGAGGGATACAATTCAAACCATAACAGGAATCTTAAATGTAACATGCCTAAAGTGAATCTACTAACAGTCCCAAAACGCATCCTGACCTACTGATTTCAATTCAGTGAATGTCACTACAGCCTATCCAGTTGATCAATATAAAAACTCAGAAGAAATCTTTGATTTTTCTTCCTCCATCACAGTCCACATTGATTTCAGCAAAACCTGCTGATCTCTCTCTGAAGTGAACATGAATCCACCCCCTTCCCCATTTCCACAGACATCTCCACTGGGAGTAAGCCTAGGCCTCTGCCCACTCTGCCCACTCTGCCCACTCTGCCCTGGACCATGGAAGGAAACAGCCTTCCTAGGATTCTCCCTGTTACCCCTTTTGCTCCATGCATTTTCCACAGAGATCTTTTAAAAACATAATTCTTCTCATATAATCCCCTACTTCAAGTCCTTTAAGACACTTAAAATCCACAGCACTGAGAATGAAATTAAAACTCCTTATCAAGACCTACCAGGCCCCAGTGCCTCCCTTTCCACTAGATCTCATATCGGGCCCCCATCGCCCTCGGGGCTTCTTTTCACACCATTAGAACAGGTAAGCCTTTCCATTGCCTCGGAGCTTTGGCACTTCCTGTGTGATGAACTCATCCCTGATTTTCAGCATGACTGGATGTTTTTCTCCCTCCACTTTCAGTTTAAAAGTCTCCTCCTCAGAGATATCTTCCAGTATCACACCACATAAAACATTTTTCTAGTTTCTTGAACTGTCCCATTTGTGGCTCCCTTGTAGCAGTGTTTCATATCAGTACCCTTGCTATGCTTCACGCTGGGCAGAATTCCTTACTTCTCTGCCCCTAGACACACTAATGAGCAAGAAATGCTGATTTTTGTCTGTCATTGAGATATTGTGATTGTTACGCAGCAAAGGATGACTGAGACACTTTCTATCTCACCATCCTGGTATTTTCTTCATAGCACTAATTAGGATCTATAATGGAATTATTTACTTGATTATGTCCTAGTTTATGAGCTCTCACGAGAGAGTAATGCCATGAGGACAGGAAGCCTCTCAGCACTGAATATCCAAGACCTAACACTGTGCCCAACACGCACAAATCTACTCTGTAACAGATACTTGAATTCCCTTCAGGGCTGATTTTATCTATTCTTCATCTGACCCATCCTGTACTCTCTTTTTAAAAAATGCTTTCTATGAAACAAATTAGAAACTTCAACTTCAATTTCCTAGTTTTCAAAGCTTGGTATTTGGGGACTGCTTTAAAACAAAAAGCAAATTCTTTCCTCAGCAAGGAAAAAAACCAACAGAGAAGAGATTACATTTAAAAAGATGAGATGTGACTTTTAATTATACTTTATGCAATTCCATTGTTTATAATACTTGACCCCAGTCCTTCTCTGTCTGATGGGCTCCATTAACATTGCAGAATCACCATCAGAGCTCTAAAGGCCCAGTTCTTGATGATTCAACAGCCTTTACCAAATGATTTCCTGCAATAACATTTCTGCTTGACTTAAACTAAATGTGGCACTTGGGGCATGATTATTTCCCATCTCTAGCTCAAGTCAAAATGCAAAATTTCTGACTTGTACATTTATAGACCAGTTGTTTTCCTGCCTATGCCTGGGACTGATGAATTACTGTATTTTTCTAGAAAAATAAGTGCTCACAGCTCTTGGAGTTGTGGACAAGATTGTGGAAGACAACTGGTGTCCAAACTGCCCAATAATTGAAGAGTAATGTTTTGAGAATATTAAAATCACAGGTTTCTAGCAGTTTGCTAACCACTAAGTAGATGTTAGGAAGAAGGGACAGGCAAAAATAATAATTTATATTTCACAAAGTAAGCCCTTTCTTTTTAAACAATTAATGGGTCTCATTAATACAATCCTTCTAGAAGCCTGAGGCTTTGCAGGCAGCTTTAAGAACACTTAAATTGAGAGTTACTATACTGCTTTTCTCTTCTTCTATATTACACTTCAAGTTACTTCCTATTATCTTTCAAACTTAAAAACAAAAGAAAAAAATGTAAACCCTAAAGAAAATCAAAGAAGTTCCAGAGAGAAAAGGTAAGAAAACAGATGGGGATTAAAAACTATTTTATTACTCCAAGTGTACACACTTGCTTAGCAGAGAAGCAAGATGTGTGTGGCTCCACCACAGGAAATACCTTTTCTGGGCAAGACAGATAAAACCCAAACTCCACTGAGGGGTCTGTAATTATCTTCTGGTTCCTAATGAAAGAAACTCCAGTCATCAAATCACACCATTTCATCCAGTTCAGATGTCACAACCCCACTCAAAGGTGCTGGTCACAGGTGACAATGAGATGGCTAACTCTATCCCCAAAGAACCCAATGGGTTTTTCATGGAGCCAAATGGAAGTGTGATGTTCTCACTTTCTAGTCTCCTCAACTCTGGAGAAAACACTCTCGTTTCCCTTCAAAAAAAGAATAGTGCAACTTGTAATCCATGCAGTCTGGGTGTTCCTGCAAGAATTTCTCTTTTTCTCTTCACCTCATGGGGCTCAGTGTGCTTGCTTTGTTGATGGAGGTGTGAGGGATATGAGCTGAGCCTCTGAAGATAACCTGATGTTCCACCCTCTGATTGCCTTCCCTCTCTACCATGCATTCTCTCAAGGACTAGTGTGTGAGCACATTCCTGATGTCTTTTCCTCTTATTATAAAGTCACCAGTCCTCTTGGATCAGGGCCCCATCCTTATGACCTCAAGTAACCTTAATTAACTCCTTAAACGCCCTGTCCCCGAAAAGTCACAATGGAGCCAGGGCTTCAATATATGAATTTTAGGGGACATAATTCAGTTCATACCAACTACATAATACTATGCCTTATGTATGAATAAAAGTCTGAACCTTCATAATGCAAAGTTTTGTTTAATTACATAAATGTAAATATATGAAAAAAAGAAAGGGAAAGGAAGGGAGGAAGGGAGGGAGGATTTAAATGTCTATTTAAGTTGTTTTTAAGTAATACTTACAATATGTGATTTTTGATTACACATTGAATATAGAACACAGCCCCTGTGTGAGCTGGAGCTCCATTTTACATCAAAGCATTTCTGCAGGTGTCATCTCTCTGAAGGGACTCACTGTAGTGACTAGGCATGTAGGCTTTATGCCACACTGCCTGCGTTCACATCTCAGGTCCTTTACTGAGAGTGGTGAGATGTTAACTCCCTCTGCTCAGTTTCCTTATCAGTAAATGGAGATGACAATAAAAACATCCACCTCATTCTTAGGGTACAATTAAAATAGTGCTCTTGAAACAGTGTCTTTTAAATAGTAAGCCATCAATATATATTTCTTTTTATTATTATTATTCTCACAAGTCTTATATGAGGTAAAAAATGCAGATATCATTATTTGTTTTCTTACAGGAAATATTTAGGGTCTAAGTGCATTACCCAGGGATGGATAACAAGTTCCTGGTGAAGCCTGGGCCAGAACCCAGGTAGCCCAACTCCAAGTACTTTTCTGAGTACAGGGAAAACTTGGAATGAGGCAGCTGGCTTCCAAGGGGCACAGAATGCTGGCAATCTTACCCCATTACCCAAGAGATCTCATGCCAGCAGGAGGCCTTGAGGAACACTGCTCCTCTCTCAGCCCCAGGACAGATGCGCTGTGTGCCATTCTAGAATCAAAAGACTCTGCTTCTCACTCTTATTTCCTGAATGCCTGACCTTGAGGACACAGACACAGAATGCGGTCCCATCCCTCAAAGAGTTCAGAGCCTATGGTGACAATTGTCCAGAAAATGGGAACAGCCCACATAATTTACCTTCCCACTGTGAAGTGGCTCAGGAAGACCTCACTGGTCCTAGTGAGTATTGCACAACTCTTGCTGAATCAATAGGGTGGAAGAATGAGCTCATCTTAACTCCACGGACTGTCACCTCTGGGTTGTGCTCGGAGGGGGAGCAGCATCAAGCCTCAGGAGCCACCAGTCCCTTCTGGGGCCCCCTTTCTAGAGTCACAAGTAGGAAGTGATGAACCTCCCGATTCTTGTCAATTCATTGGTAGTGAGGCCACAAGAACACACTGCCTTCTAAACTTACAAGGGCCTGTCCACTGTTCAGCCGGGGACTCGGGGGTCACTCTTCATAACCATGCTTTTGAGTTATGCCAGGAGCCTTTACTAATATCTAAGGCCAGCAAAGAAGTGAGGAATTAGTTAGTCTGGAGCTGTTCGGGGTGACTGTCTTCTAGTTTTTCATGCATTCTCAGTTTTATTAATATTTCGAAACTGTGGCCTGCTTTAGAGCCTATCACACAACTTAACACATACAGTCTAAGTGTACCAGGATGGAAGCAGAATGTTTTGACTCACCTCTTTGTCTCTAGCCCAATCTGATCTCATCCGTAGAAGGACAGTTGGTCCTTCTGCCCTCTCACTGGGAACACTGCTGTGGCTTCCTAATGCCTCAGGTAGCTCCATCCTTCTGGACACAACCTGTGACCCGACCTCACCTACATTTCCACCTTCTAGGACTCCCTGTCTTGCATCTACTAGCAAACAAGAAAGACAAGCTGAGAGTGAGACACTGCTGCATGTGCATGGTGTTCTCAGTGCTCCGCCTGCGCTCAGTGGGGACTGGAGTCTGCATGAGAAACTACAGCGTGGCCTGCAGGACTGCTCCCTCTGCCCAGAACGCCCTTCAACCGCCTCTGCCTGCTCAACCGCTCATCACTCCCCTGAACCTCCAAAGGCTCAAAGCGCAACTTCTGTTTCCCCAACACCTTCTTCCAAATTCCACTGCTCTACTTATGCATTATATATTACAAATCTGTTAATGTATCTGTCTCCCCAACTAAACACTAAGTGGTTAGAACACAGACCACATCACATTCAGCTCTGTACTTTCAGCTCCCAAACAGAATGAAAAGAGGCACTTACAAAATGTGTGTGGAACCGAACCACACACCAGTGCAGGAGAGAAAAACAAAAGACCACTGCCCTGGAAATAACCAACCATATGTATCCACGGCAGCCCTTGAACCAGTAAAGCCCTTCCAAGTTCTGTGCAGGGTTTATGGTTATTAGTCTTGACTCTGCTAGAGAGTATTTTACAAACTATTTGGTGACACAAGACAAACATGCATGAAACATCACAGAGCAGTCAATGGCTCAACTATGTGAGAAGGGGTGTGAGCTCAGTTGCGCTTTAATGATAAATTGAAGTAGGTGCCAGAATTCATTGGGGGTGGAGATGGAACCTGAGCAGATCTCAGACTGTGAGTAAAACTTGGAGCAATAAAAGTGAACAGCATTTGACATGAAGGAACAGAAGGTGCAAACTGTGAACCCTGATGCCTGAGCTCCTGTCTAGGTAAGTTTGGACTCTGTTGGACATATGTATGAATAAAGAAAGGACTGTACCAATCAACCAACTAGTCTAATGCTGCAGGGACCACCAGCCAGAACAAACGGCCATAATGGGGAGCTCTGGCAACAGGCACAAGAGCTTAAAAAAAGAGGAGGGTAAAACTGACAGTGAAACAGGAAATATCATTTAAAATTTAATTTTCAAGATAATCTAGGCTTTGCGTGAGAGTCATACCTAAAAGTCATCTGGAATAATCTTCAGCTTCACGTTTTATTTATATGATTTCATTCAGAAACCATTGTTGGTATCTTTTTTATTTTTTACCAGAGAAAATTTAATTTAAACATCTGTCTTAGGTAATTGGTTGATGGACGAATGGGAGCCCAGTGGAGTTTAAGTTCCATTTGGGGTACTCTTTCACAATTAGGCAGTACAAACAAATGTAAAAATCATTAGCATTAACTGAAAATAGCCATTCACTGTAACTCCAGGACTAATAGTGATCTTGATATATCATTTAGAGTTTCAGTTCAATACTGAAATTTCACTTTATGACTTGGTAAGTGGTTTTTCCATTTGAGAGGTTTTTGTCTTGTTTTCTTTCTTAACAGCTAACAGACTTAAAAATAATGTTAAATAGACTAAAAGAGTTTTACTAAATTAAGGCTTTTTTTTTTTTCATAAATTCTTCAAAAACACTATCTTGGAAAGACGCCACAGAACAGGAAGACTTGATATTCATGATCAGTTCAGGGTGACCGGCAAGGGTCCCCAAAGTTACACAAGCGCTGTCACAGAAGGACAAGCAGTAGTCACCAGTGTCTCTAGATCCAATAGTATTTTTTGTGGTGGCACCCTGAGATGTAAGTTCTAGAAACTCTAGCTGATATTCTGCCTCCAGAACCAAATGCCAGTAAAGAAGTCATGCTTTGCGGCACGTGGGCATCTTATGGAGAGAAGGGGCATCGTGCACTGGTGACGGCCAGTCACAGGCCCTGCCTTGGAGGTTCACCTCAGTGTTTCCTGTGACAGCATGTGACAAGTGGGGTTGCAGACACTAAAACTCCGCAGTTTTAGGGATAGAGGTATCCTCAGATGAGTCCTCACATATTCTGGAAAGAGAAAGGACAGTCTAATCAGTTCTGAATGATACAGAGCCACTGGGAGTTGGCCACAGGGCCAAGATCATCAGTTTTGGTCTTTCTTATGCTTAGTGCTCTGTCAGAACACCTACTGGTTCAATTCTTCAGCAAATATTCATCAATGCCTCTCTGTCAAAGACCAAGTTCAGTGTCACCGAAAATAGAGTTGAAACAAATGTTAGCTGTGATGCCACAGGACATTTTACTT
Organism: Miniopterus natalensis; assembly: GCF_054644295.1. Classification (NCBI taxonomy): domain Eukaryota; kingdom Metazoa; phylum Chordata; class Mammalia; order Chiroptera; family Miniopteridae; genus Miniopterus; species Miniopterus natalensis. The sequence goes on along the minus strand of NC_142087.1, from coordinate 36,155,052 downwards.
TGCAGCTAAAGCACTGTCAATTGCAAGCTGCACCCTCAGTTACTTAGATAACCTGGAGAACATAATGTTAACTGGAAAATTTTATTAATTTACAATCACATGAGATTACCAGAATATTACATTAAATTTTCACAATCACTGTTAAAATTTAATCTAGGCCTTCTTCGTATTCAATTTGAAAATATATCTGAATTTGGCTCATATGACAGCACTGTTTGGAGGATTCCTTGCCAACTCAAACACAACACGTCCAAAAGGGAACTCTGGTTTTTCCTCCGCCGGAGCTCCTCGACCCTCCACTGCAGAAAATGTGTGCCACCACCCAGCCAGTTGCTAAAACTTGAAACCAAGGACTTTTCTCTAATCCCTCTCCCTCTCTCCCTACCACATTCCATATCAGATCCATCTGCAAGACTTGCTGGTTTCCCTCCAAAATAGATTTTGAATGTGTGCTTTTTATTGCTGCGGCCACTACACTGGCCCCAGCCTCTCCCTCATTTCAGCAGCTCCCCAACGCATCCCTCCTCCCACTCTGGCCTCAAATGGGGCTTTTTCTCTTTGTTGAGATGTAACTGACACATAGCATGATGTTAGTTTTAGGTGCACAATATAAAGATTTGCAAATATGTGTATACGGCAAAATGATTAGCGGAATAAGTTTAGTTACATCCATCAGCACACATAGTTACAATCTTTTAAATGCCAAATAAAAGTCCATACCAGTCATCTGCTTAAAACCTGTTCATGGTTCTCCATTGAACTTAGAATAAAATTTAAACTGTTTGATACTGTAGACAGCACTGCTTATTTCTCAGACTTCAACTCTCAGCACTCTCCCTTCTCCTGTCTGCTTTGCACCCTCCTTCAGTTCCTCAGCAGGCCAACAGGCCGGCATCACCTTCCATCACCTGTGTCCTCTGTCACAGCACAATCTTCATTTTCTTGACAGCACTTAGCCCAATTTGTAATATCATTGTCACTCTCCTCATTGATTTCTGACCTCACCAGGCTGCAAGCTCTGTAAGTTGGTCAGAACAATCTTAACTAGCTTGAAGATAGTTTCATCTCTTCTAAAAATTTTTGTGATTTTTACTTCCTTTAAGTACTATAAAAACGCAATGTTCTGCATACACATCTTTTAATTCCAATGCTTCTCAGACTATGTTGTTTCGGAACCATTTTAAATAAATTACCACCCAACTTTCAGCCAAGAAACCAAGCCCTTTCAGTGCTATTAATGTAAATAAATTCCACTAAGGTGTCAAGTGTCATGACAGTCAAAGGATTGTCATGGCCAAGTACACAGGTTTGATGGACATGAAAACTGCGAGGCAATTTACTCCTCTATTATAAGGTGTTTTATAATTTCTAAAATTCCAAAATGAGAAAAAAATACCCAGAAATCAAGAAAATACAGTATTGGCTTTTATTATTCCCTATAAAACTTCCTTTAGTTTTAGGACCACATTTCCTATATTTTCTCAAAGGATCCCTAAGTAGTGCCTCAGTCCAATCCCCTCACTTCAGTGATGAGAAAATAGAGGCCCAAATAAGTGACTTGCCCAAGGTCAGACAACCTTTTAATGGCTTTTAGAAGAACCTGATAAATAGCTGGAAAGCTCTAACAGTTATTTGCCTGATATCTCTGTTAAGTTTGACTTCTGCCCTGGTTTCTGAAAGTCAAACACAATGCCAACTTGGCTCTTAGCCACTGAAGAGCTAGAAACCCTGGTCTCCTCTGGCTCCATGGTGAGGACAGGGCTGTCCACGCAGCAACGGTGCTGCCCACTTGTGGACACCTGGCAAAGCCTAGTCCAAGATTTCTCACTGATTGGGATGGTAAAGTATGCCTATAAAAACAAGCATCTAAAAAAAGTTATTTCATAAAATAATCACATTTTTAATTAACTTTAGCTGGAGTCTCTCTGAAAAAAAAAAATTGTTTTTTTAACAGGATTTGAGAAGCAATCTCAAATATACCACTTCACTGCAATGAAACCTCACTTTTGTAATGTTTTAAAAATTGGCCCATCAGGATCTTGAGTAAGCTTATTTTGTCTCCAAGAAAACACATTTCATACATCATGACTTTTTTAAAAAAAATTTATTGATTTTTTGGAGACAGGGGAAGGAAGAAGGAGAGAAAAACATCTGCTGCCTCCTGCACGCCCCCTACTGGGAATTGAGCCGCAACCTGGGCACGTGCCCTGACCGGGAATGGAACCAGCCACCTTTTGGTGCACAGGATGATGCCCCACCAGCTGAGCCACACAGCAAGGGCTGTACATCAAGACTTAAAATTACACTCCACTCTCTCTTTCTTTTTAATCCTCACTGAAGGATATGTTTATTACTTTGAGAGAGAGAGAGAAAGAAAGAGAAACATCGATGTGAGAGAGAAACATCGATCAGTTGCCTCCCATATGTGCCCCGACCGGGGATCCAACCCAAAACCTAGGTATGCGTCCTGAACAGGAACTGAACCCACAGACTATTTTGGTGTACAGGATGACGCTCCGACCAAGTGAGCCAGCCAGCCAGGGCTACCCTCTACTCTTAACTCTTAGATTTTATATCAGAAACAATTGGTGAGCCCGGTCAGGCGTGGCTCAGCGGTTGAGCATCGATTTAGGATCCAGGAGATCGCAGTTTAATTCCCAGTCAGGGCACATGCCAGGGTCGGGGGCGTGCAGGAGGCAGCTGATCAATGACGACTCTCTCATCGTTGATGTCTCTGTCTCTCTCTCTCCCTCTCCCTTCTTCTCTCTGAAATCAATAAAGGTATATTTTTTTAAAAAAGAAAAGGAGCCCGGCCGGGCGTGGCTCAGCGGTTGAGCGTCGACCTAGGATCCAGACAATTAGGGTTTGATTCCTGGTCAGGGCGCATGCCCGGGTTGCGGGCTCGATCCCCAGTCGGGGCGTGCAGGAGGCAGCCGATCATGACTCTCATCATCGATGTTTCTATCTCTCTCTCCCTCTCCTTTCCTCTCTGAAATCAATAAAGATATATTTAAAAAAATAAAAGAAAAAAGAAAAGGAAAAGGAGACAATTAGTGACTACTACTGGAACTTTTAAATTTGGGCCCATAATTTCTTTAAAAATAGCTGAATTTTACATATTATTTTGATATTTGAATAATCACAAAAGTGATATTCAAATTTTACTATTTTTATATTCTTATAATTTTTTTCAGGAATAATATTAAAAATATTTAACCACCAGTCTGACCTAGACACCAACTACTCAGAACTAATGCTGGTTGTATCACTGGGACAGGTGTCTAGAGGCCCTTAGATGAACCAGGTGTAGCCCTCCAGCTGCTGTCTCATAAGGAGATGCCATGGCTCTCAGGGAGGAGCTGGGACATTAAAGCAGTGGGGCATGGGAGGGTTGACAAGCTCAGGGAGTTGGTTACTTACTAGCCTATTGAGTGTATTTCAGTATCCTGCAATCCATTTGGCTGCACAGGTGCATGTCAGCTGAAGAGTAGGGCAACCCTTTATTTTCACCATCACATATCCAAGACATAAGACAAAACTCTCTCTCTCTCTCTCTCTCTCTCAAACACACATGAACAGATATCACAGCTAATTCTGATGATGATGATGACAATAATAATAAAAGTAATAAGACGGACTAACATTTCTGAAGACCTATCATGTGTCAAACATACTTGACATTAATTATCTTATTTAATTTGAACAACAAACCTATGAAGTGAAAAGCTTTTGTGAATGGCAGGAATTTAAAACTCAAATCAATACAGTGGCAGAGGGCTTTCTGTCCCAACATCGATTTTCAGGTGTACAATATGGTCTAAAACCAGAGGACTACATTTGAAACAAATGAAGCTTTGGGGGTCTCTTAACTAGGCCACTGAGACTTCTGCAAAGGGATAAATGACATTTACACTGCTACTGATCATTCATTTCCGTGGCTGCAGACAGAAGGTAATAGCGTCTACCCATTAGATTCTTACCTCAGCTGGGAATAAAGACTTGCTGAATTTCAGCCCGTGCTCTCTCAGTCCAGGGAGCTATTCTTGGACTGCCCTAGAGCGAGGGTAAATACTTTAGCCACTCTGGCTGGCGTATGGACAAGGGGTGGGAATTCCATTTACCCTGGTCTAAGAGCACCAGGGGCAAACACAAATGCCACTGGAATGGTTTGGAAATACAAAGATGGGCTTATGTTCATTCACAAAGGTAGCATGATTTAAGACATAAGTAAGCGTCTTTTAATCTTAAAACATTCTGTGCCCAGAAGCAGAATACATCTCTAGGCACTTGCACGTATGTGTGTGCATGCACATAAGGCCTAGAGTTACCTAGGAAAAGAACATATCCTTCCAAACTGCTCACCTTAAATGCTTTGAAGTCAGTTGACTCTTGAACAATGTGGCAGTTGGGGCGCTGACCCACCTCCCCCACTGCAATTGAAAATCCACGTATAGATTAAGTAGGCCCTCTGGACACCTGCGTACTCCCAACTGCAGATACAAAGTACTGTTTTCTATCTGTAGTTGGTTGAAACCACGGATGCGAAACCCAGGGATACAAAAGGCCAATTTATATTTATTTTAAAAAATCCACATATGAGTCAGTCTGCCCAGTTCCAATCCCTGTTTTGTTCAAGGGTCAATTGTATAAGAATTGCGTCTTTTTAAATTTTATTTATTTATTTTTCCGTACCCAAGGATATGTTCTCATTTATTGCAGAGAGACATCAATCGGTTGCCTCCCATATGCACCCCGACCGGGGATCAATCCCACAACCTTTTGCTGTACGGGACGAAGCTCCGGCGAACAGAGCCACCCCGCCAGGGCGGGACCCTGCCTCTTTATGGAACCACCCTAAGCTCATAAGAGGCCCGAGAAGGATTATCTGGGTGATTCAAAAGAGAGAGAGTAGAATAATGTCCCAGACCCTTCAGTCCTCAGCAGTGCTCAACTCACAGTAAAGGCAGATGAAGAATGCGAAGGGTTGGCGTTACCCCCCTCCCTTGCAAGAGTACAAGTGACCAGTGGCACCCTGCCATTCTTCTTCCAGCTGGTCAGATGTAAACATCAGGAAATAATAACAACAAACACCCTCTGAGCATCCAATCTGAGCCTGACACAGGTCATTAAATAACTTCTACAACCCTGCGGTGAGCACTGTTTTACCTTCATTTTATATAGGAGGAAGTTAAGGCTTAGAGGCACAAAGCAACTTACCAAAAGCCCTAAGGTGAGTCAGCGGAGGAGGCAGGATTTCATTCTAAGTTCACTTAATTCCTGAGTCTAGACACTAGACACTCGCAATTTGGGGGCCGACTCCTCTGCTCTTTCCGGCCAATCTAATGCAAACGTGGCTCTGGATTTGTGCAGAGTTCTATCTGTCGTGTATTTGTATTTAGAGTGTGATTAATGTCAAACTTAGCATAATGTTGACTTAGAGAAGGGCCTACTTTGCCATGGTTTTTGACAGCACTGCCTACAAGATGCTGGAGGAGCACCTTCCATGACAAATGTTTGACTCCTGGAAGCTGTCTCTGTTGCCTAATGTCAAACTAACTGCATTTCACTAAAAATGGCAGTCTCAAAACATAAGCAATGTAACAAGAGTCAGATGCATATACTGCATGCCAGAAATGGAACACTTTCTGTCCCATGAGCCAGCCACACCGAGCGCATGCTCTCCCAAGCTCTCAGAGGAAGTCAAAATTTGATTTAGAATTGGCACACTACTGAGCAGGCTCAGGATGCTCAACATAATTAGGTGCATAATCACTGACGGCTAAGAATGTGGAAAGTTAACTAAGTAATGTTTTTCTCAACATCCTACCAAAAATATTTTCTGCAGATTCTATTGGGTTGGGTTATAACTCAACACCTGAAAAACTTAAACAACCCAACACTGTGCCGAGTTGAAACTGAGGGGAAAAGAAAACTCGCATTTTTCATTTTGAAATTTTTTAAAAGTCCACAAAACTTTGGGCTTTCCCAGTGGTCTCCTCTCCCCCCCCCCCATGCTGTGCATGCCGAGGGGACTTTGGGCTGACACTTGTCCTTCAGTTATGCAAATATCCTACTGCTTCTCTCTCCTGAAATATTTGAGTCAAAAGTTTTATTTTACTTTCTTCTGACTCAAACAGGAGCAACAGCAACGGCATTTTCTCTATTAGAAAAGGGAGTGGGGCAGAGTCAAGTCTATGGATTCGATGAAATGTGCCATCTCTTCGGAGCATCTTCCTCAGCCCTCCTGAGCCTCTTACCACTCCCGTCCGTGGAGCTAAAACAGACACACAGGCTTCCATGGGCTTAAAATATGTTCTCAGTGTCCGACACTCACAGTCATTTAAAATTATGTATAGTGTGTTCACCAAACTGCACCCTCCTGCCTGCCAGGCAGATTTCCTTTCCACCAACCCTAGGTATGAGTCAGGAGGTAACCCAAGACCTTCTTACCCCGTGAAGCAAAGAGGGGCAACCCCAGTTCTCAAGCGCATGGGAAACCAGATTATCTGGGAGTAAGTCATTGATCACTGAGTGTGCAGACGGGACGAAGCCGAGGGTTTCTGTGACTCCTCCTGCTAGAAGGGGACACACAGCAAGCTCAGCAGGCACCACCGAGCAGGGAGGCTACAGGCTAATTATCAGGAAGTAGAAAAAATATCAGAGACCGCCAATATGCAGAGAAAGTCACCTTTACACATGAAAAATGCCCACAGAGGGTTTGGAAGGCAAGGAGGAAGAAATCGATAGCCCGCAAAACAAATGACTTGGGGGAGGATGCCGTAGACAGGTGCAGCACATGTTTGTAATAAGCTAACTCCTAAAAACACACCATGTGGACTAAAAATCCACAGGGTTCTCTTCTAACGAGCAGCGATAATGTGGGTACTCCAGAGATCCGTCAGAGGGTGGAAACCCACACTCTCCGCCACCTCCTTATGTGCCCAGGAGCAAGAAGTCAGCGTGTGGAGGGCGGCCTGAGAGCCAAGGCACAGGCCTGGCAGAGCCCTGGGCCCTGGGCTGTCAGAACCAGCCAGGCTAGGCCCCCGTCCAGACAGCGGGCTGACTGGAGGCCCAGGGACAAGTGCGCCAAGTGAGCCGAACGTGACTGCAGCTCTGAGAGCCTGGGCCTAAGGCAAAGGCAGTCCTTGTTCCCTTGGAGATTCTAAATCTTATCTCATGCGCATGATAAGCCAGAAAATACCCGTGGGTATTTCATTCACTGAAAAGCTGGTAAGAATGGGGTGCACAGCGTCTCAGTGTTCCCCTCCTGAGGATGAGTGAATGGAATGGACTCCAGCCTTCACATGAAGATTTGCTATACTTCTGAGAAGGATTTTCATCACAGGGACTCCAAATTCTTTACATAACTATTTCCCTCTTTGACTGGGCTGCTAAAACACTTGGAGTTTCCTGTGAACTCACCTCTACTAACGTCTGCAGAACTTTGGGTATTAATTTTATTCCTGGATTTATCTTTTCCTATGTTGTGTATTAAGCTATACGTTATGCTATAAATATTTTTGTAAGCCATTTTGCAGTCTATTTGGAATAAATAGAGATATTAAAAAATCAAATATTGCCCGGCCGGACATGGCTCAGCGGTTGAGCATCGACCTAGGATCCAGCATTTTGATTCCTGGTCAGGGCACATGCCCCAGTTGCAGGCTTGATCCCCAGTCGGGGGCGTGTAGGAGGCAGCCGATCAATGATGACTCTCTCATCGTTGATGTTTCTATCTCTCTCTCCCCCTTCCTCTCTCTGAAATCAATAAAGATATATTTTTTAAAAATAAATAAAATAAAAAATCAAATATCTATATTTGATTAAAAATAAGTATAAAGTATCCTATATGAAACTTTTGATAGCCTTACATGCATACCCCAGGGTTCGGAAGACAGAGCTTATTATGGATTATGATGAGAGGGCATTTCACACCCAGAGAGAAAATACCATCCTCTGTGCTATGTTGGAAAGGACCCTCCAGGTTGCTAGCCCTCCAGGAGACCTCATCACTCACGAACGCAAGTGAAACAACAGGCCGGGTACTCCGGCAGCCTGTAAGATGCAGCGTCTTACCTGAAGACAAAGAAGTGAAGCCTGACAATGGCTTTCTGCATTTCTTCCAGGATTATAATTCCATGTTGAGGCAGCAGAGGCTTTGGGAGCAGCTGGATCATCAGCAATTTCTCGGATGTGTATAATGTGCAAAATTGTCTAACTTTTCCTTCCAAACAGACATGGTAAACATTTAAATAACTTTGGCAAACTAACTTTCTTTCCAAGTTTGACTTTCTCCAAATAAAAACACTTCTGGTCCAACTAAGACTCTGAATAAGTATGTGAACGGCCCTTTATCACAGGTAAATATATGTCACATACACCTAGATTTCCAAATTAAATAAAACGAGGTGAGAGGTATGGTAAGATGGACAGTACCACAGATGCTTTTCCTCGACTCAGGCACTGTGAAAGCAGCTCAGCACACCGAGGAGGCTTTAGCAACACCCGAGTCTGTACAGCTTTTCGTCTCCAGATCCCAGTCACCAGAATCACTATAAAATAACATGGCCAAAAAAGTCATACCACCTACTCACATAGAATCAATCATATTATATTTGGATAATGTAAATTACTTGCAAGGAAAAGCCACAAGCCTTCAAACTACTTAGCTGGGCAATATTATGTCTAAGTTGTATTTTCTTTTCCTAATTTTTAACCCAAACTTACTCAATGACAGGAAATTAAAAGGTAACCATTTCTATGCCAAGTGTAAGTCAAGGCGCTTATTTAAGAATCTCCATCCATTCCAAAAGTTTCAGGTCCAATCCAACTTTTTCTCCTTACCCATGGAGATCTGGGCTAGAGCGATGCCCACGCAAACTTCCTGTGTGAAGACGGGGGCACCTGTGGGACATGGGCACTCACAGCGTGGTTAGGAAGCGGCACGGTAGTTAGGAAGGAGTACAGGATCAGAATTCAAAATGTGGGTTCCTATAGCAGTCCTACCACTTGCTTACTTTGTGGCTTTAGATAAACTATGTAACATCCTACATTTCAATCTCTTTATTGGTAAAATGCAAAAGAAAAGAAACAAAGTCAGCTCCATTCAATCCTTAAGTATAGTTGTGAGGCACAAATTAGATGACACATGAAACTTTAAAAAATTAAACAGGACTATGCTTAATTTTTCCATTTCTTTCCATTTTTTCCATTTATTCAAGATAATAGACAGAGAAGACAGTAAGAATCATGACTTTGAAACTACTGTAGCCTTGAATGGAAATAGGAAAGTAGGTGTTGGATGTGTCTTTAAACAAAGTAACTGACCAAGAGACACTGTTTATAGTATGTCTAAGTTACAAAATTAGTCTTAACAAAACTCACACTGTCTGTGAGAGTCAATCCTGAAAGTGAAAAGAAAGTAGGAGGAAAGGGAAGGGAAGGGACAGGGAGAAATCAAGTATACTTCTACAGCTTAGAGTAATAAATAGAAATTCATTAGCATGGCCTGCGTGCATACAGCCCACGTGCAGCGCTATATTCAACCAGTGATTAGGTGACAGTGGTACACTCTGCAGAAGGTAACACCCAACACTGACTTTACTTTTCTCAGACAAATGGAATATTCTATAGGCAGAAAGGAAAAAAATAAAGCTGTGCCAAGTTCCAGAATATGGTAGAGACATCATTTTAACAGATTTCTTCTAAAACCAGCCTGCTTTGGGGAAGGTTTTTGTTATGCTCCACTTTCTGGCTTTATGTTACAGAAAAGTACTCTCTCCTTTCCAATATTCAGGCAAATGTTCTAAATTCTCCTTTCTCATTCCCCTTTCTTCTCATTCTCCTGACCTAAATAGCACATTTCTTTGGCTGGATCTATTTTATTTTAACTTTATATTTTCAATTAAAGTTGGATCTATTTTAAATAGACACACAGACACATGCATACACTTTCTTTCCCTTTCCATCATCACCCTCAGAGTTAAAAATTAGCTGAAACACTTGATATGTTAAGATTCCCCCAACAATTTCTCTTCCTGACACTTTATTATTAACAGGAAACACAACTGCATTAATCTCCCAATTCTCCCTGCCTACTACCGACACACAATAGACTCACACTTTTTAACCAAGAGCCGTACAAGTCGGAACAGGCTTTAGATAAACTATAGCCAAGAAAGGCACATATACATCTCTGCACAGATGATGTGGACTTGCTTTTGTTTTCAGGAAAAGCCTCAAATAACAGATAGAGTCGTTTTTGGTCAAACACTTTGACAGAGGGGGTGAATATTAATTATGTCAAACTAAAATCAGAGATTCCAGTGGACCCTCTTCACCATCCAGAACAAGCCCGCTCTCTGTAGTTAGGTAACAGTAAATTTCAGTTATTTCTGATATTTTTCCTATTACTGACACAATGTTACTCTTATTCATTCATTATTTCCAAATATAATCTCAGAATTAGACCGTCAGCTCCTTGCATTTAGAGACATTGCTTTATTTCTATTTCTTTGTATCTTAAATCCTAACTTAGAAAATTTTCAATAACGATTTCAGGGGTAATGGGTTTATTGATGAGAACACAATTGTCATCCTCACTGTTGGTAAAATAATTATATCACATGTCTGTGATATAATTAATTAGTTACATAAGTGAATGTTTTGCTCTACTCCTGAATGACAGCACAAAAGGATTTGGCTTAGAATGCTATGTAATGTTCAGGATTATGCCAGTCATATAGAAAATACATAATTTAATATTATTTATGTACCTACATATGAAGGTTACTTTCTAACTTTATACTTAGAGTAGTGCACACTTCCCTTTCTGAAATCTTTTCTCCTACCCTTGGGTCCCACCCCCATAATTAACCTCAGCGCTGGGGAGAGTGTATTCTGGTTTCATCAAGTCTGTTCTTGCATTAGCTCTACTTTTCTTTCCAGTAAATTTGATTTTCATGGAACCAGATTCCATTAGAATCCTTTTCAAAAACATTCTTGCTTTTATTCACGATTTAAACTCAAATAATACAATAAAGGATTATTCAAATTTTTCTTATTTTTCTAGAACAAAAAGTATGAATGAGGCCAACTAATGGGTTAAACAGGAATTGTGTGAATGGCCTGGAAATACCACAGTTGGTGACCGCTTAGAACAAAGTGGCTCCCTCTGGTGGAAACAGAGCCCTCACTCTGCAGACACATTACACAGCCCAGACCTTAGAGTGTCTTCGGAAGATGTCAGAGCAAATAGGAAGAGCCTGATCTTGGTATTTTGATAGTCTGTGGCAGGTGGGAAAATGGAAAAGAAATCTAAAACCTGAATCATTAAATGCTTTCCCTTCAATTAAACTGCTCTAATACTTGCCCCAAACCCTCTGGAGTAACTAGCCGGGGAAGTCCAAACAACGATGCACATGCAAGGATGCCCACACTTGGGAGTTCAGAGGAGCTGCTCCCCCGCCACTAAGTAGATGCTACAACATGACTCACAAGTTTTCCAAATTTAATCACAGGGCTCCAGGAGTGAGGGGAAAGAGCGATTCAATACCAGTCTCAGGAGCTGTGAAAGGTCCGTGCAGATCGGAGGAGGAATGAGCGAGGCAGCTTGGCCCTGAGCTCATGAATGGGCCAGGACGTGATTTCAAAGCAAAAACAGCACCACACAGTTCGTCCTGGGCTCCAGACAGCCACTCTCATTGTTTCTAAATGTCAGTGGGGTTTTAAACTAAATAGTTGAAACTGGAGGGAATGATCATGTTAGTCATTGTTTATTTTACCATACTATCTCTCCACATCTGTGGTCTTTTTGTGTTTAGATTAAATTCGTTCATCATTTTTTCTACGTTGATTGTATGGATCTTCTTAACGTGAGAAAGCATGACAAATTGTTGCTCCTATAATGCTACTTATAAAAATGTAAATGTTATATAATTTTTAAAACCGAGCGAAAAATCCTGAAAGGAACTGATCTACTTGTATCTTCTTTACCTAATTCTCTAACAGAGTATCATCTGTTCACTCAACATCTATATTGCTACTTAGTGCAAAATCCAGCTACATTAAAAGTTATACCTGGAACTGAGGAGAAAGAGTTTCCTTCACCCGTTACAGCCATGTTCCAGCTGTCTTTGGCTGAGGGGCCATTTATCTGAGCTCCTAGTTGGCTAGCATCTTCTATCCATCATATCTGCTTCGCCCTACTCCTTAAAGGCCAAATGTTCTCCCCAGGAAAGATGCTGTCCTTCAACAGTGTTTCAGGGGAGGCAATATGGACCACCCTGTACCCATCTCCCCAGGTTAACCAAAGAAAAACCTGCCCCTGCCAAAGTGAGATGCTAAGAAATGTGCGTTATAGAGACAACTTCCTAGAGGACAGGCCCTGGGTTTCAGCCCCAGCCACCGTCCCCTCCGATCTCAGGAGGATTCGTAGTCTTCAGAGCTGAGTCACACAGGCTCGGCAGCCCACACACTCAGGCTTCCTGGCCAGGGGACGATGTGCACTCTGTACACTCAGCCCCTGCTGACCCTCGTGTGGCCAAGCGTCAGAGAGCCAGTGTGGGAAGAGGAAGTTTTGCTGCATCCCTAGAGTTGCCAGAAAGCGCATGAACACCACCAGTGACTAATCAGTGTCTTGTCCACAGAACAATGATGCCCTGGAGGAAATGCCACCTGAGATGGATTTGCCAGGGGAGAATTCGGGAGGGTAGGGGCAGGAATGACCGGTGGCCAGCACATGTGGACCTTCTGAGAGCCTGAGAGGAAGCCGTCTGTCAGAAAGTCAAGTGTCACCGTCAGCAGGATGGGTGTGTTTGGTGGGGGACTCACTCAGATGTTGTCACACACCTGTGGGAAGCAGCAAAAGAAATGCTGGAAATAAAACCCACAGCAGTTCACGTACATTGTAAAATGTCAGGAGGTACCTCAAGCTAATAAAATAACTTAGGGGCCCTAGCCAACCTTCTAAGCTCAATCAAATTTATAGTTAAATGAAATACAGAAAATATTTGTAAATTTCAGTTTTTATCAGTAATCTGGCTCTAAACAAAAACATTTTATTGAAAATTGTTTGGCATATAAAGAGGGGATATTCTAGATACAAGTTTAATCAGCTAACTATAATCTCAGCCTGATTAAATTTCCAATATGTTTTGTTGTTAGCATAATATATCAGTATAAAGGAGCAATTGGTAAAGTAGATCAGCATTTTGTATTAAATTGAAAATCAGAGTTTAGAAATACTTATCTTATGGAGCTCTAACTGAGCCAAGCAAATGGTGATTTGAAAAAATAGGAAATATCTCCTCCCTTCACACACACACACATACACACAATATGTGCACAATTATTATTATGGCTGCCATATTTAGCAAAAAGAATGCAGGTCATCCAGTTAAAATTGAGTTTCAAATTAAAAATAAATAAATAAATTTAAAAATATGTTCTATGCAATTTGAAGAAAAATTATACTTAGAAATTATTTGTTATTTACCTGAAATTGAAATTTAACTGGCCAAACTTCATTTTATCAAAATTATTACATATACATATATATGTATAGACTATATATAATTTGTATGTTATTTTGGAAATTTTGTCTCTGTGTAGGAGAGAGAGATGTTGAGAAAGAACAAATCTATAGGTTAAACAAGAACTGAGAATCAGAAAAACTCATCAAATTTATGAGAAACAGTATCCATTTCTTCCTAACACTATACACTTCCTGAAATAAAGAGCTTACTGATATTTTTAAAATAATGTTATTATAAATAAAGTGTCTTCTCAATATGCTAGTACTGATGTTATTCAAGATTCCTGCTAACATTCCTGCCACACATTTCATGATTAGAATACATTAGGTCCATAATTAGGATACAGAAATCTGGGGGACAATTATATATTATATATAATTATATATGTGTGTGTGTAAATTTAATTTAAAAAAAATCCCTTTCAAATAATATGATAGTTATCCTCTCCTCCTTCCAGCTCTGTCACTATAACCCTAATGCTCACATTCCAGTGTGGAATGTGCATAGTTCATTCTTGCTATCTGAGGTCATTATAGTCTCTGTGTTGCCATGAACACTGAATCAGAGAATATTAAACCAGTGCTCCTAGGGAAAACAGAGGGTTAGGTTCCTGGGAGCCTCTGGTTACAGTATTTTCATCAACCGATCAATACATAACCTAGTCTGATATGTGTGTGTCTGTTTAAAGACACCGTATACAATATATATTGCCCATTCATTAACACTGAACTCAGCCAACAGCACGAGTCGTAGGGCATATCACGGCCTTCTTGCGCTTAGGGACACTAGACAGTGCTTTCAGCACTATGCTGGGGTGGGGGGCATTTTAAAGAGCAAGATCACCAATAGAAAGAACCAAAATGTGGAAAATGTGACACTAAAGAAACTGCAGAAGAAACGCCTGCTCGCGGCTTGATCGCTGAAACGAGAAGGCAGAGCATCCCCTTGTTCGTCAACCGGGAACACGCATGGCGGACGAGGCGGATTTTCTGCCACTCTGCCCATATCTAGGAATAGTCACAAACATCCTGAAAGCATCATTTGGGGATACAAATAAACTGCAGCATGTAGGGGATTCACAAATGCAGAGTCTGGGAATAATGACAGTCAATCGTACGTAGACTTGACTTTAGAATGTATTCTAAGAAACTGAAGCTACAATTGAGTCTCATCAATTACCTAGCACACTTCTGGATTATAGGCCTAGGTTTACTTTTGCTTGTTGTTGCATTACCAGTTCTTAACACATTATTTACAAAGAGTAAATGCCTCATAAATATTTGTTAGATGAATGAATGAATGAAGATTCAATCAATCAATCAATCACCACTTGGTTCAGTCCCACCACTCATTGTAGTTCTGTGACCGGCTGCCCCAAGGGTAAATGCAGAGAATTTGTTCTTTTAGATTCTGTTAGCATATTACACACGAGGCAAAAAACGAGGAGAACTCTGGACCACAAATATTTTAACTTTTCCAGGTAACCATTCCCCACCCCCTCTTCCTCCTTCCAACAAGCTGGTGCCCCATTTCCAAACAATAAGGCTGAGCCAAGCACAGCTTCCAGAAGCCGAGTCTCCTATTCCCTGATGCCTTTGTAAAAGCTCCAGTTGCTGAATATTTGATGAGCAACATACGGTTGAATGATGAAACCAGTTATCGCTATTTATTCAAAGACAGATGCAGCCCAGTCAGCACCTCATCACAGTTTTCAGCTCACTCAGATGGACAAGTGTTTGCTAAACACTTGTTTTTTATTGTTTTAAAAAAGTCGCCAACACAGCCAGCGTCCAAGCATCCTTTCTAATAACCTGGCTGTTGAATGAGCCTGGCAGTGAATAGGTGATTAATCCCCACCTATTGCACAGTCCCTTTGGAAGCAATGTGGAACAAAGGAGGGCAGGGTGGTAACGATCACCTGGCGGGAAGACCCTTGTCCTGCAGTTTCACTGCCCATTATCCAGCTCATCAAGGACCTGCCTTACCATTAACCACTTCCTCTGCTCGCTCTGTCTCTCGTGCTCTGAACAACCCCACCACTTTCCAACCCTCAGTATGTAATAAAGCAGTGATAGATCATTTCAACCATTTAGTTCTGCTTCGCAAGGCCACTCATGGAGGCTGAGGCAGGAGTCTTAGGGACCAACAGCTACACAATGTTCTTTGGTATAACGGCATTTCTCAGGAACAGAGAAGTTAGGAGGAGGCATTTACACGACTGTTTTGAGTACTACAGGGCTAGTCTTCAGGAAAACTCTGCATTGCTCTGGGTGTGTTCTTTCCTACTTTTTTCTGTAGGGCCACTGCTGGCCCACTCCTTCCTCTAGAAGCACACAATTCTGTACTGGAGTATTAGTGTTTTGGTCAGCAAAACAGGGGCCAGAATTCTGCCTTCACACACCCTCTTGGCCAAGGCTCTGTGCAGAACACAGCCTGCAGGAACTCTGAGCTGCGCCATTTCCCAGCACGTGTCTCCGCACCAGCCCTATTCTGGGGCCCCACCCTACTCTGTGGTGTCTCTCATGATTGCCATCCTTGCTCTCAGAGGTCGGACACAAACATGTCAGAAACTATTATAGTCTGCTCAGGACATGGGCACAGGTCCTAAGAGGGGACTTGATCAGGGAGTGCATTCAGAAATGGTGGTGGGAGTGAGGGCAGCAGGCTTGGAGAGATGGCAGAAGCCCAGGTGCGATAGTTACAGCAGAGACTTCAGACGCCCCCACAGGAAGCTTTGCAGCTGACACAGCATTGCAGAGTTGCCCCAGCACAAAACAAGGGGGCAAGACTTTTGCACACCCCACTGTACAATGATCACTTGTGGAAATGGGGGCCACACCCAAAACGAGGAGGGGGTGAACCTTGGATCAGATCCTTTTAGCTTAGGACAGCTCTTAGAGATAGATGGACATTGCTATGAGCCCTCAGCCACTAAAATGCCAGGCAATAGGGAGAATCAATGCCTAGGTCCTGAAGAGGTGTGTGTTCGGGTGGGGGGAACCTGAGCAGAGCTCTACAGATCACTACCAGGAGAGTTAAGGCACTACCCACTAACAACCGAATACTGCCTTGCCAGGTGTCCTTGCATTTTAAAGAAGCAATTCTCATTTTGCAGATGTCATTAAACCTAAAGGAATGTGATATAATGGTGAAGTAGTTGATATTTGAGGGCTACATTCCTTTGCACCCAATTGCTAGCCAATTAGCAGGGGAAGTAGAAGAAAAGGCTATCTTGATGACTTGACATCACTCCAGAATACACTTTCAACCCTCTACACACACATGCCCACAGACTCAGGGCCTTCCTCTTGGCCAGGTCTGGGGCTCTGGACAGCAGCTCCAGGCCAGCCCGTCCTGTGCCGCCTGCAGAGGCCAGATCGCATCATCATGTGGCACCTCTCACAGCTTGACAACTCTGGCTCCAGGCTCCCTGAAGAGGCTGTTAGTGGCTTTCCCCAAATATTCCTTGAGTGCATAGAATTGGCAAGTTGAAATGAAGAAAATATACTTAGGCAAAATTAAAATTTTTTAATGGAGAGAGTGAGTGTAGAAAGGAGGAAGGAAGGAGAGAGGGAGGGAGGGAGGGCTAAATGGTGAGCTGTAAGATTAAAAGGACCAATTTCACCATTACTTGTGGCTCTAGTGCCCACTTGAGACACATAGTAACACTTACTCCGTGAACAAGGGAAAATGAAAGGCATATCCTCAGCGTACTCATTTCTACTTAATGCTGAAGAAATACACTAAAAAGTGGTTCAAAGTACAATAATTGCCCACTTATACTGCAATAAACCAACTGAACAACATGCATAATCTCCATACTTATTTTCACTCTATAATAATTTTGTAATAAAATGCAGTCAAGTGAGGGAAATGCCTATGTAGATAACTGAATTATTCATATTAGAAGCTTTCACTCATTGAATCAATTTTAAAGTTGCTTATTTCAGGAATTGTTCATTAACCTCTGTGTGTTTCTCAGTTTCCTATTTGTAAGATGTAAACACGAATATTATCTAGTAGGGTGTTGTTGCCTGGCATAGAACAAGCACTGGGTATGTTACCTACTTACTTTTCTTAAACTTAATAATTAGCACTGTTTGAAAGTTACATTAAGTTTTCATCTCAGAAGGTCATTGTGTATGAATCTGCAAATACATGTGAGTCTCTTTAAGAGAAACAGTTACACATGAAGTAAGGAGCAGACTCCCTAACAAACGAATCAATCGGAATTTGGGCTTGTCCAGCCTTTGAAGGAAGCCAGCTTCAACACCGAAATAAACTGACTCAAAATGCATACATAAGTAAATCAATTAAGTTGAACACTTTCAAAGGGAAAACAAATTTTAAAAGGAAGGAAGGGGCTATGATTTCCTCCTCTAGAGCTCTTTATCAATCTGCGTGAACATGACTTGCACAGGCAGATTTCTTAATGTTCTGTCCAGGACCAGGGTCAAGAGCTCAACAATATGAGGAACCAGGACTCAGAAAATTTTAAAAATTTGCCCAAGACAGTGCTGTTAATAAACGGCAGAGCTGGAGTTGTATCCTGAGGACAGAGAGCCTATCTTATTTATCTTGTTTTAAATATATTTTTTAATTGACTTTCGAGAAATAGGAAGGGAGAAGGAGAGAGAGAGAAACATCAATGAGAGAGAGAAACATGGATCAGCTGCCTCCTGCATACCCCCTACTGGGGATCGAATGCACAACCCAGGCATGTGCCCTGACCGGGAATCAAACCGGTGACCTCTTGGTACATGGGAGGAAGCTCAACTAACTGAGCCACACCAGCCAGGGCAGTCCTATTTATCTTTGCATGCCTAATTGTCTAGTGCAAGGCCTAACAGGGTAGGTACCAGTAAATGTTTGTAAATTGCACAAACAAAAAACAGTAATTTGAAGACTGGATCAAAAAACTGATATCAATTCAAGTAAAGTACCTCACTGTAATGATAGGACAGCTTTTAAATCACAGGTGAGGTTATGTTGTATATTTGGTTTATTGTAGCCAAATAAAGCAAACTGTTTGGGACTTTTGAAGCCCTCTCTTAGTCATATAATAATAAGACCCAATGTTTCCTGAGTTGAGAATTATACATGTTGCCCAAAACTCCCTCTGTCTGACTGAATGGTGTTTGCCAAATTTAAAATAACATTGGAATATGATATCTGTACCAACCCCCCAAAAGACAGATAAAATAACCTATAAGACCTATGACTAATTTATTCAAAATTTTAAAAAACAAGCCTCTAATTATTTTTGTTAGCACCCCTTTTGGTGGTGAGCTGATATGAATAATAAAACACTCACTTAATAATTTACTCGATTAAATATTTTCCTGCTCTTTGCTGTATTATGACATAATAAAACATAGTAATAATAAGCCTAATGGTCTAAAGGCTAACAGTGTTTTAACAAAAAACAGATGCAAGCAGTTTTAAATATCTGCCACTATTTCCTCTCTGACGTCTAAACATGTCTTTACAAGTTGCAGACCTCTTTGCCTCCTCATGTAGGCAAATTGAAATCATTTTTCTTTTCCCAAGGTGCCTTTAGAGTATCCTGGGTCAGAACCTCAGGAGAAGCCTTTTTTGGTGATTATTTTACACCACACACATGCACACACACACACAACACAGAATTACTTATGGTTACTATAATATTCTCTTAAACTAAGAGCCTTATTCAGAGCTGAAGAGAATAAAATATCTTTTTTCTGTCACCTTAGAATAACTTTGCCAACAGTTTACAAAAGTTAACTTGGCCTGCCCAAAACACCACTTGCCAGCACTTGTCACCAAAGCGTAGCTAAGCCTCTCCTTTACTACCCCTTTCTAATTCTAGCCCCCTCCCGATTGTTGAAAGAGACCCCAATACCCAGAAAAATATATTCTTAATAGCTTTTGAATTTAAATGTGAGCAAAAGTATCAGGGGAATTGCTACTTTGCTCAAAACAACGACAGTTTTTTAGAAAAAACAAAAACAAAAAGATAATTCAGAGACCCTCTCCTTTTATAACAGGGGGGAGAAAATTTCTACAAAAGTAGGTATTGGAAAATATTTTGAGGGCAGAGCCTGAAAGGGTTGGCGGTGCGCAGTTCTGCTGTTACTCCTTTTGCACTTGGTGTGCCCTCGGCAAAGATCTGGGCACACTATCCACGCCTCACGCCCTCCAGGAGGCGCTGGCCATCGCTCCTGGGCAGAGAAGACGGGGCCCATCTGCACAGACATGCAGGGTCCTTCCCACTCCTCTGCCTCTGGGACTTCTGTTCTTATCTATCGCAGTGTTGTCCAGCTTTAGAAAACGTTCGGAATGAAGCCACTCAGAATGAGTATGGGTCCTTAGACAAGAAGACAGCTTTGTCATTAGCAACAGTCACACGCCTTAGACAGCGATCATCTCTCCATTCCTTAGCATATGTCTGCGTGCATGTGCATCTCATAAACAATGCACATGTGAACTAATCAGATGCTGCTGCTGCTTCTAAGATATTCTTGCTGTGAGATCAATGACTAATGTTGCCCAGGAAGTGTTGTAGTCTTGTAATTTGGAGAATTCCCTTACAATTAGCTCTCAATAAGTAAATAACTCTTCCCCCAAAAGAGAGTCTATGAGGAGAACACACTAACAAAGAACTTGCTGGAAGGACCAAGCAAGCAGGCAGAAGGAATTTTGAGGAAACAGCAAATTTCACACTGGATGGCAGCTTTGTGGACATACAGAAAGGCTTGGTGAGGTGGAATGGCAATAGGAAAACAGGAATCTAGACTGGCCAAAGTGACTAAGTCTCACTAACATAGATTTCTCACCAAGTCCTTAATAGGAGGAGTCAGCTTTCATATCAGTACCTCACTATGTAGTATTCCTAGTTTGTTAAGTGGATTTATAATCCAGGTAAGTTCACAATAATTTTTTTTTATTCCAGAATGAAGGTTCCCCTTCAACAAATAATTTTTTTATGCTCTAATTAAATGAGTTAGTATGGGGAGTGTTGGGACATAAAAGTTAGTTACTTTTAATATTACTAAAATTCTCAACTTAAACACCTCTCCAGATATTTGAGTCCTCAGTCTAAAGAGGGAAGGCCCTGCTTGACTATTATAGTCAAGATTCCAGGGTAAATCAACTTAATCAATACTTCCTTCAGGATGCTACCTCTCATCCCAGTATCTCATTTCATAACATTGTAAATCATGCATATCATACATCCATCATGGAAAGAGGTTCCACGTGTATGTTATATCATATGTATCCACCATAGTATTCTCATACAAATAATGTTTAAAACTCCTCATTTTTAATAAGTGAACTTCAGGCACTTTGTTTTATACTAAATACTCAGGGTTTTGTCTTTTTTTATATATAAAATTAATACAATTACTTTTATCACCAGTTTCCCCCCATCCCGCTTGCCTCCAAATGCTATACAAGTAAGACCCACCTTAAGGACAACGGTTTGCCACCACCGAGTCTACTCAAGGCAGATTCTTAAGGCAACTGCAAAGGAATCGCTTGAGACCAGCTCAGAGAAATGACAGTATCCCTGAAACAGGTGTGTGGCTTCCCAAGCCAACCTCTCTGAAAGAGCTACCATCTAACACGATGCATCAAACCCCACGCCTGGGGGGTACTCCGGGGAAGAGCCATGTACAAAAATGGCCCCCTTTTTATACTCCACAGATCCAAACAGTGTTTTCTGAAAACTAGTCTTTCAATGACTATTTGTTGAAAGAAATAACCGGTCACATTTAAGATGATGTATTTTCTGTGTAACAGACACGTATGTCATCACTCTGCACCAATGTATATTAAAATATCTCCTTTAAAAATACTCATATTATCTCTCCAGACCGTGTGCCCAGGCCTGGTAATCTGTCAGCCAACAAGTATTTATTAAGTGACTAGGTTTGCCTCTCCTCCTGCAAATCTCCAGAGGACTGTTCTGTCCAGGGCATGAGTCAGAACACCAGGGCGACTAAGAGGATGGCCACCCACACAGCACCTGTGTCCTAGGGCTTGTTCTTAACCTGCCTGGAACTCAATCTGCATCCGTAATATGAGGGTTTTTAATAGTAGTTTTTAGTAATAGTCGCAGCTCCCTCAAAAGGTCATTGTGAGAGTTAAATTAATTGATGCATGTAAATAACAATTTGTATTTTGTAGGCAGTGCTACTGGCTCCCTATTAATAGGTTACTGAACCTAAATGTTCTTTAGGTATATGGCTTCTTTAACAAGAGACCTTGAAAATCACATAATTCTTAGCTGATATTTACGTAGCACCAGGAAAAGTCCTGAGATAAAGACTGTCTATGGTCACACAAGAGACTGAGTTTATAAATTTAGTTCACTCTGATGTTCAAAGTAATTACATTGCACTTTAAAATAATAATAACATTATGATTAGCCAATATATATTGAGCTGTTGCATTCTTCCATATCTTATATGTTTTATTACTTATATTCCTTTCCATCCAAACAAAGTGCATACTCTTTCACTATATTGACCAGTGTCCTATATATCATCAGGTATAGGGAATCTATTATGTGTATGATTAAAGAATTTAATACCTGATCAACATGGAATATTTGGGCCACCTGAAGTCATTTTTAGGTTAATTAATAAATTTAATGAGTGCAGTCTCAATTGAACGTACTCTGTTACGTGAACAGCAAAAGATTCTCTTTCTGCAATATTACAGGTATGCCTCGCTTTCAAGAGTTCGCTTTACAGCACTTCACTTTTACAAAGACCTACATTAGTACCTGTTTTTCACTAACTGAAATAAATCTGAAAAGGATTTTGCTTTTATGAAAAAAGGTGAGAAGCAAAAATAGTTTTCAGTGTTTGTTTTGCAGGGTGGGCCCTGAGCAGGGTAAGTGGCCCCGCCAAGCTCCTTCCCCGGGAACCACGCTCAGCATCTCAGCATCAAGCTGTCACAGCTGTGAACTGTCCGTGAGCATCTGTGCTTTATCTTCATTTATTTTGTGCATCCGTTAGCAAGATGTGGCCTAAGGCAATTGCTTCTTTGCTTTACACAATTTCAGTTTACAAAAGGTTTCACAGGAACTCTCTATTTTGAATAGCAGGGGAAACCTGTATATGCTTAAATAAGATGCTTATCATTGTAAGTAAAAGCATAAAACATTCTATTTCTTCAATTACTCATGATCCTCTGATCCCAATCAAATTGAAAAAAGCAAAATCCCATGCCCTACCAAGCTTCTGTCTCCAGAGGACGGGTATATGAAGTAAATTGTCCTGTGATGTTTGCTGCTTTAGAGGTCGAGGTAAGCACAGGATTAGAGCTGTGTTCATATTGCTTCTACAACACTTGATGCTGGAAATAAATCCATTCCATAAATATTTACTCAGTGCCTTCAATACACCAGGCACTGTTCTAGGTCCTGGAAATACTACAGTAAACAAAACAGCAAAATCCTTGCCATCTTGAAGTTTACCTAGTAAAAGGGAAAGAGATACAGTAAATAAAGGTATTAACATGGGACTCTGTTGCAGGTGAGGGACCACGGCTGAGGGACCACACGTCAGTGGCAAAGACTCCCTCATTCTCAAATGAGTACTACGACAAAGGACACTTGTTTCAACCTATGGCTTCTTGTCCCACGGAGGATATGAAAGAGAATATTGGAGGAGCTGGAAGAGTTGGATATTGTTAAGAGAATTCCAAGCCCAGTGAGAAAGGCTGCAGTAAGACACCCTGTGAGCTCAGGGCACATGCCACACTGAAACACCACTCCGGAGTGAGGAACCAAAGGTGAGGCTCTTGCTGAGGGAAATAACTGCACACTGACCGATGGCAGGTTGGAGGTACCCCATGCATGAGTGTGTATGCCCGTGTGGGTGTGTGTGTGTGAGCTCCCTTTAGCCGCCCGCAATTCCCGGGGCAGGACACCGCTGCGAGCTGTCCCAGACAAGGCCTCCTGGCAGCTGGGGAATGATGCCCCCGCTGTGAAAGAGGATTTTGAATCTATACCTCAGCACCCACTGCACACAGCATTTGAGAAGAAATTGACATTTGAAGATTTAAAATAGAAAAGTGAGGGTGTTTAAATCCTAGACTTATTAAAGATTTACAAAATCCTTTAGGCAAATCCCCTATGTTTTGATTAATCCCTTCACAATATCATTGTAAAGTGATCTTCTAGAATCTGTCAACTCTTTCCTTGCTGCTCAGGGCTGGAAACAATGGCTTGGGTTTGCCAGGAAGTGGATTTCAGGCCCACTTAAGAAAGAACTGCCTGAGACTTCCCGGAGAGCCAGGGTGCTCCGAGCACCAGGAGTAGATATGAAGAGGAGCCTGCTGGGCCAGCCAACTTGGATGCTGTGGCGGGACTCCACCGCCGGGTGCTGGCATATGCTTAGTAATTCCTAAAAGCTCCTCCAGCTCTCAACGTTCTCAATTCGGATGACACCCACAAGGAAGTTAAGTGTATTGAACCACCAAGCAATTGTCCTCACTCAAATTCCTGGTTTAAGCTTGATAACATCTCACTGTATAACTAGCCGCTCCTGATCTTCCTCAGTCTCCGTGACAGTCATTTCCAGCCTTACAGAAAATCTGTGTCTAATCACAGGCATGGGGAAAGCTTCAGTCATACTCAGATGATCTGTGTCCTGCTGATAGCCCTGAGGTCACAGTGAGTGGACATCCCTGTCCTCAACAACCACAGTGGAGCCCGGCCAGGCGTGGCTCAGCGGTTGAGCATTGGCCTAGGATCCAGGAGATCACGGTTTGATTCCCGGTAGGGGCACATGCCCAGGTTGCGGGCTCAGGGGGCAGCCCATCAATGACTCTCTCATCATTGATGTTTCTCTCTCTCTCTCCCTATCCTTTCCTCTCTTTGAAATCAATAACGATATATTTTTTTAAAAAACAAAACAAAACAAAAAAACCACAGTGGAGAGACTTGGCTTTCACACCTAGGCCACCTCAAGAGCTACACCAAAGATCCACCCTCTCTGTTACGACACGGAATTACCCCACTGAAAAAATAACCACACAGGAAAAAACTTCCAACAGGTCAATGGAAAGCAGAGGGTCACAGAGTAACTTTCATGTATATGTACCACGTGTGCAGTTCAGGGGCAGTCTGCATTATGACATAGTCCTGGGGACATGTTCAGAGGCCAGAGCAGCTTGGGAAGCAATTAGAATTTGCTTGCTGTTTCAAGGCAGAGACCGTCTGTGAGCAGGTGGTGCAGAGGTTACTAATAGTTCTTTCAGTTTGCCAATGTGCTTTCTTATCGATTCGTGAGAAATGTGTGTAAACATGAAAGTGGAGGGTCCAAGTGTGTTTGATCCTGCATCTCCCTGAGGAGCCACATTGCTGCCACTCCCCTGGGTCTGTCACTGTGTGTCCTCTCCACATAGGCTGTAATGGTGGTCTTGACCACGCACTGCCAGAAACGCCCAGTGTGGGATGTTTCAAAACACAGAGTTAGAAACCATGGCTTGTGCTTCCTACGTGTTCAGAAAAAAATGAGTGGGATATCCTTTCCTAGAGTCCTTCTGCATTTCCATAAACAAATAAACAAATAGATGAGGTTATGTTGAATATTATTCATGATTCTTATTAAAATGCAGGAGAGCCCAGACGTGGCTCAGCGGTTGAGCATCGACCTAGAGTCCAGGCAATTGGGGTTCGATTCCCGGTCAGAGCACATGCCCAGGTTGCGGGCTCCATCCCCAGTGGGGGGCGTGCAGGAGGCAGCCGATCAATGACTCTCTCATCATTGATGTTTCTATCTCTCTCTCTCCCTCTCCCTTCCTCTCTCTGAAATCAATAAAGATATCTTTTTTAAAAAATGCAGGAGAGAGGAAAATAAATAATTACAATGCTGTGTCCAGATCGTAACTGAAAAGATGCCTATGGGTTTCCCTTCGAGCCCAGTTTTTCCTTTGTCTCCTATTAGGAGCAGTGTCGGCAGACATCTGTGTACTTATTATGCTTTGCTTGTGCACTGACCTCACATTTTGTTAATTTGGGATATTTCTTTACACAGAGAGGAGTTGCTTTTTTTGCATTTGATTTTATATTTCAAATATGAGCTTCCTGACAGTGTCAGTCTCTGATGCACTTGGGTATAAATAATGGGACCATTGCCATGCATTTCTGACACAGATGCAATCCCGCCCCTGAGGAGACTGAGACAACCTGACCGAGAGCAGACTGGTTACTTAGGAAGAAGGCAAAGCAGTCATCGCCACATAACAACAAAGGGGGAAATCCCAGTTACCTGATTTCCAGATGAAATAATAAGGGGACACCTTGATATAAAAGCAACAGAAAATTTATTTGACTATACACAGGTACTCATTTTTAAAGCAGTTTATTCTGAATATGTCTGAAACCTTCTTTCTTTGAAACATGAGCTCCAAGCCATCAACTATGAGTTGCCTGTATGTTTCATCTTGGTTCTGAGGCCAGAAGCTATTCTGTTTAAATATCTTTGTTTATATTTAACTCTAGGAAAGAGGTTAAGGTGGGTGGGGTCACCTAAACAATGTATTTTTGGTTTGAATGAGGATTTATATAAACTCACATTTCTGTACCCCTTCTTAACTTTATGTATTAAGGATTTAAGTGACTTGGAAGACTATTATTTAGGTTCTTCCTGCAGCAGGAAAATCAACATAGCATCTGCAGTCATAACTATTAGGATGAATGATCATAATATGCACTATAAATGTAATAGTTAAGGGGAGGAATGGAAAAGACAGAGTCATTATTTGCTGCTCTGGACACCCGAGCCCTTACTTCCTTTCCTGAAGAGGCATCACTATGAACTGGCAGCCGTGACCAATGGCCTTTTCCCACCACACCACAGGTTGGGGCAAACAGCTTCCTTTTCCTCTCATGTAAAAACATATTGCCATCATACTCACCCAAGGCATTGGGCACAACCCTTATTTCTTATAATGGTATTGTTTTGAAGAACAATCTATCATATTAACTCAGTGTGGCTTAATTTTAATACTTGTAGAAAAACTTCCAATATATAGAGTGACAAACCAGACCATGCTTCCTAGTCAGAGCCTCAGGAGATACGGTCATTATTCTGTTTTATAACTTCAGGCTCTTGTAGAGCAATGGGAAAGAGATCTAAAGTTTTGTAGTCATACGCTTGAGAAACTACCCCTCAAACACAAATCACTCGCTCACAGTACTTAATAGAGGCATATGTAAGAGATCTCAACTGATGTATGAACAGTCACGCCTGGGACTCGGTTTCCTACCCTACCCAGCCCTCCTGCTTAGATATGTAAGACACCTCCCTGCCCCTTTTCTACTTGCCACCACATCTCCCCAGCAATCTGATATGCAAATCATGTTCCAATGTTATCACTCCATCTGCTTTATTTCGTTGGCAATACATTGAGTTTTTCTTAACTAGCCAAAACACTCCAGGTGTATTGCAAGCCTGCTAAGAGAGAGCTAATATGGAATTTGCATGGGGATATTGGCTGTGTAAGTGCCACATACCACCAGCATGTTTCACAACGTTCTGCTTGGTGCAGCTGTTCACATGTTTGACACCCCGTCCCCAATGGACCAGCTTGCTGCACAGTGTCTATCCCGTCAGATAAAGACAGATGCACAGAGCTCAGCAAATGCACTCAGAACGTGGCACAGAACAGTGACTGTCTCTTACCTTGCATCGTCGCTCTTGTTGGTTCTGAGAACAGAGGGATGAGCAAGAGGTAGATGAGGTAGACGAAGGAGAGTCCATTGTACCGGAACGCACATGCTGCGGGCAGGAAGAGAGAAGAGAGGGAAAATGTGTTTATCAGGTAGGCTAACAGATACATGCAACTGTGTGGCGACACCAGCGAGTATCGCTCGATCGAGCTAAGCAGGTATGTCAATCAGGAAGTAAAACTTGAGCATTTATTCCGTGTTCATTGTTACTTTGAGGGTGATGAAAAATGGAGAATTAAAAATGCATGGTCCCTGCTCTTAAAATCTCACAGGAGCTTGGCACTTGCAAGCCCAGGGCCCCATGCTTGCTCTAGAAGCTGGCAGTGGAAGGGGCAAAAGAAGGGAAAGGGGGGGGGGGGGAAGAAATCAACAAAAAGGGATTTCTCATCCCAAGGTGGTCATGCACATACTTGTAGCTTTTTATGCCATTATTGACTTTCACACTGTTGATTAGACTGACAGGAAAATACATAAATGAGACAATACAAAAGAACAAGAATGGATGTCTGAATTGTCTTTCTAACCCCACCCCCACTTCTGCTCCTCATTTCTCATCCAGAGTTGAAGTTCCCTAAAAACAATCCAAAGACATTTGGTTTTTCATCCAGTCCATAAATATTTATTGAGCACGCCCATGTGCTAGGACCAACAAAGATCCCTTCCTGCCTCTGGGAGCCTACATTTTGGGGGCGATGTATGAAGAACAATAAGAGATCATTTACAGGTATATGGAAAATGAGCGCTGTGTAAACAAGAAGCCAGCAGGGAAAGGGGGACCAGAGGTGACGGGGTGAGGAAGGCCGGGGGCGGCATCCATTAGGGAAACGAAGGTGGACCTCAGCGAGAAGTGCGACTTGAGCCGAGAGCGAGGTAGGTGAGCAAGCTGACAAAGCCGCCCCGTGGGAGAGCACGTGAGGCGGAGTCCTGGACTGGGCCAGATCATGCGGGTCTCTCGAGGGATCAGAGGATGGTGGTTTTCACTGTGAGATGTGAATTAAGTGAGAGTGCTGACTCCTGGGTCAGGGTCACAGACCTGCGTCCTGCCTAGGCCTGCAGCTTCATTCCGACCAATGCACACGCTATTCCCGGCACTGCTGCCCAACTCAGCAGCCAGCATTTTCCATCTGCTCTGCTGCTTCCTGCCTTTAGGCCTTGCAGGCACCGTCTCCCCCCGCACTCCGACTAGAACATCTTCCTGTCCTTCCTATCAGGCATAGTCCCACACAGCTCACGTTTCCTCTTACAGGAAGTTGTCCAGGTCCATGACCTCCCCCAAACAGAAGTGCATTTCCCTCTTTGGTGCCTCGTTCAGAGCACCTCTCATTCAGTGACACACGCATCTGTTTACGTCTGTGACCATGTCTGTTGTGTCCAGGGCCCAGGAGGTGCTCATGCCCACGAAAGGAATGAACAGTGAATAAATGAATAAAATGAAATAAAAAGGGTGTGAGGGCATCTAAAAAGGAAATTAGGGTATTCAGGTGTACAGAATTCTTGGGAGCTTAGAAACATCACAATTGACATTGTGCCCAAAATAAACATTTAATCAACTGGAATATTTCTTTGTTTCTAGCCTTAGGGTGATTTTCAATGATGATTTGTATTGTGCAGCAAAATTACCTAATTCTGTGTATTTCTGGGTAAAGAAAAACATAGAACTTACTTGCATAACTACATTACACTGAATGGCATTCATAGTGCATTCATCTGCTGTGGACTTGAATTAGTAATGACTTACGACAAAGTGCTCGCTACATGTCAAGCCCTGATCTGTGCACTTCACAGATATTAACTTTACTATCACTGTCCTCCCTGTACGGATACTATTTTATTCCCTTTTTGCATACAAAAAAGCAGGCATGAGGAGAAAGTACCGCTAAGGAGCAGGCTGAAGTTTGAGCCTAGGAATCTAGTTCTGAGTCTGAGCAGATATCAGGAAGCCTTGAGGCCTCACCACTGCGACACACCCTGACCTATCTACCAGTTAACTGCCAAGGGCTCGATGAGCCAATGCCTTCCTTCCACAGGGTGACAAACACTCTGTATGCATTTTGCTGTTATAGTTTTATAAGGTTTTATAGTGTGCGTGATAGAAATGTGTATACTGAGGAAATTTCTGGTGATTAACTTTGAAGGAGGGAGAAAGGAGTCTACTCTTGGTTTCTCACATCATAACCTCTAGTTACCATTTATTTATAGCAAAGTCCAGAATCGTAGGAGGCCAGGAATGACCCACAGTGGTAGCAGCCTCTAAATGGCCCCCCAGTAATAGTCTCCTCCTGGTTGCAACACTGGTGAGTAATCCCTGCTCTTGAGCGTGGGCTGGAGCTAGTGACTCACCGCCAGTGAGCAGACAGTCAGAGTATCCGGAGACCACCTGGTGGCTTCTGTCCTGACCGCCCCTTCTGCATCTCCTCTTGCTCATTCTGAGGGAAGACCACTGCCAGTGGAGAGGCTCACGTGGCAAGAAGCAGGTCTCTAGCCAGTAGCCAGCCCTCGCCAGCCAACAGCCATGAGTTACCTTAGAAGCAGGCCCTTGGAAGACTGCGCCCTGACCAACACCTCAGCCTGTGAGAGAGCCTGAACCCGAGCGAATCCTGAATCTCAGAAACTCTGAGATAGTGTTTGTTGCTTTATACTACAAAATCTTTAGATAATTGTATGCAGTAATAGATGATTAATATAAACTGAAAAAAACTTAAGCCACCTCTAAAAATCCACCTTCATTTATTTTTGTCTGAAAGTATGCCATTTGACCACAAAAGCCAAATTGCTGAATTCTCCACTTTACATGTGTGAGGTTGCTACCAAGGAATTACCCTAGCATGTGGGGACTTCGAATGCCATGTCTAAGCAAGCTACCCTCATCTAGGGCAAAATATGCTTTTGAACTTGTCAATAAGGCACATTTGAGCAAGAAAAGCCTTTAGCAACTGCTCCTTTATCAAGCATGACATTGCCTTTGTTCAGGACCTGGAGACACTTCTTGCATACCCATCAGTCTTCATAATGAGCTATCATATTCTGGCTGCACAACATGCACCGGTACCCAACACCTCTCGTGGGCAGTCAGGTCATCGGGACCTCTGTCCTCTGTCTCAAGAATTGCACTGTGGACAGTATGGTTTTTAAAATCTGTAATATTCTCAACAATAAAATAAATTTTTTAAAAATGCAGATCAAGGTGTTTAAAGGAAAAAAAGATTATTTTCTTCACCTACACATGCACTGTAGTTTCCACTATTCCCACCTGGTTTAACCATCCAAAGCTGCATGGATGACAAGGGCTGACAGTAATTTCCCAGACCAAAGACTCTGCCAGCTAGAGAGCTCGCGGTTACAGGCTAAGATAGCAAGTCCTCAGTGAAGTGCTTCAGAAACATCAATGCTGCCTTTGAACTGTAAACAACTGGGCTCATCTAATCAATGAATTTCATTTTCTGAAGTTGAAAGGAGGCATGCAGTTTTAGAGAAACTCTCCAAGTAGGAAAAATGGTAGATTTAACTTTGACAACTTAAAGTTTATCAGTATAGAAAGGGGAAAAACATCTCTTTCAAATATGGGATTATTAGGATGGCCACATAACATTTATAAAAAAAATAATTGTGTTGCAATACCTGTATAATAACTTCCCTATTACTACAATATGATCATGGAGAGGTTTATGTGCACCTTTAATTACCCTTCTGTATAGTTGAAGGTAATAATTTTAGATTGTTTTCAAAGGTAAGTGCTCTCAGAGGGGAATTCTGGCCTCCTACTTCCTTCATACACTTCAGCAAGGCCGAACAGCACCTCACTATGAATGGCCTGAGAGACAGTGTCTTCAATGTTTAGAACCTCCATTTCAACCAAGTACATCCTAAATGATCTCACTGCCTCAGGGAGCCCTGTTTAACAGTTGCCAGAGCAGTAGATACACACTATTCTGAACATGCAACTCAAAACCAAGTGACAAAATCATTCTGCCCATTCCGTGATTCTAGCGAGCTTTCGTTTACACCTTTCATATGTTTCCCTTCTGTACTCTGAACCAATCGATTGCTCTTAAAAGAATGACCTTTCAAAATTCTGGCTATTTTATTTTTAAAAACTCACACACACCAAAAAGACCACCAACAATACAAACAGCTGCAAAGTATTCACAACGAAACAGGAAGAAAATTAAACAATCATAGATTTTTTTTCTAAGGAAGTAAAACTGTAAAAGAAACAAGAGGCAGGAAAAAGGCTGTTCTGTCACCTGATTCATTGCCTATTTGTGCAGCACTCTTCCCCCATTATATACTCCCGTGTTTTACATCCGGTTAAATTTATAAATGTCTCAAGTAGTGATGCTTTAAAACAGCTGACAGTCAAGACAAGACCTTTCCTTCCCTTTTCCTTTATCTCTGACCTCCGCATCCACCAGAGGTCTGGTCCCCAGCGCTTCCTTCAGAGAGTTACAAAAGTGATTTCTCCAAGAAAGATATGCCAGAGAGTCTTTCCCACTACTGTTCAGAAGCATAAGACGTTCGCTTCACCACTTAATCTCGGGTAGCCCCTGCCTTATAACTTCATGCACATTATAAGAATGTTCATATATTTGTGATTCAAAAGGCTAACAGAAATATTGTTTAAATAAGAAAATATTATGCTTTCACACTTAGAGATAGTCCCTACATTTTAAAATTACATTTTTATACAGAGATGTACGAGAAAGCTGGCTTTGTTCTAGGAAGTTGGTAAGTTCAAGACCGACTCCATTAGTCATGTATTTCTCACACTTCAAGAAATAGAAATATTATAGTGCACATTAACTTCATTAAAGAAGTTGGTTAAGAGTGTAATTTTAGAGTAAAACCTCAAGGAAAAAAAGACTTTTACAGGGAAAAAGATTATAAGGATTTAGAATCAAATTTGTATTAGCAAAAAATCATAACTGCTGCTCAGTTTAGTAAAAATGTTAAGCCAATCTAAGGAAAAATCAGGTGAAAGCATCCTATTTGTAAAGGGTAAAACCTCTGGTTGAGTGTTCTACTTTTTCCAAGCAACCTGGGATGCCATCTGTACAGGGTTGGCCAAGTAAGTTTAAAAATGTGTTGTCTTTTTAATTATTATAAAAGGTAGGGTTCTATTTTCTATCTTTAATTAATTTAATATGTGTATATCAGATCAAATATTATTAAAAGTATTAATAGTTTAACTGAGGTTTCTAAACTCATCCTGGTTGATTGCACGGTTTATAGAAAATAAACTTTAAAAAAAGAATACAGTGCTCTTCCCCCGTTAAAAATATCTTTTAATATGTTATTCACCATTTATCAAATGTACAAAAGTTGTATTTAAAACACAAATCCTTATGCTCAAGCTCGATCATGCTCATGCTATGAGACTGTCCTCTGGCCCGAGAGAGTATCAACATGGATATTGTCTCAAGGTTGCAGATGAGGAAATTACGCCTTTATGCTCATCGATGATTTCTTAAGCTAACTGAAAAAGCATACTAGGAATCAGGTCTATTTCATCGTGAGTATGAAGAACCCTGCATTAAATCCACAGTTCCTAAGCTTACCCAAAATAAGACTTGCTTTCTTACCATCACAATGAACAAGAACTGAGGGTGTGTGAATGAATGCTGAGAAAATTATTAAATTATAAACATTAACATCATTTATTTGCCCACCCATCTTAGTAGCTCCTTTATTTACTGAAGAGGACAGTGTTTGTAGACTGGGAGAAAGTTGAGACCTCACTAGCTTGCTTTGGTCTGTGTGATGGTGTTTACTGATTTAGAGTCACTCACCATCCTTCATATACATTTATTTTCACGTGCAGAAAATATTTTTTAGCTTAGTCTGAGCTCACTTTTTGTGTGATTCAACAGTTTACAAAACTATGGATCACTACATGTCTCTAGTAGTCTATTATTAGCAGAATGTAGATCATCTTTTAGTATTTTTAATTAACTGCAATTAACCTTAGTGTGCAAAAAACTATTAATCTTAAAAATTTTAAACTTACTTTTCTCAGTAAAAATAATATTTTTAAAGTAAGAGCTGATTATCACTCACATTTAATTTTATACTAACTTTAATTCCAGTTTTTTATTTTTGTCTTTATTAACTCTATTTTAAAAATTAACATCACTTTTCTGTAATTTTCCCAAAGGTTAACTTTGCCTTTCTAATATATAGGGTGGGGCAAAAGTAGGTTTACAGTTGTTCTATGGAAAATAATACAATAATTAATAAGCAATAATACAAGAATAAACTCGGTTTCGAGCACTCACAACTGTAAACCTACTTTTGCCCCACGCTGTATATAAATTCTACTATACTACAAGTTCACTATAGTTTGATTTTTTTCATCACAGGTCCTTTGAAAAACCTAACAGAAGTGCTTAGGGCCCTAATAGTACAACAAACTTTCTTCCTGGACTTCTGCTTACTTAGATTTGTTAATGCCAAAATCTGTTTCAAAAGTCTACTTTAATAAACACATCAAGATTTCAAATTTGGAAAGCTACCCTTCCATCTATGTCCATATCAGTATTTCTAAACTATTAGGTTGAACTATCAAGCTTGATGGTTTCATATGTCAAAATGATTAAATATTAACAAGTTCAGCCGATTCAGCCTGAAATAAGTTGAGACTTGTATTTACTACTGGACTGTGTTGCATATGAAGAATAAATGTCATTTTCATTTTCAGAAACAAGAGAAATCAGCTGCAGTATTATTTTATCCCCTGACGTTCAGGTGCCTCGCACATGCTCAACCCTAAGTAAACTGAGACAGCTGTGGGTAAAGGTGGGACGGCCAAGGCTGGAATATGTACACGCAGGTGTATGTATGTATATATGTATGCTTTATGCAAGCGGCAGTGGCTTTTTAATAACAGGATTAATTTACTGCCTGCCACAGTTTCCTTCTTTCAAGAACTTAGTAAAACAGGATTTTTCATAAGCTTTTACTGTAGGCTTTAGAATATTCTGCCCTAGCCAGTTTTGCTCAGTGGTTAGAGCGTCAGCCCACGGACTGAAGGGTCCAGGGTTCCGTTCAGGTCAAGGGCGCGTACCTCGGTTGCAGGCTCGATCCCTGGCCCAGGTCAGGGCACATGCAGGAGGCAACCAAATAATCTGTCTCTCTCACATCGATGTTTCTCTCTCTCCTTCCCTCCCCCTCTCTCTCTCCCTTTCATTCTCTCTGAAAAGCAATGGAAAAAATATCATCTGGTCAGGATTAAAAAAAAAAAAAAGAATATTCTATATTACTCTTGGCAGCATCCTCCCTGAACTGATGTGTGCATTAGCATGAGAAGAAATCAATTCAGCCAACTTTAATGAAGTCATATTTTCTTCTATCTTCAGCACATGATGCTGTCCAACACTGTATCTTGTTTAACAACTAATACAGCTTAAAACTGATTTTAAATGATTTATCTTGATAAATTTATTTTGACATCCTACCTGCTTCCTCCCGAGGACACCGTCTTCCCTGACATACATGGAGCTATTGCTGTTGCATTCAAATATTTCTGCTGCTAAAGAAGTAGACACACCTTTTACGGCATGAATTCAGCCTTCGACTGTGTCTGGGGTTTATGCTTATGATACCACACTAATAAGGAACAGCTTCCAACCACAGTGTGAAATCCTTGCTCCCAGAACAGCATCCAAAATAGCAATGAATTGGACCAATGCCCCCAAATTAGCCTCTTCTGCCAGATCTCTCTGCTCAGTCTCTGACTACTCAGAGTTTTTGACCTTGCATTAGTTTTTCCTTCATCTCTTTGAATGTTTATCACACACAGTCTGTGTTACTGAGAATGAAGTAGGGTACGAAAGAATTCCTGCAGGAAACAAAGGGAAGAGGCATTTAGGTTTGCCCACCCAACATCATCCCACTCCCTGGGCTGCTCAGCTGGCGGCTCTCAGTCTTACTATCCTTCTTTTCAAAATACACTACACATCCTCCTGCCTTGTAAGATTAACGTAGTTTAAAAATTGCTGGTGAGAATTAGGGTAACACACTTAAGCTTATTATAGGTGTTTTCATCAGATCATGGCTTCAACCTGAGGGAGTGTTTGATTTTTGGTCAACATATAAAGAAGTCTCAGATCTCCTAGGCGTAGATGACGGTTCCCTTTTCCTGACTCACTGTTATGTCCTCTCTTTTCTAGATGATCCATAAAAGGTGAAAACTTTCCCTCAAATCCTCAAAAGTGAAACTGTTTTGTCATCCTAGTCTATCTCCAAAATGTAGGCATGACTCATAAGCCACTGGGAGGCTAAGCTGGATGGTTCATATCAAAATTCTGTAGAGGCTGGTTACCTCCACAAATGTCCTTGCTGGCTCACTTGACAAATTTTCATGGGGGACAGGGATGTTGCAGAGCTCTGCCTCTCTTGGCCTAGCCTCTGAAAACACTCAAGCGACAATGCACATCTTCAAACACAGCTCCCTTCTAGCCAAACCCCCTATTAACCATTCCCCAAACATGCATGTCACCAGTGCCTAGGCCCCTATGGAGCAAGGACTCTTTCCCGCTCACTACTCTATTTCCTGTTTCTATTTCTACACATAGTAAGCATTCAATGAATATTTACCGAAAGAGTAAATAAAGTCCTGCCTCTTTCTTTGCCAGTCTGTAATATCCTCTGCCCAAAAGTGTATTCCAAATTCCTAAGCACCCTTCAACCTAGCTCAAATGTCTTTCTCCTCCCAGAGAATGCTCTCCTCACCCCAATAAAAAGTAATCTTTTCTGAATAAAAAATTTAGGTCTGGCAGTAAGGGAATAATAATTCAGTAAGAATTTCCCAGCAGTCACAAAGAGTGGTGCACATGTGAATGAATACTGAAAGGTGCTCACAATACAATCAGTAAGAAAAATAGGTCCTAAAACTGTACAGAATATGACAGGTCTAGGAGGGAGATATTAATATGCCCCATTTTTGGGAAACTAAGGCTCAGAAAGGATAAGTAACTTGTCCAGGGTCAAGGTGAAACTGGAATTTAGTCCTAGTCAGCCTGACTCCAGAATCTGCACTTAGCCACTCCACGCTGCTGCTCCTCTTCTGCACACAGGAAACATCTGTGAGAATATATCCGCCGTGAACAGGGTCACCTCTGGGAAGAGGTACTGAAGGAGGGAGAACAATAGCTTTTTATATTATAATGTTAGAGTTTCTCCTAATGTGTACATGTATAATTTGTGTTTGAAAATAAAATTATATCTTAAAAAAAGTAACCTCTTCCATTTCTGAATACACATAATATTTTGGCTTTATCATTCTTATGACTTCACTACCTATGGCCTTGTAGTATTTCAAAGTATAAACATGTTGCTTCCTTGATGAGGCTGTAAACCCCTTAAGAATAGGGCTTTGTTGTCATCATTGTCTCTTTGGGAAACAAGTATAAAGGAATGAACTTCTGTTGCCCTTAAAAACTGAAGTTAGAGAAAAGCTATCATACCTGACTAGCGGTGTGTATGTTCTGTATACTGACTCGATTATTCTGCAATACTCAATCTGGCTGACTTAATAACATGGCTACAACAACAATATTAAAAAGGAATGACATTGAAGTGTCTGTTGGAAAAATAATATCTGGATAATAATTTCCACTTCAGCATCCAGGAACAGGCAAGAAATGAGAGAGCCTCTTGAATCATGAACCTTTTCTGTCACAAGGAATTTAAGCTCCAGGGAGCTTCTCTTGGAAGAAAAAAGCGTGTGAAGTTCAACTCCAAGCCTTAACCATTTTTCTTACAAATGGAGTCAAGCAAATTCTATTTCACCACAAGAGGCTCTGTGAGGCTTTGCTCAGCTTTCCGGGGGCGGAAAGACATTTATTAATCTTATATATTACACACAAAAAATGGAAAAGTATGCTTTCCAATGTCCTTCCTCAGCAAACACTGAGCCTCCTAGCACGACTCCTAATTGGCAGCAGCCAGAAGAGGAAATAAAAATGTTAATCCCAATAGAGCTGCTATAAGCAAGTCCATTAGTACCCACAGCCTCAAATTTCCTTCAAAAGAAAGGAATTAGCCAGGTGTCATTTTCTTCATGTTAGTAGGGGCTGGATCAATCCCCAGTGCTTCGATGACACGTGGGATTAGTTGCAAGGACTACACAGACCTCCCTGGGCCATCCTGGGGCCACTTCTCTGCTAGTGGGACTGAGTTCCCTGTCAGGCCAGTGCTCACCAGGGGGTGAGCTGGGAGCAGCGCTCAGATGTCTATATTTGGGGGGGGTGGGGTCTGAAGATAAATTTCTCTGAGGGGAGGAAGGGCTGGAGTGGGAGCTCTGAGAGCAAAGTCTTCCCTGAGACTACTTTTAAGTGAACACACCCTTCAGGACCTCAAGCATTATTTTCTTCTTCAGCTAAAAATGAAAAGGAACCTCTCAGAACCAAACTGTCTGGAGTAGTCACACAATGGCCAACAATCAAGTAATATCCTACCACTTCGTCAGTGAGAACTAACCTAGTAAATCCAATTAAAACTTCACATTAACAGCATAATTAGGAGGTCAAGGGAGGGAAAATATCAATCATAAAAACTATCTTCTTTATGAATGTACACCATTTTTGTGTTATTTTGTATTTTTAAGCTGATTAGTCCTTCTTTGGCACAAATGAATCCTAAAGAGCAGATAATTCTTATTTTTTTTCTCAGAAAAGAAACTAAAGTTGTTTTCTCAGCTATCACCTGGAACCTGTTATGATTTGTAGCAGACTACTTAGAAATACAACCTAGAAACTCTAGGAACGCACACTCCAGCCTTCTTTTTTGTTTTCCTTACAAATACACCCTGGGGCCCCAAAACTCCTCTTCCCAAAGCTTTATCCAGACTACAATAATGGGGGCAACTCAAAGGAAAAGGGAACAATATGATCTTAGCACCTGTATTAAACACACACCGGGAGGTAGGAATGTCAAAACACTGGACTGAATCAATCTGAAGCTTCCTGCAAATCATATGTGACAGGCTGTCACAGAAATTAGTGTAGTGACCATTAACTCCCTTACCCTGCAGAACCCACTCAGGTTTAGCCCAGCAACCCACTCCACCTACCAACCCACACAGTTCACAACCCGAGGGCCCATCCCACATCACTCCTTTCCCATCAGCTGGTATAAGGGCATTCTTCTCACTTAGGCAAGAGTGAATATGTTCATTTTACAGATGAAGACTCTGTGGCAGAATGACTTCTATGTTTGAACTTTATTTCATGTCCAGCTACTCTAAAAACTGACTTACTACATTTTTTTACAAGACAGAGATATTTTCATTTAATTTAGTAGGTAGAACCAACATTTCTCTTAGAAAGAGAACTATATTTGTTTGGGTGTTCTCTGTAATAAACTTGGGGGTGTAATGACAGATCTCGGGGCATCCAGGTAAGGGCACAAATGAGCATGGAAGTGAAGCCACTCAGATGTGTGAGTCCTGCAGGACATGGTGTGGCCTCTTCCTGGGATAGGAAGAACTCATGGAAGGCTTGGCTCGAATGCCTGAAGGAGCTGCACTTTACATCCAACTTGACATGAGGCAGAACCAAAGTGGGACACGATACAGGAAGGCCCAAGGCAGAAAGAGTTGGGGAATTTGCAGAAATCATCCTTAGAGAGCTCTGAGGTCTCACGGGCTGTGCAGCTGGGGCCCAGGGGACAGGAGAGCTCTATACGACAGCCACTGTGTGCATGTTCAATACCAAAACAACCCATCTAGGGAGTTCATTTTGATTAAAAAGTCAATTCAATTAGGAGAAAGGAGCAGTAGGAAGGGGATATTTGATAGAATGCATTTTTCTCTTTATAATCCTTTGTTGAATCAATCACATTTTATAGAGCATATGCTGGGAGCTAGGGAAAATAACTTGCTAGCACCGTTCAGGCTACAAAGCCTTTGTCTCATTTGACACGTGCCACAGTCCTGTGAACTACAACTTGTCATTACTCCCTTTCAGAGGGGACACAATTGCACAAGGATTGGGATGTAAAGTCAGAGCCCAAACCTTGTATTCTGGAAATTTTCGTCCTTCACCCTGGCTGCCCATCGCCATGGAGACCCAACCACAGCTTCCTCCCTCTTCCTCCCTCCAACTCTAAAACACATAGTTGGCTTGGATTTAGGTTCCCAAGTGATTTAATCTCTTACCCTTCGTACTTTTACCCTACTTTTGTTGACTATTTTCTCTGACAAGAATTCCATTCTAATGATAGAAGGTGGTGGAAACCACGAGATATCATGCCACCTGCAAATTTTAGCTTCTCAATTCTGACTTTCAAGAAATCAGGTTTAAGTTGGAATGGAATGAAACTCTGCTCCCAGCATCATCTTTCTGGAATACAAATGCGATAACATCTCTCCTTTGTCTTCAACTAATTGTGGGAGGATTACAGTAATAACAATTATTAGTCATATGCATTGGTTGTCCTTATGTTAGAGATGCTACAGTATCCAGCTCTTTCTTTGGTTTGTCAGCTTTATCTCTCTCCCCTAAAATTAGGATGCCACACACCAGTTGCTAAGTGAATAAGTGGCTCATAGAATGGACACATGAATATATTTTTTCATCTTCACAAAGCCCACAGGGAATTGTCATTTTTATTTTAAAGATGAAAGGGAAAGTCTAAAAGGATAAATATTTTGCCCTAAGTAATGTCAGTAGCTGGGAGATAAGACAAGAATCAGAGCAGAATCAATGTTTTAATTTCAGACTCCTTCCGCTTCCTTACACTGACTCTCATCCACAACATTCCAGGCCCCTTGAAATCTGGACAGCCCATCTCACCAGCCTCAGGCCTCATCACGCCACAAACTCCACACAGTCACCCACTTGCTCAAAATACTCCAAAGTTTTGCATTCCTCCTTTCCTTTTGATGTGCAGTCCAATTTCCTGAGATGCCCCTGCGCTTCCTTTTCCCCCAAATGTTATCTGGTGAAATCCAGCCCCGAGCCCATTTGCTGAGCAAGCGTCTTTTCCCCAGCCTCCCACATGCCCGCCCCACCTGAGCGGGGTTCTTAGCACACACAGGTTTTTGTTTTTTAAACTGTTTATTGGTCATAATCTATGAGCCAGTATTCCTATCTTGATAAATTATGAAATGACTCTCCTACCCTTCCTTCTTCCTGAGTCCCCTCCTCCCTTCTCTATTAAGGCTGCAATTTCCTAGACATTAATGGAAGGCTAAATATGGAACAGCAGATACCACTGTAAAAATATAGGAAATTTTTTAAAAGCATGCTTGAATTGTAATGCTTACTTACACACACACACACACACACACACACACATGCACACACAGAAAACACTGCTTTGGGAAGGAATGAAGGAAGAAAGAAAAGGAGAGGAGGAGGGAGGGAAGACGTACCTCCCATAATCAAAATCCTGATGGTATGTGTAGTGATCTGAAGCCTTGTGAACTACCCAGGACAGAGGCTATAAATTATCCCCTTTGCATCCCAGCTTCTAGTACAATGTCCCAGTACAAAGGGAGTGACCAATAAATCTATGCTGTATTGAACTGGATAGACATTGCATACAAGAAAATTATACTTATTACAATATACAGATTATTGAAGTTGATAATAAATCAATGATGGAAAATATAAAAAATTTTAGTTGCCATAAAAATTAAATTAAAGTGAGGCTGACATTTAAAACCATCATCATATTTACTCTAGTGATATGAAAATTCAACATGGAAGTCTTAAAAGGTTAATGAGTCCGACAAATAAGTGGAAAAAATAAATTGGTGGAAAGCTTGGTGCTATGCAATACCTAAACAATAAGAACCAGTTTACAAATTTGTCCGTAACTCCTGTGAAGAAAATGATAGACATGAAAAACACTATTACGTGGTGATAATGGGTCTTTGCTTCTTCAGCTAAACTTTCTTAGAGTAAAAAAATGAGGCAAATAAATAATTCAAG
Source organism: Miniopterus natalensis (assembly GCF_054644295.1). NCBI lineage: Eukaryota > Metazoa > Chordata > Mammalia > Chiroptera > Miniopteridae > Miniopterus > Miniopterus natalensis. The sequence goes on along the minus strand of NC_142087.1, from coordinate 36,113,854 downwards.
TTTTATTTTTAATGGGAAGTGGTGACAGAGCTGCAAATGTCATATTTAAGAGAAACAGGATTTTTAATTCAAAACTGTAGCTCAAACTCCAAGACTTTTTTCAGGGAACGAAGTAAGTCTTATACGTTTTGGGTACATGAGTAGCCAATCCTGCCTGTGGGCATGTCAGGAAATTAGCCAAATCCACCTCCAGGTCATTTTCAGCCCCAAGCACACTGTCAGAGTTTGGGTGACATTAGCCCAGGGCCACTCCACCCCTTCTGCAGGCAGAATCCTAGATGCACAAGCACCCCTCTCTCCCACGGGACATACTTGGTCCCTGTTCATTTTAGTCTAAATACATCTACCTGACTCTAGGTAATGAAAGTGTTTTTCCTTTACTAATAAATAAGAAAATAGTGCTGCGCTCGAGGAGTTTATAACCTGGATGTACAGTGGCCAGAGACCAGCTCTGTGCTGCGCGCTTTCTGCGAACCTGGGAATGCTGCCTCCTCGCGTTGTTCACTGGCAGCTCCACATCCCCCATCACACTGTGCTTGCCGTCTCTCCTTCCCACAACTTTGCATGAAGAGCGCGTAAAAGCCCACCTCAGTTTCCACGCGTGCTTGTCTACCCACATGACGTTTTCACCTTCCTCCAAGGGGAGCCCCTCCAGTGGCTGGAGCGTGTGGCAGTGCGTGGGCTTCACATGCGGGCCAGAGGCCCTGCGTTCTGGTTCCTCCTGCCTTTCACCCTCCACCTGCCCGAGCTCGACCTCAGGCACAACCACCTGAGGACAGAGCACTGCTATTGCCTCCTTTCTGGCTCTCTCTTCACCTTTGTATTAGCACATACTGATTCCTGTGTTTCCTTCACCATCAGCTCAGGCATCTCCTTCGGAAGTCATCTCTTGAACTCCTGATGCGGAGGCACTGCCTTGGCTGTGTTCCTACAGGCCTTGTACAGACCTCTGTGCACTCACAGCACTTGAACTACTTGGTTACAAGTCTTTCCTCCTCTGCTCAAAAAAAATGAAGTACCTAGAGGCAGAGCCTATGTCTTATTAGTTCCTGTATCCCCAGGGACTTAACAAAGAGAAGGTCCTGAAATAAACACGAGAGCGCAGAATTCCAAGTCAATCAGAATAATGAACTCCCATTTTCATATCTTCTAATAATTGTTTGATTGAGGAGACCTAGATAAAATGAACTGCTATAGCCCATTTCCTTAAACGAGAAGTCCAGAAAATTCTCTGTGGCTTTCCATGTATTGGATTTCTAAATTAACCAACACTTCATCTCTATAGAGCAGAAATGAGGAATGTTCCTATGAGAGCCTTTAAGGCATCGAAGACTTCAAGTTATATTGATAGGTTTTGCTATGTTCTAATATTTTTATTCTTTGAGTCCTATCATAATCAATTTAGCAATTGCTTTCTTTAACACATGTACCATTTCTTAGCAACAAGTAAAGATCATGTCAACCAAGGTCCTACACAGGTGGTACACTCAAATCAGATAAAGAATGTAACGAAGGGACTGTCACAGTGGTATCATCTGGGTTACATAAAGGTACCAAGCATAGTGGAGAACCCAGGGCTATCAACAGTGCGGACTCACCAGCACCCTCCTCTCTCCTCTTGCCCAGCACCTCTCATTATTCAACCATCCAAAAGCCTGCAGACAGTAAAGCACCTGAACTCAGCCCAGTACACACAGGATGGCCAGTGATCTGGAGGAGCGAATGGAAAATATTCAACATAGTGAGTAATCCCCACTGAGACCAGATAGTGCAGAGAAATGGACTGTCCATGGGAATTAGACCAGTAACTATAAAAATAACATCTAGTTTGATTTAGTTATTATAGAAACTGCTCGTCCGGTATACTGTTTATAAATCAGTAATAGCAAATATTAGTCTGCCTAGTGTTAACTGTATGTGCATATATGTGTATTGTCTTCACTGGTCAGTGGTCCTCACAACTGGTCTCATGTCAGAATCTTCTGGACAGTCCCATACACACTCTCTGGGTCCCAATCCCCAAAAGTAGCACCTCAATAACTACATTTTCCCACAGCATTTCGGGTATCTAGTTGGGCATAATGGTTGATAATCACCCCCTGTAAGCTCTCAGAGTTTAATTCATCTTAATTCATTTTGACAATAGAATGCTTAACAGGCTACACTGAGGATCTGCCTAGTAAGACTTAAAACTTATTGTTGAATTGAGCTGAAACACAATGTGTAATTGAGCATTTTCAACAGCAAAGATGATTGAGTTCAATAATTCATTCACTTCACCAAGAAAGAAGAAGCCAAAGCAGTGATGACTGGGGCCTATGTACTGAATTACCAACGACCTTTATAACATCCCAAGGTGACTTCCCATCCCAGGACTCTGAGAACGATGAGGAAAGGATGTATGTACAGCAATTTGATTGCCCAAACTCTTGAAAGTCGTGCTCACGAGACAAGCTTGCATAACTGAGTTTCAGGTTAAAGGATGGGGGCTGGGGGAGCCATTTCTCTTTGAAGAATTATAACGACCAGCTAGTGGTTTGGAACATTGACTGTGTGTGGCACCTTGTCAAGTCCCTGTAAACCTCATCACAACTTTCTAACTGACACGTTTATTGAGCAGGTAGTACAAGAATGCTGACTGGTGGAGGGTACATCTCCTCAGACATCCTATCTGACCAGTGACTGCTTTACAGAGGTCTTCACAGGAGCACAGAGACGTTCCTTTCCTGGTCCACAGGGCCTGAGGAGGTGAGCCCTGCTTCAAACGCAGATCTCCCCCAGCTCTGTCCAAGGAGTGTTTCCTGCTCTAGCCCCACTGCAACCACTATTTGGGCTCTGATAAAAATCCAGGCCATTTTCAGTCCTGTGAAGAAAACCTAGTGACCTCATGAACTATGTATAGTCTTAAAGGGATCATAAGATCACGACAAAAGATGTCAAAACTTTCCAGTGTCTCCTCTCACTACAGGCAAGGGAGCACACAGGAGTCTGATTTGAAATTCTAAAATGTGCCGTGAGTTACTGTCCAGACAGGCGGAGCCCCTCTGAGCTGAGAGGACTGGAAGGCTGAGCAAAAGCCTGCCAGTCCTGATGCCGAGATTCTGTTGGTCTGTGCCTCTTGTTCAGCTCAGCTGGCCAAGATTTTTCTTTCTATTGATTCCCCATTACAGAGCATCTGTAATGGTTCCCTTTTCCTGGAACAGACTGCAGAAGTCCCTTCTGACCTTTGATAAGCTGGCTGCCAAACTTGGTCTACCAGATTAAATGGCAAGGAAGTAAGGAGAAAGGATCGAGAAACACAGACTGCTGTGTAAAAAACAAAGTGAAAAACAAGTATTTATATTTGGCTTCAAGCTTAGAAATGAAAGTGAATGTGCGACCACTCGATGTGGGATGTACCAAATTTGACAGTCTAATGGCTTTACAATATCCACTGCCAGGACTGACCAAAGACGATGGAAACCTATTTTGGACCTCAAGGGGTGGGGGTGTCGGGGGAGAGGGAGAGGGCAAGGAAGTCAACTACTTCTAGGCAAACTGCCCGATAAGCTTAAAGTATAAATACAAGGCAAAAAATAGATGCACAACCATTTTATCTCTCCAATCAGAATTTCACAACCACATCCCCTACTTCCTTTAAAAAAGTCTGTGCAGGGCACAGTGCTCTTTAAAAGACAGGGATGTACATTTGCATAAGGAAGATACATTTGTTAAGAAATCCACAAATATAGGGCTTCAGGGATCACTATGTTTACATACATGAAATGTCATCTCTCTAGCATCTGTTTGAAATTAAATAAAAAATATCCCCTAATAAACGTAGAGGTATAGAGGAGAAACATGACAAGAACGGCAGATTTTGAGCTCTGGCATCAATAAGTGATGTTTACACTGAAAGCTTATTTCATGACAAAACTGACTTAACTAACAAGTCATTTAGCAACGACTCATTTGGCATGAATCTTTCTGGTCCTGTTCTCTCATCTATAACACAGGAATAAGAGGCTACCTGTTTCGTGGGTGACAAGGGAAGGGTTAAAGAGATGTGAGTATACCTAGAAACTGGTGGCTTGTCACAAGCACTACGAAGTGTTTGTTTTGTTCACATTGTTGTTATTGGAAACCTCCTCCCAGCACTGGGATAGAAATTTGTCAATGGCCAATCCTTGATTCAGCATCAGGGTTAGTAAAAGTATACTAGCATCCAAGACAGTAGCCCCAACGCAGCAGCACAAAGCACGTGTTTCTTGTCAGAGTCACCACCCAGACACAATACAGAAGTCCTTCTTCCACTTCAACAACCTCCTGAAACAAACTATGTCCTGCCACCCAGTTCAGTAATGGTAGATCAGTGGTTTTTACCAATAAAGGACCCTTTGGAGAGTGTGACTAATGTGGTCTTTGTTGCAGGCTTATCATTCAGAGAGGTGACTGAAAAACAGGTTATCTGGTACCTTGACTATAGAAAGAGATTTGAGGATGGAGATTAATAGAGCATATTCTGATCAAAGATAAAAAACACATAATCTGAAGCACTATTTACCAAAGCAAGGAACTGGAAATAACAATAGGGAAATGGTTAAAAATATTAAGAAAAATCTATATTATGGAATCCTGTTCCTCCATTTGAAATCATTTTGATGATATATATTTACTAATAGATTATAAAATAATTACAAATTACAAAAATTACATAGCATATGATTTAATTTTATTAGCATATCATGGGAACTGATACCTAAATACTCTTTTGATAAAAGCTTGGATAAGGGGAAATAAAAATAATAACAGTAGTCATCACTCACTAATACAATTATAATTGATTTGTATTCTGTATTCACAGATTTTAGTCTGTTTTTATGTCTTCTAGAATTAACATAGACTACTTTTCAAACCAGGAAAATAAATTATTAATATTATAGGTTTTTTTAATGCTCATGAAAAAACCTGGACACATTTTTTTCACAACCAAGAATAAACTTAACTGTGCGGAACAGTATGTATTCATCTTGGGATCTTGAGGAAATCTGAACGAAAGAGATTCACAAATGAGGTTGAGTCCTTGCCCTTTAGTAACTGAGCTTATGTAATTAGGGTTGGAACAGAGGAAATTATGGTGCATAGAGCTCCTACCTCCACCTTTTCCATCCTCACAATACCTACATATCTATCCTTGGAGCAAGTAGCAGATCTCACATTTTCTCCTGCCTTTCCCTGCTAAAACCTGGTCTCAGAAAAGTTGTTTTAATATGTGTCCAAGGTATACATTAAAATTACACCATTCTCACTTACCCTGAGGCCTGACAAGCCCAAGAACTCACAATATTGGAAGTGTCTGAGGTCAGGGCCATTTGGTTTCCAGAAGATTTTCAAACTAGAGAATGATTTCTTTAAACATTCTAATTTCAGTAGCTTTATTTACCAGTGGTACATAGAAGAAATAATAAAGAGTAGATGGTTAGGTAACCTGGAGGAAAACAGTATCCTTTCTCTCTGGTCTATGAGGTGACTTGCCATTTCCAGAAATGTATGTCCCCTGAATAAATCAGGGCCACCATTGGGGGCAACAGCCCAACCCCCTTACCCCACTAAAGCTGGTTCCCAACCAGACGTTCCAGGGCAAACACTGTTGATCCAATATGAAAATCTTGACACAATCCAAAAAGCACTTTGTGTTCATGTATACAGTTTAATGAACAAACAATAACTGAATGTTTTGGTCTGAAGACTTCAGATAAATTCACCTAGAAGAAAACATTTGTTCTGGTGATGTAATCAGAACATTATAGTCAACTTAAGTTTGGGGCACCAGAGAGTCTCTTCCATAAAATTCTCCCTTTACTGATCCTGGGTAAATGCCAAAATATGGATTTCTCACAGTATCAAATCTATTCAGTCAATAGCCTACACGACCTTAAAGATAACTTAAAATTTTTAAATCTTTAGCATTACAGGCCTAAATAAAAGGCTTCTCTGTGACTGTAAGTACCGTGAAGGTAAATAATATATCATTTTGTTCACCCCCATACACTCAGCACTTGGCACAAAGCCTAGTTGCACTGTAAACACTGGATAAATGGGTATTAAGTGATGGAATGTTAAATGAACTGCAGTATAAGTCTAGTGGATTAGATGGCTAAAAGAATTCAACTTTTCCACTTTAATAATTTGGTAAGTTCTTTTGTGTTCAACCTTTCACGTGCATATAATAGTTAACCCTCCCAAACCACTGATGTAGGCATTTATTATTAAAATTTTACAATCAAAAAATTTGTGGCGAATTACAAAATTACTTTTGTAAAGTCACATAGAGAGAAAGTAGCGTTAATAGGATTCAACCCAGGCCTTTGACCCCAAATTGATGACTTTTCTACTATTTTACAGCTGCCTCCATGGGCAAAGAAACTTCATTCTCTGGAAGACCTAGTGCCAAAATACGGAAGACTTGGGCAGTTGTAAGTGCCTGGAGGTAATAGCAACATTCCAGCAACTCTCCAAAATCAATTTATTTCCGCAGATTCTCAGAAGCCCTGCCATTCACCTTCTGAGAACAGACACCCCAGTCCTTCCTACCTAACTCCAGCTGTTCCTTTGCTTCTCTTAATAAAGTGAAGACATTCATGCCCATTTTTTTTCTCTACAGAAACTAAACAGGAAAGAAAAACAGGAGCTGGATGAAGAGACCCATTATTCTACATAAATTATAAAATATCTTTAAACATTGCCTGGGATCATCTTCCAGTTCTCATAAAAACGTCTCTTCTTTGTAAACATTAGTCTGCAAATTTAGAAGCACTTAATAAAATGTCACGTGAAGCACCACAGGGATGGCTTGACTGAAAACCGTCTCAGGGGCTCCATCAGCTCCTCTGAAGGCTCTGACAACCATCCACTGGAAGGGAGTCCCAGGCCCCATAGTGTAGACTGCAGCATGGCTCACACTTGAGGGGAGTGGCTCTCCTGCTCTGATCCCCACCCACTGCCCATGCTCGACCCTCCACAGAGGGACCTCTGTCCATGCCCAGGAGACACTGGCTGTGTACTTCTGAGAGGGAGAGAGACTCTAAAGTCTGCTGTGTGGAGTAAGTTAAAACAGCTGTCAACTGTAGAGACTCATGGAAGAGGAGCCATGCCTTTCCCTCTGTAGATCACAAAGAAAAGTATAAACCTAATCAGCCCTGGGGGTTGAGGTCTAGACATTGGCCTCCTTCCCTTTTCTCCTGGGTCCAATGGTGGGGGGGAGGGGATTCTTCTTTGCCATGAAAGGAGAGGCAAGCTACTTGCAAGCAAAAATGCCCTAACTCCATGTCCTGGAATCATGGTGTGTTTGAACTAGGTGGCTTTCATTTTAAAACTGAGGAAATCGACGGTCAGTGAGGCAAAGTGAATTGCCCCAGGTCAGCACTAAATTAGAACCCAAGTCAGTATCAACTCTGCACCCTATTAACTCCACCCCACACCTTTGTTCTTCCTCCACTTTAAAATTAACTCAATATGTGGTCAAAGATATTTCTGAATAAAACAGAAAACATAACTCAAATAACACCATCTTTTTCAGACCAAGTGAGAACCAAAAAAAAGTGGGAAAGAAACAAGCATACCCTGCTGTGTGGTTAATAAAAGTTAATAACCTCAACATGGGCCCCCTTCACGTAATCCCTGAATCCTAAATCAGGATGTCAACCAGTTTGGAAGATTTGCCCTAAACAGCCTGAAACTCCCTGAAGCGGATTAAGGGAGAGATAGAGGTGAATTGGCCTCCTTTTTCCTTGACTGGCCCCCGTGACTTCCAAAAATAATACTCAGGCCCATCTGCTCAGTAAGGCCTTTAGTTTATTTGTAGTTAGTGGAAGGATAAGACTATAAATTAAACTCAGATGCCGTGAGGGAGAAAAGTCAATCCTTCCAAATTCAGCATTGAAAGCCTTTCTTGTTTTCATGCTGAATCAAAGACCACGGGGGCAACAGAGCTTTGACCCAGTATCCCCCAACTCCAAGGAGGAAGGGCCAGAGAAAAGGGGACTTGTCCTAAAAGGGTTCACATTCTCTAAGCCAGCAAGCCAACCCGGGGCCCTTGTTTTGATCGCCAAGGTACCTGGGCAGCCGCAGATCTCCTGAGAAGTGGTTCCGTGTCTGAGGCACCGCCAGGCTCCTGCCTGGGCATGGTGTGTGGCCAAGGTCAGGCAACCACAAGAGAGGGACCACGGCGCCCTTTGTCCAACCAAGCCGGTCCACCAAACAGACCCTGTGGGCCCCGGGCACCGCCTTTCAGCCCTGCCACCAAATACCATTTCACTGGCTTCTGTGATATTTGCTTGGTTTTGAATGCGGAGCTCTGTCCAAAGGCAGGAGGTCCAGAGCAGGAATTCGGGAGCCTGAATTCTGAGGTCCAGGCCCGCTCTGCCACCAGAGGGATGGGCAACCGGAGACGCGCACCTCACTGTTTCTGCATTTCAATTTCCTCATCAGTAAAATGAAGGAACTTCACTGAGCCACCTATGTGGCCATTTCCAGGTCTTTTCAGCAAGGATTTCCCAGGGCAACAGGAAGTGTACTACCTTTAAAATGTAACTTCTCAAACTCATGCTTTCTTTCCTGCTCTTCACCCCCCTCTCGCCACCTCTTGTCCTCCAAATAAAGTACATCTGAAAACCTGGGAAGAGCAAGGCACTAGGAGAGAGGCAGGTCCAGTGTGTCACCTGTATAACTCAGGAATGACCAGTAAGAAGCACCCCCCTCCTGGGCTTCCTGCTGTCCACTGCCAGCAAAATTGGGAGCTTGCTTCTGCTCGCCCTCCAGTCCCCAGCCAGGAGAGGAGAGCTGGAGGCAGATTTTCACTCGCTTTGTCTACGGAAGATTTAAACATCTAAAGTCAACAAGGTATTTCCGCTAGGACACTGTCAGACAAAAATAGCTTAATGAGTTAAGTCCATCTCAGCACAGGACATTTCTTTTGTATACGAGGTCATTTCATCTTTTCCTTGCAAATAGTTCTCTCTCCATTTTCTGTGAACAGTTGTCAGCCAACGACATCCTGTGGGCCAGGTTGCCCCCAAGCTCAGAATGGTTTTTACATTTTTAAGTCATTGGGGGAAAGTCAAAAGAAGACTATTTCACAAAACATGGAAGTTATAGGAAAGTCAAATTTCAGTGTCTACATAAAAACTTTTATGGCAGCACAGCAGCACTCATTTTTAAAAACATTGTCTACTGCTGCTTTTTGCTACTGGAGCTGAATAGAGTGGTTGCAGCAGAGCCTGTGTGGTGTGCAAGCCTGAAAACCATTTAGTGTCCAGCCTTCTCGGAGAAGGGGTGCCGATCCCAGACACAGAGGGAGAGGGTCCAGAATTCAGCACAGAGCCAGCGCTGAGCTGGGAGCCCCTGGCCAGAGCTGGTTCACAGCGTGAGGAAAGCAGAAGCTACTGCAGAGGAAAGCCACCGAAGAAGTCATTTCACCTGGCCTCTCCCCTCTGCTGATGAGTTTCACTTCAAATCCACTTCAGTTCATTTTATCATAAACTGTCTCTATTCTTACAGTATGAACAACTTTGTTTACCCCTTAGAAAGATTATTTTGTTATTAAATAATTGATTTTGTCTGGAAATACTGTGTTATGGTAGATAAATATTCCTAGCTCAGAAACAGTCCGCCCACTTGGCTGTTTTCTGAAGACATCTGTGGACTTCTGTGCTTTGCCCGTATTTAAAATGCGACATGTTGCCCTGGCTGGTGTGGCTCGGCGGTTGGGGTGCTGGCCTGAGCACTGAAGCGTCTTGGGTTCTATTTCTGCTCAGGGCACATGTCCAGATTGTGGGTTCGGTTCCCATTCCTATCGATGTTTCTCTCTCAAATCAGTGTTTCTCTTTCTCTCTCCTCCCCCTCCCTCCCTCCCTTCCATTCTAAAAATCAATGGAAAAAAATACCTTCAGGCGAGGATTAACAATATGAAAATTTTTTTTAAATGCTACATGTTGGCAACAAAAGGAAAATGTGAGTCTTTTATTTATTTTGTTTTTTAATTGGTTTTTGAGAGAGAGAGGAAGGGAGAGAGAGAAAAGCAACAATGTGAGAGAGAAGCATCAATCGTTTGCCCTCCATACACACCCCAACCAGGGATCGAACCCGTAACCCAGGTATGTGCCCTGAGCAGGAAGTGAACCGGCAACCCTTCAGTTCACAGAACACTGAACCAGCTGAGACACTCTGGGGGGGCCATTTTCCATTGTTTTGTAGGCTATTCGTCTTTTATTCCAGCTGAACTTTCATACCATCTTATATATTATAGAGAGCAAACCTTTGTTAGTTAAATACATTATAAATGTATTGCAAATACATTATTTACAAATGTATTACAAATGTTTGTCTGCATTCTTTGTTCATGATTTCTTTCATCATAAAAAGAGTTTTAATTATTTTTATATTAAGAAAATCAAGGGTATTTTTTAAATGAATCGATATAACGCTTCCAACAGATAGTGATAAAATGGAAAGTTGAAGCACACATACATTGACCAGTTTTTCCTCCCTGACCTGTACATTAAATTGCATCTTGCTCTGCAGGGAAGATTTGAAAGTTTATACTTGGAAGAGAGTTCCCATAATTATTCAAAAACAATGAGGTTTTTAATTGAATACACCCTGCCCTAAATCCACAATCATTTGATTGTCTTGCTAAATAGATGTTTCAAATGACTGCTCCTTTTGATTTTTCCTTCCATTTGAATGCTTTTCAAAAAACAATGGAATTAATTACCACAAAAATATTCATGTAATAGAGTCAAATGTCGTTGAAACTAAAATGATGATTTAGATGATGTAGCTGGCTGGAACTTAGCCAGGTTTCATCATAAATGCCAAAGACAACAGCATTTAAAAAATCAGTGCGCACTGCGACTTATAGCATGTCAAAAGGTGTTACCTTCTATATCATAACCCCCTTGGGTGTTTTCCAGGGTCATTGCTCACCTAAGCTTCACCTGTGTAATGCTCCAAGTACCTCTGGAGCCATACAAAGGTGGATCAAGAGGGCCAACTTAACCTCAGGCAGCCCAGTGAATTCACCAGTTCACTAAGGATGGCATGGCCTTCCACCTGGAGATGCAATTTTGGAAAATATATATGATTATGACATTCCCAGGGGTCTAGGAATCCCCTAGAGTCTGGGTTTGGCTCTGACTCTTCACAAACCTCCCCAAGGCTAAGTAGAAACCCTTCCCTAGGTTAGGTTCATCCTGTGCGAGCCCATTTTGGGTTCCTTCCAGCTGAGCCAAACCAAGCCTTCCACTGACCTTCCCCAATCCTCAGGAAAATTCTTAGTGACTTCTAGATCTCTCTAAAGACTGGGGAGTTGACTGAGTCAATGCAGAGACTCTGGGAGCAGTTCCACATACTGCCCCATGAACCCCTTGTGGCCCCAGGACCCCTCTCAGAAGCCCTGGTAATAGAAAGGGAAGTGGTTCTGTTAAAGTCATAGAAAAGTTTTGTTTTCAGCAAATCCCCTCTTTCTTATACCATTTTATACAAAAGACCATCAGGTACTAGTGGGGGAGAGAAACAAGATGGTGACGTAGGGAACCGCTGCACCCGCCGCCTCCGCAACCACATCAAAATCACAACGAAAACACAGAACCACCATCACTCAGAGCCTCCTGAGATCTGGCTGCACAGAAGCCCCACAACCGGGGAGCTGAAGAAGCACCGAGAGCGGGAGGAGGGGCGGAGACGCGGGCAGATCGGGGCTGAATCGCAGAGACGCGGCCATGGGCCCACACCTGGTGCCGCGGGGTAAACCCGGGAGGGAATCTCGGCGGTGGGGGTTTCCCGGAGGAGGGAGGGTCCCAGCCCTACAGCAGGCCCCCAGCCCAGGGCTCCAGGGCGGGGAAGAGACGTCCCCACAACTCCGGGCTGTGAAACCACCGGGGCCTGTCCCTGAGGGTGGCGGAGGCTGCGGGAGCCCCAGCAGCTCCTCTAAAGGGCCCGGCGCGGACTCACTCGGACGCTCCCTCTGAGCCCAGCGCCGGGAGCAGCCTGAAAGGACCCGGGACACTCGGGGAGGGACTAACCTGCCTGAGATCCGGGCGAGAGGCAGAGGGCGGCTTCCTCCCAGGCAGAAGGGCTGGCGGAGGCCATGGCTCCTTTGGCGAGTCCTCCCCGCACACAGCCGGCAGGCAGGCGCCATGTTTGAATCGCCAGCACCTGACTCACACCTTTGGCCCCGCCCCGTGATTCCCGGAGGCCCCGCCCCTCCCACCTGCAGCTCATCCAGGCCATTTCCAGGGGCTTTTCTGTGCAAGTGGCCTCTTGAGCCTTATGCTTAGGAATTTTTCCTAAAATCTCTCAAACAAGCAGCAGCGGGCCCCATACGGCTTGATAAGTGGCCCCAGGCCTGGCACTAGCGGCAGCCTGCACTGGCTCATAGCTTGGCCTCTCCTGGGCACCTCCAAGCCCAGCACAAGTAGCAGCCAACTATGGTTTGCTGTGTAGCTCATGCTGGGTGGCCCTGGGCAAGGCACTGGCAGAGGCTGACTCTGCACCTCCCAGGAGGCCCCAGAGACAGTGCACCTGGTGGTCAGACTCGAACATGCTGGATTACAACCCTACCACATCCACGAGTGACACACTCAAGGAGTGCACTTGGTGAACACCAAAGCTCCACTAAAGTAAACCCTGCTCCATAGGGGTGTCTCCAGCACAGCAGCTCTCTGGCTGTAGTTGCTGCTGGTTCTCACAGCTGATTGGGGGGGGGGGGGTCAATTTCTCCCAGTGACACCAACAGCAACCAAGGCTCAACTACAACAGGACAGTGCACACAGCCCACACAGGGGAGCACCTAGAAGGCCCAGCTCAGGTGACTGGGGAAGCTGAGCCACTGGACCCTACAGGACACCTACTACACAAAGACACTACAAATTCCAGGAGACACAGCAGCTCTACCTAATACACAGAAACAAACACCTGGAAACAGCCAAAATGTGGAGGCAAAGAAACATCTCACAAAGGAAAGAAGAGAAGAAATCTCTAGAAGAGGAACTAAATGAAGTAGATCCAAGCAAGCTAACAGATACAGAGTTCAGAATTTTGTTTATAAGGATATTTAAGCTGACTATTAGGGAAATAACTGAGAAAATCGATAACATAATAAAGTACCAATTTGAAATAAAGGCTACACAAACTGAAATGAAGAATAATTTACAGGGGATCAACAGTAGAGTAGAGGACGCTGAGAATCAAATCAGCAATTTGGAACATGAGGAAACAAAAAACACCCAACCAGAAAAGCAAAAAGAAAAAAGAATCCAGAAATATGAAGATAGTATCAGGAGCCTCTGGGACAATTTCAAGAGGCCCCACATTCGTATTATTGGGGCGCCAGAAGGGGAAGAAAGAGAGAGAGCAAGAAATTGAAAACCTACTTGAAAAAATAGTTACAGAAAACCTCCCCTACCTGGGGAAAGAAATAGACTTACAAGTTGGGAAGCACAGAGAGTCCCAAACAAGAGGAACCCAAAGAGGCCCACAGCAAGACACATAATTAAAATGCCAAAGGTTAAAGACAAAGAGAGAATCTTAAAAGCAGCAAGAGAAGAGCAGTTAGTTACCTACAAGGGAGCACCCATATGACTGTCAGCTGATTTCTCAACAGAAACTTTGCAGGCCAGAAGGGAGTGGCAAGAAATACTCAAAGTGATGAAAAACATGGAACTTCAACCAAGATTGCTCTACCCTGCAAAGCTATAATTTAGAATTGAAGGTCAAATAAAGAGCTTCACAGAGAAGAAAAAGCTAAAGGAGTTCATCACCACCAGACCAGCACTACAGGAAAAGTTGAAGGGTCTTCTTTAAGAAGAAGCTAATGAACAAAAGAATCTGATGAACTAAATAGATACAGAGACACTGACGCATGAAACAGATGATCATATCTCAGAGGAAAGAGGGAAGGGGGGTGGAGGGTGGGAAGAGATTAACCAAAGAAGTTATATGCATATATGCATAACCCATGGGCACAGTCAATAATGGGGTAAAGGCCTGGGGAGGGAGTGGGAGCGAAGTGGAGGGGGTCAATTGGGGGGAAAAAATGGGACACCTGTAATAATCTCAACAATAAAGATAAATTAAAAAAAAAAAAAAAGACCATCAATTGTAAAGCACATCCTTTTTATGTACCAGTAAGAAAATCAAGCTGCCAAATATTAACATATACGATTTTTTAAAATACATTATAATTAGAGTTGTTGAAATTTTTTTTAATTAAAAAATGTATTTTCCCCCACAAATGTCCAAAAAAAAAAACAAAACAGTGATGATAATGATGTTTAGTGTTTATACCCTCACAAAGAATTTCCTAAAATATTAAAGAAAAGTTGGGTTGGTCATTTTCCTCTTTGGTCACTGTAAAAAAATGCTGTATTGGTATAACCCTGAGGAAACCTCCATGTAGTGGCCTGTGTGGCAGAAGGCCTCTGTATTCCAAAGTGTGACTTTTCTAGGACACATACTCATATTCAGCATCCTAATTATAAGCTATCAAATGCAAAACCATGCATCAACATGTTTTGAAAGTAAATAAAAAATATAGCAAGCATCTATCTTTTTCAATGAAAGCCACATCCCTTTTAAATTCTTTGAAACCTACCCTCAGTATTTTTTCTAGACGCATGACACAACAGTGACAGAGGGACTGTGGTTCTATGACCTGCCCTAATCATTGTCATACTACAAGTTCTCGGTAAAAAAATGACGATGTCAATTGTTATAAAGAGATAATCACAAAAGAGTTAAGGTTTTCATTCTACAATATGTAGTCTTCATTTGGTTTGGGCCTAGCTCACATGGAACAGTGTTCTTTATAAAATGGAACTTTCAAAATTTCAAATTCTAAATGACAACAGTAGTTGCACATTGGCCTGTTGGATGGATCTAAGTAAATGTACCTTGCTAGTCATGTCTGCATCACTATTGACAGATAAAAATCTCTGATATGTAAAATAAAACTCTTTTCCAAGGCATAAATCATGCTTTAAAAGCCTTCAAAAGTTACCAAATATCATGGGTTATTCATTTAATTAATTTAAACATCAATTACTAAATATGAAGTTTATAGAATATATAATTTCTTTATCCAAAATCACAGAGTTGAACAATTCCATGACACCCACCATGTAGTAGAAATCTACAGTTTGCTTCCACATCTCTCCTCTCATCTGCTGAAATCAGAACCTTTTGTTTGGGGCAATATCCCCTCAGACCCCTGTCCAATATTTCTTTCCAGTAATTGCCCCAATCCTATTACACCTTTGTCCTGGCCCAGGGTGATTGGTGCGAGGCAGATCTCTGACCCACAGAAAACCAGTAAGAGTTCTTTCCTGGGATTTTTTAAATTACCGCTGGGAAAATAGGTTCAATACCTCTCCAGTGGCAAAACTGGATATGCAGCGAACTGGGGCTGGATCAGCCAAGTTTCTAGATTTGCAAATAAAGGGCACTGATCTGAGATAACAGAGTTTACCCAGAGGGGGAAGCAGAGCTATGAAAAATAAAAGGAGAATCTGGGGGCATTGGAATTCCTGGTTCCAATATTCCCAATGCCACCTTTATTCCTGATTTCTTGCAATCACACAAAAATTCCAGAACTTTCTTCTTATTGTCTGAAGTAGTCTCAGTTAGACTGTTCTGACTTGGAACCAAGAAGGTTCTTGTGGACTTGAATGTGATAAAATTGAACCCTATGTTCTTCTTGTTCTAAAGAGTAAGGGGGTGTTGGGCTCAAAGTATGTGCATAATTACCTCACCACTCTATAGGTATCTAGGACAGTCCCACTGAACTATAAATGTAATTAAGATTCATGGAAGAAAGTAGTGAAAAGAGGTCATTTGATGTGGTTATTCACAAACTAGACCCAGATCTAACATCTCTAAGTGGTCACTGACTGCTGACTGCTGACTGCTGACGGGGGTTAGAACAGCAGTGGCTGTGTCCGGTGGCTGAGGATCCAGTTGGACTCTGGGACCAACCAGCTGGGTGAAATTCAGTAGGCCTCTTCACTTCCTAATCTATAATATACAAATCTGGAGATTTCTGAGCTAACTCCAGTGCTTCTTACCTTCCACAATACCTATTTAGAGAATTCTCTTTCCTCAAACAGCCATTTTCTGAGAGCAGCAACTGAAAATATTTCTGGATATTAAGAAGAAAAATCTAAGTAAACCAAACATCCATGCTGGGTTTGTGACTTGGAGGGAGTGTGAATCCAGTTAACCTGACACAGAGAAAATGCCAGGGCCTCCATTCTCTCACCTTCCCTTCTGCAGGAGGCTTAGGACCCACATCAGAGCAGCTCCAGGAAGAAAAGCCTTGTGTAAAGGCAAATGAGCTCTGGTGAGTATAAGTTGCTAGTCACAGGAAATAGGCATGCACTATAACATTTTTTTTTCCCAGCCTTCCAGGTCCTGAACAAGTACTCATAAAGTTGAATAATTAATCTAGCATCATGGACCAGAGACAAATTTCTCTTATGAAAGAGTCCCTCAAAGGCATCTGGCTTAACTTCCTGGCCTATTCCTAACTCCCTTCCACCCACCAGACTCCGTTAGGAAGAAGGCACTTCAGATCTTGCAAGGCGGCATTGCATCTCATAACAGCTTTAAATAGTAAGAAGTTCCTCCTTTTATTGACCCCAAATCTCCGTGGCCCTCTTTCCAATCACCTGACTCCAATTCTATCCCACAGGTCTCAGAAGGCAGATCTGCTCCACTGTGGTTATGAAAACCCTTCAGATGTCGAGAGCCTGTGCCTACCATCTTTCCTGTGGCTAGCTATCCCCCTCCTAAGCTACTCATTACCTGACAAGATACTAGGTACTTTCCACTCCTCATAGTCACCACACCCGACATGGTCTACATGTCCTTCAAGGGTGGGTTCCAGAACTGACTGTGGCTGGAGAGTCCATTGCAACAGAGTCCGCTGAACACCTGAGCTGCCATTCAGCCCAATACCCCAGGTGCCGTGGGGGAGCTTCTCTCAGACATCAGCACTTCTAGCTCCCATCTGACTGCCTTTCTGGTAGTTTGTATTATAGTTCACAATCTTGAATGCAGCCCTATAGGGCCCCACTGCAGGAGGTGGGCAGTGCCCAGTCACAGGCTAACCCATCAGCCTGACCCAGGAGAATAGGCGTCAGGGCAGAGCTGTAGCCAAACTGCAGTGGGCATATAGGGCCAGCAAGAAACTAACCTTTGTTTTTGCAAACCACTGAGATCTTGGGGTGGTGTGTCGCTGTAGTGTAACCATAGCTCCTCTTTTTGGGGAGCACACGCCTTCAACACAGTTTATATAGTTAAGAAGTGGTAGACCATACCCTCCAGTCTTAGATATGACCTAGAATTGTTAGGCCAATAAGGTCCCTCCCCAACGCCCCCCATCCCACCTCCCACTCGACTTCCACCCAGACATAATGATCCGTACTGGGATCCCAGCAAGACCATTAAGAACAGTGTCTGGGACTTTTATTAGAGCTCCTGGAAAAAGAGGTAGTCTTCTGGTGGGATCACCAGTTCTAAGTCTATTAGCATAGAACCACTACTCACCATTATCTGGCAAGAAACAGCCTGGCTAAGAATGACAAAACTACAGAAGACAGCAGGGCCAGGAAATGGGGGGGAGGGGGGGGAGTGAGATTTAGACCCCAGGCCTTGCCATGATTCAGGAAGTGCCAATAAATTTCCCACTTTTTTAAATCAAGATTTTGTTTTGTTTCTGAAATTTGCAACCCAAAACTATAATCCTGACCCAAAACATTGCAAACCAAAATAGACTCCCATCCTGTCTGACAGTGTCTGGATGGAAGGGAACTTAAAATTCAGACTTCTTCTTCTATAGCCTATGGACCAGACAGAAACTAAGTTATTCTAAAGTGACAAGAATATGCCCCATTTAAAAAATATTATATGGATATGTAGTAAATAACTTGTCTCAGAAACTCATCCCAGGTCTTAACATCTTCATCATCATAACAGGCTTCCACTCTAGGAACCACCACTTGCCAAGTGTCTCATTCTCTTCACCTTCTTATTAGCTTAGGAAATTAGGTGTGAAGTTTTAACAAAATGCACAGAATCACACACACAGAGCTTGCGCCTGACCCACACAATCCCACAGAAGTCTGAAAGCAGCTACGAAGCAGTATCACAGCATCGCATGTCCTGTGACAACCTGAACTGAGTAGCAGTTCCCTGAATGCCAGTCTTCCTGAGGTTTTACTGTAAAGCTCCATAACGGCATAAAAACTGTGTGATAAAATATAAGCAAACTTACACTGGACAACAACCAGCAATGCATTTAGATTGATCCTCTGTCCAGGCAAGATTTGGCTGGAAGTACCAGTGACCTAATAGGCCACATATATTCCCGAACATCTAGTCCCTCTGCTGTAGGGTTATCTGACTGATTAGGTCTTTTCAAGAGCTTCTCAAAAGCAACAAAACCTTCCATTTACTTGAAAGGTCCAGTTTCCTTTTTTTGGCACCTGGGAGAAGTAATTCATGAACAAATTTTTAGAAATGCCTTTTGGTCATCCTGCCTAATCATACCTGAAAAATGCCACATCACAGCTGACCAGTGACAAGAAGCACAGGGAACAAGTTGAAGAGAGTGCTCTTTCCACTGTACCACACTCCCCTCCGGCACATCAGTAAAAGGTAAATATCACCAGCAGGAGTGTTAGGGTCATGTGGATTTCATCCTACCAGGAACTCTGTTCAAGAAATTTTCAACAGCCCGAGTGGGCATGGCTCAGGGGTTGAGCGTCGACCTAGGATCCAGGCGAGCAGGGTTCGATTCCTGGTCAGGGCACATGCCCGAGTTGTGGGCTCGATCCCCAGTCGGGGGTGTGCAGGAGGCAGCCAATCAATGACTCTCTCATCATTGATGTTTCTATCTCTCTCTCCCTCTCCTTTCCTCTCTCTGAAATCAATAAAGATATATTAAAAAAAAAAAAGAGAGAGAAATTTTCAACAGAACAAGGTGCCCTCTCCTTGGACCGAGCACAGCCCCACACAGGTGGCGTGACCTGCGGTCCCACTGCTAGAAGTGCCCTGCCTCTAGGGACCTGGGAAAAGATGACATCATGCCAGGGAAATAGTAACGACACTGACTAAACAGGCTGTATGGCTCACAAACCACATCCCCGTAACTCCACAGAGCCCAGAGCAGCTGGAGGTTTCATTAGCACTTTAAGGAAGGTCAAAAGCTTCCTTGGCCAGAGGTATTGCTGAATTAAACAGCATTAGTGAGTCTCTGTGGGATGAAAATGAGTTTACTTGGCATGCATTTTAGTGGTCCTGAGCTTTGGCAATTTATTTGGCAGGTGTGTGAAGGGAATAGAGCTCCACTTCGTAACTGGAAATAGCAAATTTAATACCAAAAAGTAAAAAGTGTGCATTTGTCAATTCTCGATACAGGTGAGATGTGGAAATCTTAGTTTACAGACGCTTCCTGTCTGGGATTTCTGTTGCTAAAATTTCTAGTTGCATTTGATTTAAGCTTCTAACCTGGAACAAAACAATTTTTAAGAAATCAGAAGAAAGAAAAAAATGCTGATGGCTAGAATTAAGACAAAGTTACCATTTTTACAATGTAAGTCCTGAAACGAGGCTCCTTCCTAACCCATCTACACAGTGGGTGGATGGTGAGGAGGTCAGGAGCCAGAAGCAATTCATTTTCCTGGGACTCCAGCCTTCCATCCCTCTTTCCTAATAAACATACACATAAAATGTCTTAAAAGGTAAATCTCAACTCTGTTTCTTCTACCAAAACGCCATTCTGTGCTAAGACCTGACCCCGTACCATATTCTAGCTGACAGGCCTTTATACATTCTGGTGTCTGAACCTTT
Source organism: Miniopterus natalensis (assembly GCF_054644295.1). Lineage (NCBI taxonomy): Eukaryota > Metazoa > Chordata > Mammalia > Chiroptera > Miniopteridae > Miniopterus > Miniopterus natalensis. The sequence continues at coordinate 36,093,967 of NC_142087.1, read as the reverse complement.
CTTCAAATGAAGAGAAATCACAGAGATGGGAAAATGGAGGTTGCTCCACTATTTCTCAGATATACTGGGAGTTAGGGAGAAGGGAGCAAAATAGATTCAAGAAGACAGCCCTTGGCCAAATCCTTAATTCAGTCAAGATGACCTGGTGCCTCGCTATCTCTTCTGAACCAGCCCTGCCTCCTGATGCCTTTTCATACTGCCCTGGGTCCTGCACTTCCTGCCACTCCTCCTGTCCCGCTGACCACAGGCACCTCTGGCCCACACCTGGTTTTTTTGGAACATACAGTGTTCGCCAGCACAGCGTTTTACATCTGAATTCTTTGCCAAAACACAAAGTCTAGGAAAGGGCTGGATTGTCTGTGGTCCATTTGGCATCACTGCCACCCCCACCTAAGGCCCTCTTTGAACACCAGGCAAAGGCCAGGACTGCTCTGCCCAGAATCATCTACTCCACGTGCTTCAGTATTAGACTCTGCCAGGAGAGGCACTGCATGGATAGGGAAGGGAAGAGGAGCTGAGATGCTTCCAGAGCACCTGCAAACACACACATGGGCAGACAGGTCAGAGGGTAACCTTGAAGGTCTCAGCACCCTCCCTCAGGCCCCTGAGAATTACCCAATCAGTGCTGTAGGGACAGTGGACAGTGGCTTCTTCAGGCTCGTGAGTGTTGGGGCTGCCAACTGAGAGACAGCTAGAAGTTCTCAAGAGGTCAAAGAGCAGCCAAAGATACCTGAATGCACCTTGGTACCACAGGCGGAGAACTGTGGGGTCTGCAAGAACTTCCTTTGCTTCCATCCTTCCCAAGTGGTATAAACCTGAACTTCTATTGCTTAAATAAAGTGGCTTCTGTTTTCCTGATCACATCCCAAGCTGACATGAGATTTCTTATAACAACCTAGATTTACCATTTTTAAAAAAAAAAAAATTTTACCATCTGGCACAGGTAGGCTTTACATGCCACATGGCAACAGTGGTCTCCAGCAGCTCATCCTTTTGGAGAAACACATCCTCAAGTGGCCGGCACCCCCAAAATCTGTGACACTGACCATTTTCTGCACCACCTCCACCTGCCTGGTACCCTGGAGGCACTTGAACTTAAAAATCCTGATCCGATCCAGTTCTTCTCCTGCCAGGCCCACTTTCCCTCTCCTGCTCTTGGGTGACATCAATCCCTACTTAAACTTGAAGTGTACACAGCTTCTCGAACCAGGTATCAGTGTGCACTCACAGCCACAGCATAAGCATGGCCAATATCCTGAAGCTTCTTAACTGTTAAGTTATTCTTGAAGAAAATTTAAAATACTGTTTTTATATCAAAACAGCTATGGATAAATTACAATAAAGTAGGAGAAAAAATGTGTCCCTTTTAAGGTAAAACACAAGATCTCATAGAAATTTTTATCTTAGGCTGGCATGGGTACATGCAAGTTCCCCTTTGTGGTCCCCACTGAAGAGTGAAGCTGCTCACTGGGTCCACAAGGCCCAGGCTGAAGGCTTTGTACTCCTGATGGCGTTTATGTGAACAAAGCACTCTTCACAACTGAAAGAATTAAAAGAGACTAAAAGAATTTAACTTTAAAGATAGGATGTCTAATATTTAGTATCCACAGGATTAGATATAGTATTTGGATATTTGTAAATATAAAGGTGACTTTTTAAAAACTATACTATGCCAGACAGATTTTGCTAGTAGCATTTACAAATGTATATATTACATCATAGACTAACACATGCATTACCTATTTTTTATTAAAATTTTTTAATGTTGATATTATTGCAGACTTCCCCCCTACCCCCGCCTCTCCCTCCATTGGCCTTCATCACACTATTGTGTATGTCCACGGCTTATGCATACATATTCTTTAATCCCTTCAACTTCTTTATCCATTCCCCGCTAACCCCCTCCCCTCTGGCACCCACCAGTCTGTTCCATGTATCCATGCTTCTGGTTCCATTTTGTTAGTCAGTTTATTTTGTTCATTTGATTCCACATACGTATTAGTGAGATCATGTGATATTTGTCTTTCTCTGGCTGGCTTATTTCACTTAGTATAGTACTCTCCAGGTCCATCCATGCTGTGGCAAAGGGTAAGAGACCCTTCTTTTTTACAGCCACATGGTATTCCATTGTATAAATGTACCACAGGTTTTTTTATCCACTCATCTGCTGATGGACATGGGCTGTTTCCAGATCCTGAACAAATCTGTTGTCCAACTAAAGGCATAGGTTGCTTTTTCTGAGAGCAACGCCTCAATATTTCAATCACCATGAGGAACTCAAAGAGGTTCACAACCTCAGAATCCGTGTCACAACCAAAATACGCACTCTGACACCATCATTTATTTATGTGACACTCCTGAGATTCAAGTCTCCAAATTGCACGCCAATTAGTGAGTGTACTGTGATCGACAAAGTTATCACAGGCTGTAGCTATTGAAACCACATAAATATTTCATATTAGTCAGGGTCTCACTAGAGTTGTTAAAAGAGTTACCCGCTTAGCCATAAATCAACATTTTTCAAATTAGGTGCAGATAAAAGCCTAAATAATTTTCTATATGGGGCATATGTGGGAAGAAAAGGATGCTACAAAGAGGAAGGAGCAAGCAAGCCTGCCAGGATCCGCACATCTTGATCCTTGAATACTCTCAAACACAGCCGCCAGGTCCACTGCGTCTGTCACTGTCTCCTCAGGGTTTTCTCAGAGCCAATCTGATCTCTAGGCTCAGACCCAGAGACAAAGCCATGGTTTGTTTACTCATTTTTGCCACTAACCCTGTGCCCAGGACAGTATGGGCACCCCAGAACCGTTGACTTGAACTGGCTGATTCGTGAAATGCCAGAAATATACCTTTGGTATAAAAAAGTGGCAGTGTGGTCTGGCCAGGCGAGGCTCAGCGGTTGAGCATGGCCCTGGGATCCAGAAGATCGCGGTTTGATTCCCAGTCAGGGCACATGCCCGGGTCGTGGGCTCGATGCCCAGTCGGGGGCATGCAGGAGGCAGCCGATCAATGACAACTCTCTCATCATTGATGTTTCTATCTCTGTCTCCCTCTCCCTTCTTCTCTCTGAAATCAATAAAGATATATTAAAGAAAAAAAAAGTGACAGTGTGGAACTTCACCTTAGCCTGTGCTCCTGGAGACAGCAGCAGTTAGGAACTCTCTCACGTCGGAGGGAGCTGGAAGCCAAGTAAATGGAATTAAAGGAGCAAGTAACAGATTCTGGTTGTGCAAAATCAAACTTTATTTTTATTTTTTATTTATTTTATTATTTTTTACTAAATTTATTAGGCTAACATTGGTTAATTAGATCATACAGGTTTCAGGTACGGAGTTCTAAGATACAAGATCTGTATATTGCACTGTGTGCCAACTATCCAAAGTCAAATCATCTCCTGTCACCATATATTAGGCCAAAATCAAACTTTAAAGTTTTATCCTTTTGAAAAAGACATTATGTACATACATGATATAATGTTTGTATATATGAAATCTCTATATTTGTTTAATTTGGCCATTCAATAAACCAATGTACAGATGTACAATAAAAAATTTAATGCTGAATTATTTTCCCCAACACAGTGTAAAATAACAGTGAGATTTGCAAACTTTTAATGTTAACAGCTTTGCTCACTTCCTGGCACAGCTGGCTTCAGTACCCAATTGGTAATGGAGCCAAGGGTTGAAAGTACCTGTAAACACATGCATGGAGTGTTGTCAAAAGTAACGTTACTAAAACAGAGTTATTATCCAGAAAAAGAAAAAAGAAATCTCCCACCTTTTTGTGTTCCAGGAAATGGCTCACTGCAGAGAAGCACCACTCCCTCTATGATTTAGATTCTGAGACTCAGGGAGGCCCTTTTATACCTATGCCAAGACCAGACACAGAGCCTCCATGTTCCCATTCTTTGTCTCATAAATTAGCCAAGCTGCTTGTCTCCATTGAGCAATCTGGACAAAATACACACTTACGTGCTCATCCCACTCCCCAAACTCTGGTTTATGTGTTTACTCTTTCCTATGAAAGAAAAGCTGTTTCCTCTTGACCTTTGAGACCCTGGCAGGTCTCACAGGCAGAGCAGTCCCGTTGCAGTAGTCTTTTCGAATAAAGTCTCTCTTTATCCAAGCCTGAATTTGTTTTTGTTTTTTTCACAGAAGGAATTACTCAAATATTATCAAATAGGTAATCCCCTTAGCACATTATATATTACAACAGTACAGGTCCTCCCGCTACCACCTCCCCAACCTGCTCCACAGGGACTGGTAATGAGCCAAGGCCAGCAGTGGACAGAGCCAGAAGCAGAGAAAGCCCAGGGTTGTGTCCAAACTTTGTTGGTGTGTTCCCAACCGCGTAACTCTTTCAGACATAACTTTTTGGCATTTATCACACCACTACCTCGGCTATTATAAAACATTCATGTGGTTTCAATAGCTACAACAAAGCCAAGTCTATGACAACTATGCTGATGCACAATGGAGTCCACTACATTAATGGGATGGATGCACTAAGTAATCAAATATCATTGTAGGCTGATAATCTTCTTCAAAAAGTATATGCCTTTTTTAATAAGTCATAAACTAGTCTGGTCGTATGACACTGCCTCAACATAAACACCAGAAAGGTTCAGGTTGAGGGAGACTCTATCACTAGTGTAATGGTTCCCCTCTGCACAAACTCCAGCTTCATTAGCCTGGTGCTCAAGGTCCTCCGAAACCCCCTGTCAATCTACTTCTCCAGCTTATCTGCCTATGACACTAGTTGCGTCACAATAGGGCTCTTTATAATCATGAGGAAGAGGCACTATCCTCAGTAATACGGGATTTTTCTAAAGCTACCAGATGTCGACCCAGAGAAAGAAGATACCTACCAAAAAAGGCTGCTAGTGGTGAACAGAGCCTAGCAGCCATATCTAAACCGGGGCCTCTCAAGCTGGCTGCACTGTAGGGAGAAGCCTGCACTACACCGTCTACCATTTGCACAGCCCACCTTCCCTGTGTTCCTGCCCTCTGAGTCAGCCCTCATAAAGGAGATCCTGGAGTCCTCTTTCAATGAATGGGGCTGAGGCCTTCCCTGCCCAATGGGAGGCATGCAGCTATGTCCTCCCCAGCATCTTACCAATCAGCCAGAAAGGCTCCACTCCAACCAATAGGGACAGTGCTTTTTGGACCAATCAAACTTTGATGATTTGGAGTCATCATTTGCCTTAAGACAGACCAATCAGGGGCCAGGATCAAGGACCTCTCTCAATACAAGTCAGCTCCCCTCTGGCTTGGAAAGTGCACTTCCCTTTCCACCAAAGACTGAAGACTGCATTTCCCTGGCTGGAGCTGAAACACTGAGGACATCTCTCTAGAGCGCAGCAGACCAGAATGGAGTGAAGCAGAGCTGTCTAGACAGAGAGGGGCCTTGCCCAAAGGCCACCTTGCTGCCATGCTGTTCCCCAGCTGTGTTGTATCTTGTGATAGAGCTATTTGCATTGAGTAAAGTTTCCTTCTTCACCACACCACAAACTGGGGACTCCTGTTAGTGTTGAATTGGTGCCAATGACCATTGGTTGACACAAAGAACATGAGATCATACAAGGAATCATCTTCCTGGCCACAGACACTCAGTTTCAAGGCCAGTAGCCTTCATGAAACACCCAGAAAAACAGTTCAATATCCCTCCAAATGCCATCTGTTCTTCAGTGACCTTCTTCTCTCTGTGCCCCTGATATTCAGTGATCCCAAGAGAGGATCCCTTCAAATTGGTTGGTCACCATCCTGAAGGAGTATTTCTAGTAGTCACAGCTCTGCACTAAGCACTTCAGAGCCCTGTCACTTTTTTGTTACCAGCCTGTGTACAGTTGTCTTTGGCTCAGGAAGGAATTGTGATTTGATTTATCAGATAAGACTATAGGTTTGGTTTATTCTAATGGCAATACTCATAGTAATCAAAACAGCATGGTACTGGCATAAGACAGGCATATAGATCAATGGAACAGAACAGACAACCCAGAATAAACCCACACCTTTATGGTCAATTAATATTTGACAAGGAAGCAAGGACATATAGTGGGATAAAGACTGTTTATTCAATAAATAGTGTTGGGAATGCAGCCATAGTGGGAATGCAGATTAGTGCAGCCATTGTGGAAAATAACTTGGGAGTTTCCTCAAAAAATTAAAAATTTGACAGATACATGCAAAAGAATGAAATTACACCACCTCCTTATACCATACACAAGAATAAACTTAAAATGAATGAAACACTAAAATGTAAGTCACGAAACCATAAATATCCTAGAAGAAAACATAGGTAGTAAAATCTCAGACATTTCTCATAGCAATATTTTTTTCTGATATATCTCCTTAGGCAAGGGAAACAAACAAAAAATAAATAAACAAGTGTGACTACATCAAACTAAATAGCTTTTGCACAGCAAAGGAAACCATCAACAAAATGGAAAGACAACCCACTGAATGGGAGAACATATTTACCAATGATATATCTGATAAAGAGTTAATATCCAAAATGTATAAAAAAGTGATACAACTCGACACCAAGAAAACAAACAATCCAATTAAAAAATGGGCAAAAGACCTAAATAGTCACTTCTCCAAAGAGGACATACAGATGGCCAACGGACATATGAAAAGATGCTCAACATCACTAATCATCAGAGAGATGCAAATTAAAACCTCAATGAGGTATCATCTCACACCTGTCAGAATGGCTACCATCTATAAATCAACAAACAAGTATTGGTGAGGGTGTGGAAAAAAGGGAACCCTCATGCACTGTTGGTGGGAATGGAGATTAGTGCAGCCACTGTGGAAAATGGTTTGCAGTTTCCTCAAAAAATTAAAAATGGAACTGTCTTAGGACCAAGCAATTCTATTTCTGGAAATATATCCAAAAGAAACCCGAAACACTAATTCAAAAGAATATATGCACCCATATGTTCACTGCAGAGTTATTTACAATAGTAAAGATTTGGAAGCAGCCGAAGCAACTATCAGGAGATGAGTGGATAAAAAAGCTGCGGTACATTTACACAA